>NC_136399.1:26436124-26726402 GCF_965140285.1 Lepidochelys kempii
ACGCGGCCCAGCGCGGGGGCAGGCCCCATGGGAGAGCCACGTGGCCAGGCCCTGCAAGGGGCGGGGCGGGGTCAACACGGGACCACGTGGCTCGCACGGGGCGGCTGCGACTTGGGGGGTCGGGGGGCCCCCCCCAAGCCAGGATCCCCCCGAGGGCTGGTGTGAGGCCCAGTGAGAGCTGTAACCCCCCCGCCCCAGCCTGGGCCTTGGCCCCTGGGGGGCAGAGTTCTGGGGACCCTCGAAGGGACGTGGCCCCCCAGCCGCCCGTGTGGGCACCGGCGACAGCTGCCCCCCAACCTCCCCGTCCCGGAGCTGCCCCCCGAACCCCTGGCTGGGGCCTGGCGGCTCGTGCGGCCGGGCCTGGGGGGGCACAGCCGGGCTGGTCACGGGGATCTGGGGCACCGGCCCCGTTGGCGACGCGCCGGGCTCTGTCGAGGCCCTCGCGGCTCCTGTCCCTGAAACCCCGGCTCCGGCTGCCCCGCGGGCCCGGGAGGGTTTGGGGCGTCCAGGAACGAGGCCGGCGTGGGCCTCGGGGCTGAGAAGCGTCCGGCTCTGGCCCCAGGGCCCGGAAAGGCTCCAAAAGCCGGCGGCTGATAAGAAGCCCCCCCACAGCCGTTTTACAGAAACTCCCGATTCAATCTCTCGCGTTTGGTGAGCCTGACGCAGGAGTTTTGAACAGTTGGGGTTGGCCATACGGCAAGGCAGACCGGGGGGGGAAGGGTCTGCAGGCCCCCCTCCCACAGAACTGCCCCTACACCTCCCCCAGGCCTGAGCCGGGAGCCCGCAGCCCCCAGGGCGGGGAATGGGGCCACCAGCAGCTAGCCAAGCCGCCGGCTTTGTAACTCCCCAGCCCGTGCCAGGTTTGTGTGGCAGGGTGGGTGCTGCACAGAACCTGGGGGGGGTGCGGGGTTGGGGACTTTGTAAGAAAAGTGACCCCACCCCCCCATGGATGCACAGGCTGGCCTGGAGACCAACCCCCCCGAGCTGCCCATGGCGCACCCCCCCCTTCACGTACCCAGGTGCACACCCTACCCCAGCCACCTCCCCCTCAGGCAGACGCTCAGCGGTACCCCACCCCCAGACGTGCCCAGACACCCCAACCCCCGTGGGGAAGCCAGAGGCCAGAGGCAAGGTCCCTTCCTCCTGGTTTTATTGTGAGCTCCGCAGCTCCGAGAGGGAGACCGCAAGGAGAAGGGGAAGGAGGAGCTGTTACACCAGATACAGACGCGGGGGGAGAGGGAGCTCAGATCCTGGGGAGGGGGCTCAGCCCCCCCCCCGGCCCACGCTGGGGGACGGGCTGTCTTGTTTGAGTGGGGGGTCATTTACAGCTGCTATTCACAGTATGTACAGAACAAAACCGACCCGACCGACGCACCGAACCAAACCGCGTACAAAAATAAAGGCTCTACGGGGCGGGCGCCACCCGACCCCCGCTCCGGCCACACCCCGGCTGGCGGAAAATCAAAATCCATCGCTACAGTACAGTGTTCAGACATGGCACCGCTCCCCCCAGTCGGCCACGGGCCCCACCCGGGCACTAGCTGGGGCCGCCCGCATGGCTTGCGCCTGCCCCGGGCCCACGCCCAGGGGCACATCGCTTGGGTGGGCCCTGCCCCTGTTCCTCATCCCCCCAGCCCCACTCTTGTCCCAGGCACCCTCACAGGGCAGCCTCCGGCCTGAGGACCCCGAGGTGCTGGCCCCAGGGGACGAGCCCCAGGAGACGCTGCACCCAAGGGCTTTTGTTCGAAAGCTCATGGTAGGGGCACCAGCCCCAGCCTGCTCCCATTCCCCTGCCCTCTCGCCCCCGGAGGACATTTGCCATGCGACTGCCCCCTCCCAACTCAATGGAGAGAAACTCTGATTTCCTGCGGGGCGGGGGGGGGGATCACCCTGACGTAACCCCAGAGATCAGCCCCGCAGAACGAGGCCCGCGTGTCTTGCAGACAGAACCGGGCAGGTGCAGACGTGGCTAGTGGGACCAGGGGGGGGAGCTGCTCTCCCCCCATTTAGCACAGGGACACCCTGAGGAAATGGTTCTAAAGCCCCAGCTCCACCTGCCCCCACCAGATGCTGGACATTTGGGGCGGGGGGGGAGCCAGGGAAGGCAGAAGCCAGGGGGCCCAGTTCCCATTTGCCGGGGGTGGTGTCCCGCGTCTGCACTAGCCCAGTTGGCTCCTGCTGAGGCCTGGTTGGTGCAGAGCCCCAGAGAGCCAGGCTGCAGCGCTGCCCGCCAGGGTCTACGAGGCCATGGCCAGAGGGGGGCGCTTGTTCCGCTCTCCCCCCACACCGTCGGCCCCGTGTTCCCACCAGCGCAGGGAGAGGTCCGGGGGCTTCGGAGCTTGAGGGGGTCAGTTAAAGCCCTCGGGAGCCGGGCGCTCTGGCTTCCCGCTGGCCCCGGATCCTCTCGCAGGGCCAGAGTCCCGAGGGTGCACAGGGGTCGGGTGCCTAAGGGCACCAAGCAGGAGCCCCAAAGGACAGTCCGGAGCCCAGCACCCACTGAATCCGGCTTTGGCACCTTCGACTATCCCCGGGGCGCCTCCCTGCAGCGGTGGTACCCGTAGCCCGTCAGCTGCCAGCTGGGGGGGTGGGGGGGGTTGGCAAGTCAACTCAAAGGGAAGCGAAGCTGCTTCCCAGCTGCTCAGGGGGTGGGGGGGCAGGGGAGCAGGTGGCTGATACATTCAGTCCATGCGGCCGGAGCGCCGTATTTGTGCAAATGGATGAAGAGAGGAAGACTTGGCTGGCTGGGCACTCGAGAGCTTCGAGGGCGGGGGTTGGAGCTTCGCCGTTTAGTTCCCCCTTTTCAAAGTTAACCCCCCTCTCATCCTCCTGGGAAAGGGGGGGCTATGGCCTCAGTGGGGGAGGGGAAAGAGGGGGACGAAATGAACCCCCGAGCAATGGGAGAAAAAAATCTGATTACAGAAAAATAAAACAACTTTTCTCCCCTCCCCTCCCCAACTTTCCAAAAATAATAATTAATTTACAATAAATTACCAGGTGCGTTAAAAATAACCCAGACCCCACAACCATCCCCTCCCTTCGTAGTAATAAATTAAAATAATAATAGCCACCCTTGTGCGGCCTGGAGCAGCCCGCAGCGTTGGCACAAAGACCCCGGCCAGAACTAGCCTGGCAGAGGGGTCACAGCTAGGACAGTGTGCAGGGCTGGGGGGGGCCGCAGAGTCAGCTGCCCCCCCGTGCGCCGATTCTGCTCTGTGTTCATTCCTGATTGTTTAAAAAAATATATCTCTGAAGGCCGCGGGGTGAGGGGGACCCAAATGGAAAGCGAAAAGCACCCGCTGCCCCGGCCCCCCCGGCTGCTCCAAATCAAAAATCATCCGAACGAATCCGTAAAAAAACCAGCAAACCCCGAAGACGAGAAATGGAAGAGTCCAGAGGGCTTGGAGCTCCGCTGTGGCGGGGCCATGCCCGGGGGCCGACCCACCTCTACAGTAGCTGTGTGTGTTCCCTTTTTTTGTGGTTTGGTTTTTTAGAAGTTTTTCTTTTTTTTTCCTTTTTCTTTTTTTTGTTGTTGTAAAAAATACAATAAAAATCCTCCCAACTAAAACCAAAATTAAATTAAATGGAGTTTTTTTGTTGGTTCCCCCCCCCCCCAAAAGAGTCCATGGCGGGGGGTGCAGGTGTGTGGCTTTCGTTTCGTTTTCCGCCGGGCGGCTGAGCTGAAGCCCAGAGTCACGGTGCCCCCGGGGCTGTGTCGTGTGTCAGTCCGTTCTGCCCGCCCCGCTCCTCCGGGGACAGGCAGGGGGGCTCCTCCTCCGCAGTGGAGAAGCTGTTGTCCTCGTGGTCCGGGCTGCTCCGGTCCGGGTCCGACTGATCCGACTCCTCGCCCTCCTCCTCCAGCGTCAGTTCGAACTGGAATTTCTCCAGGCAGGCCTCCTCGTCCTTGTCCTGGTCGTCGGGGGGCGGGGAGGGGCTCTGCGGGATCATGCTGTGGTACCAGTCCCGGTTGTCCTCCAGGGTGTCGAGGATTTCCTGGGCGTCGGGGTGCACCAGGTCCGCCCACGTCTCCCACAGCGGGTGAACGATGTAGTCGATGAAGCCCACCTGAAAGGCAGACCCAGGGAGGTGAGAATCAGAGCAGCTGGGATCTGGGCAGCGCCCGGCACAACGGGGCCTGAATCTCAGCCAGGGCCCTGGTCCCAGCTGGGGTCTGGATAGCACCTGGCCCGACAGGGCCCTGATCTTGGCTGGGGTCTGGGCAGCGCCCAGCGCGACGGGGCCCTGATCTCATGTGGGGTCTGGGCAGGTGCATTCAGGGGCTGGGCGCTGGGACCCCCGGCACGCTGCGCCATTGCAGAGCCCTGCCCCGCCGCCGGCAGCTAGACGGGCCCGCGGGGCCCTCCCGACAGCCCCTTGCCCCGCACTCAGCTCTCCCCGCACCTGGGACTTCTCCACGGAGGCCGTGTGCTTGTCGCACATGGGGCTGATCTCCATGCCCCGCTCCCGCTCCTTGTCGCCCTGCCGGAAGAACTCCTCCATGATGCGGTCGGTCCACTGGCGGTACAGCTCCAGCGGCTTGGTGGGGTTGCTGAGGTCGGCGCAGTGAACCATGTTACGCAGGACCTGGGATGGGGAGAACGAACACCATGGGGACTGGGCCAGCCCCCCAAGCGCTGCCCCCCCACGCTCTGGGCACACCCCACCCCTAGTGCAGCGAGCCCAGCCAGCCCCCCGTGCCCTGCCCCCCCCAGGGGAACCGTCGCCCCTGGTGCAACGAGCCTGGACAGCCCCCCAGCTAACCCGGGTCAGGATGGATGGCTCATTCACCTGGCTGATCTGGGGGCCTCCATCTCCCTCCCCCAAACCCAGTGTCCCATGGGCTGGGGGCCCTCCCCACCCACCACCCACCTGCATCCGGTCCGTGTAGTTGTCAAGCAGCAGCACCCCGGAGCTCGTCACTTTCTTGGTCTCCACCATGGTCTTGAGGTCGGCCAAGAGGGTCATGTGCTTGGACATGTCGGTGGCCAGGACCTGGGGAGGCCGGGGGGGGGGGAAAAGACTGTCACGGGAGGGAGGGGAGGAGCCGCCCAGAACCCAGGAGTCCTAGCGCAGCGCCCCTTGCTCCAGCCCCCTTGGCCTGGCCGGCAGTCCAGGAGTCCTGATTGCCAGCTCCCTCCCGGAGTCTGCGACAGCCCAGACCCTGCCCCGGCACGACCCTCCTTCCTCCCTCCTGCCCACTGGCAGGGCTGGGAAAAGGGCACAGGACACCCCCTGGCCCCCGCCACCAGGTGTGGGGATCGGCTCCCGGGGGGCTGGCCAGGGACGGGCGGCAGGGGCTGGGCCGCGGCCCCAGCTCACCATGTCGATGACCATCTTGCGCAGCGTCTGGCGTTGACGCTTGCCGAGGCTCTGGAAAATGTCGCAGTTCTCCTCCTGCAGCAGCTTGAAGCCCACGGCCAGGTGGTGGTTCTCCAGGACCGACTCGTCGTTGTACATCAGGGCCAGCTCCGAGTCTGTGGGGCGAGGTGGGTTAGGGGGCGCCGGCTCCCGCCTCCCTTGCTCCGTGGCGTGTGCTCCCGGGAAGGGGGGTCGCTGCATGGCAGGGAGCAGCGTGCACAGGCCAGGCCCGCCAAGGACCCAGCCAGCTGCACGGGGGGGGACAGAGCAGCTCTGACAGCAAAGGCGCTCTCGGCAGGGCACGGGGTTTGTGCACACGTGTCGGAATGCACACGGGTGTGCCTGTATCCCAGTGCACAGCTGTGCGCACAGGAGGGCTGGCGTGTGCGTCCCGGTGCAGGGCGTGTGTCCATGTCCCGGTGCCGGGCGTGTGTGCAGGAGGGCTGGCGTGTGCGTCCCGGTGCAGGGCGTGTGTGCAGGAGGGCTGGCGTGTGCGTAGAGGTGTGTGTCCATGTCCTGGTGCAGGGCGTGTGTGCAGGAGGGCTGGCGTGTGCGTCCCGGTGCCGGGCGTGTGTGCAGGAGGGTTGGCGTGTGCGTCCTGGTGCCGGGCGTGTGTGCAGGAGGGCTGGCGTGTGCGTCCCGGTGCCGGGCGTGTGCGCAGGAGGGCTGGCGTGTGCGTCCCGGTGCCGGGCGTGTGCGCAGGAGGGCTGGCGTGTGCGTCCCGGTGCCGGGCGTGTGCGCAGGAGGGCTGGCGTGTGCGTCCCGGTGCAGGGCGTGTGCGCAGGAGGGCTGGCGTGTGTGTCCCGGTGCAGGGCGTGTGCGCAGGAGGGCTGGCGTGTGTGTCCCGGTGCCGGGCGTGTGCGCAGGAGGGCTGGCGTGTGTGTCCCGGTGCCGGGCATGTGCGCAGGAGGGCTGGCGTGTGCGTAGAGGTGTGTGTCCATGTCCCGGTGCCGGGCGTGTGTGCAGGAGGGCTGGCCTGTGTGTCCCGGTGCCGGGCGTGTGTGCCGGAACTGGAGAGATTAGGAAACACACACGTATGCCCCCCCAAGGCTGCTGCGGGTCTCTGGGAAGCGCGCTGGGACCCCCAGGATCTCGCCCCCGGGTGCGGGATCGTGGGGCACTCACTGGTGTTGATCAGGAACTGGTTGGAGACGCCCGGGTGATCCACGTCATGGATGGCGGCTGCGAACAGAGCGGCCAGGATCTCCAGGTCGGTGAAGACAGCCTGCCAAGGGCACATGCAGGGGGCTGAGGCCGGGGCCGACTGGTTAGCAAACGAGGGCAGGGACTGGGACTGTCCCGGCGCGACAGGCGGGGCCCTGCTCCACACGTAGGCACGTCATAGTGCTAGGGACCCAGGAGTCCTGGCTGCCCCCCTGGGACCAGTCCCTCAGGCCCGTGCCCAGCCAAGCCATCAGCACAGCCAGGAGTCGCTCTGGCTTGGCTCTTAGGGGAAGCTGCAGAGACTGTGCTGGAATTGCCAAGGGGGGCTTAGACCGAGGACCCATCACCCTGGTATCCTGCCTCAGAGTGGGCCCGATGCCAGCTGCTGCCAAGGAGGCTGTGAACCCCGCAGAAGGCAGCGATGGCAGAGATGGGCCCAGGGCGGGCAGACAGACAGACGGCTGGGGGTGGACGGACAGACGGCTTTCCAGCCCACCCAAATGCGTTTCAGTCCCGTTTCCGTCCCTATTCTGGCCACTCCCCCCCGACAGCCGGCCGGACTGGGCCGTGTCCCGGACGCCGTGCGTTACCCGCCTGCTGTTACAGGGGGTCGAGAGCTGGCCCCGGGGCACCCCACTCTGCTGCCCGCCGGCACCAGGCCCAGCTGGCTGAGAGAGCCCCCGGCGGTGGTTCTGTCCCGGGCACGCTCAGCCCCCCACTCACGTCCAGGGCGGGCGTGGCCAGCAGGATGTGCGTGGACTGCACCACGTCGGCCGCATGCAGGCTGTTGTGGTAGGCCACGTCGGCATGGTAGTGCTCCTCCAGGGTCAGCACGTACGTCAGCAGCGTCTCCGCTGGGATCTTGAAGGTTTTCAGCAGCTCTCTCTCCTGCAGGGGGCGAGGGGGGCGTTCGCGGCCAGGCAGAGTCACGCCAGAGGGGCCACCGCCAGGCACGCCTGTGGGCTGAGCTCACCCCCCCAGTTCCAGCCCCTGCCAAAGCCCTTGGCAAAAGCCCCCGGGGGAATCGCCCCCATCCCACAGAGCTGGGAAGGGACTCCTGGTACCCAGCCCCCTGCCCCCCGTTCTAACCCCACTAGACCCCACTCCCCTCCCAGAGCCAGGAACAGAACCCAGGAGTCCTGGCTCCCCGGCCAGCGCCGAGGATCCCGGGTCAGGTGGGCATGAGGGATTCCGCGTGCTGCACGGAGGGGCGGGCGCCGGCGGCCCCCATGAGCAGACCCCACCCACCGCGCCAGGCACGGGGCCCTACCTGGAATATCGTGTACATGATGCAGCTGAGCGAGCAGCTGTTGGAATATTCAGAGACGTGGAAAATGTTCAGGCCCCACTTGTTGAGATTCTCCAGCTCCTGGAAGGCAGGACAGGGGGTGGTGAGAAAGGGGGCGGGGGGGAGGACAGGGGCCCCGCAGAGAGGCCTGGTAGAGCACGTCTGCAGGAGTCCAGAGGTGGTGGTGCCCAGCTGGTCCCACGGCCCCCACATAGCCCTGCTGGTGCCCCTCACTCCCGACACGCAGCCCCCTGCTAGCCCAGCCCAGCCCTGCCCCCCCACCTTGCTCAGCAGCTCCTCCTGGTCGGTTTTGACCCCGAAGCGGGGGATGCTGGAGTTGGTCAGGCTGGAGGTAGGCATGAGTTTCTTCACCCCGCTGATCTGGCACATGGGCTGCTGCTTCTTCTTCTTCTCCCGCTCCTTCTGCGTGGGGGACGGGATCTCCACCTCGTTCTGCTTGTCTGGGGGGTGGGGGGAAAGCGGTCGGTCAGAGGGGGAGGGGCTGTCCCACTGGGGCACCGAGGGGGGGGAGAGACCCTGACGTGGACGTGCAAGAGGCTGCACGAGCAAGAGTGAGCATGCAGCAGTCAGTGTGAGCGCACGGCTCCGAGTGTGACTGTGCGTAGGCAAGAGACGGGGCCAATGTGCACGGGGGGAGACGCGTGCAAACCACCCCTCCCCCAGCCGCCCTCAGGGGTGTGTCCCCTCCCGACAGTCCTGTCCCAGGGAGGCCTGGTGCCCACGCTTGCGCCGGGGGGGGGGGCGGAATGGGAGCAGAGGAGACCCGGGTCGGGCTGGGCCCAGCAGCGAGACAGGCGCCCCCCCTCAGTGGTGGCAGTGCGGGGGGCGGGGGGGAGCTCACTCCTTCCTTGGGGATGGTGCGGGGGGCAGGAAACGGGGGGCTGCGGGGACCAGGGTGCAACCCGCCCCCCCCAGCACCTGCAGAGAAGAGGGCGGAACGAGGCATCATGGCAGCGTAGAGGGTGGGGGGGCCCCCCAAGACATGGGCTCCTGGAGGGGACTCAGGCAATGGGGGGGGGGCCGAGGGAGAGGGCAGCTTTGTGACATCACAGGGCACCCAGCCAATCCGTACGCAGAGGACTCCACATGATGCATGTGGCAACAGTGACCCAGAGCGGCTCTCATCACTAGACCCCGCTCCCCTCCCAAAGCCAGGGACAGAACCCAGGAGTCCTGGCTCCCAGCCCCCCTGCTCTCATCACTAGACCCCGCTCCCCTCCCAAAGCCAGGGACAGAACCCAGGAGTCCTGGCTCCCAGCCCCCCTGCTCTCATCACTAGACCCCGCTCCCCTCCCAAAGCCAGGGACAGAACCCAGGAGTCCTGGCTCCCAGCCCCCCTGCTCTCATCACTGGGCCCCGCTCCCCTCCCAAAGCCAGGGACAGAACCCAGGAGTCCTGGCTCCCAGCCCCCCTGCTCTCATCACTAGACCCCGCTCCCCTCCCAAAGCCAGGGACAGAACCCAGGAGTCCTGGCTCCCAGCCCCCCTGCTCTCATCACTAGACCCCGCTCCCCTCCCAAAGCCAGGGACAGAACCCAGGAGTCCTGGCTCCCAGCCCCCCTGCTCTCATCACTGGGCCCTGTTCCCCTCCCAGAGCCAGGAAGAGAACCCAGGAGTCCTGGCTCCCAGCCCCCCTGCTCTCATCACTAGACCCCGCTCCCCTCCCAAAGCCAGGGACAGAACCCAGGAGTCCAGGCTCCCAGCCCCCCCCGCTCTCATCACTGGGCCCTGCTCCCCTCCCAGAGCCAGGGAGAGAACCCAGGAGTCCTGGCTCCCAGCCCCCCTGCTCTCATCACTAGACCCCGCTCCCCTCCCAAAGCCAGGGAGAGAACCCAGGAGTCCTGGCTCCCCAACACCCACCCCCCTGCTCTTACCACTAGACCCCACTCCCCTCCCAGAGCCAGGGAGAGAACCCAGGAGTCCTGGCTCCCAGCCCCCCTGCTCTTATCACTAGACCCTGCTCCCCTCCCAGAGCCAGGGAGGGAACCCAGGAGTCCTGGCTCCCCAACACCCCCCACTGCTCTAACCACTAGACCCCCTCCCAGAGCTGGGGACAGAACCCAGGAGTCCAGGATCCCAGCCCCCTGTTCTAACCACTAGACCACCCTCTCCTCCCCTTCCCAGAGCCAGGAGAGAACCCAGGAGTCCTGGATCCCAGCCCCGTGCTTGCGCCCAGCACTGGGACACAACACAAACTGCTTTCCTTTCTTGCTTCACTTAACTCCCTCGTAGCCATGTCACTGATGCCCCCCATTCCTGAACAGCCCCTACCCCCCAGGCGTGAGTCCCCTTGGAGGGGAAAGGAGCTCCCCCGATCTGAACTGCCCCCTGAGCCTGGCCCGGGCAGGGTTAATAGCCCCGGGCTGCAGCGGTGCCCAGGGCAGCAGGGGTGAGGCCTGGCCCTGGCCAGAGCCAGCACAGACCTCCCATTGACGGGCCCTTTGCATCAACATTTGCTTAAGGCCGGAAGTTTGTGTCCTTTGACGTCAATGGGGCTCCGGGGACCAGTCTTCCTCCGGGGGAAGCTGCTCCGGACGCAGCCAGAGAATGGCCTTCCTGGCGCGGGGTGGCAGCGTGTGGGGGGGGGGCAGAGGGGTGTGAGCGTGTTGGTGAGGCTGGGCTGGGCGGGGCTAGGCGGGCCTGTGTCTGCACAGCATCTCCAACCCCAGGAAGTGACTCACCCAGAGTCACACAGGGAGCTGGGGCAGGGAAAGAACCCCGGAGTCCTGGCTCCCAGCCCCCCCTGCTCTAACCACTAGCCCCCACTCCCCTCCCAGGGCTGGGATAGAACCCCGGAGTCCTGGCTCCCAGCCCCCCTGCTCTAACCACTAGCCCCCACTCCCCTCCCAGGGCTGGGACCAAACCCCGGAGTCCTGGCTCCCAGCCCCCCTGCTCTAACCACTAGCCCCCACTCCCCTCCCAGGGCTGGGATAGAACCCCGGAGTCCTGGCTCCCAGCCCCCCTGCTCTAACCATTGGACCCCCCTGTGGCACACACGGACAGGCAGCTCCATCCCTGGGGCACCTCTCACCACTCTCCAGGTCTGACCCAAAGACTCGGAGTCAGGCCCCAGCAGGGACCCCCGGCCCAGCTTGGTGCTCACCGAGGAACGTGTTGGAAATGTACTCGGAGACCTGGTTTCCGGAGCGGCTCATCTCAGACAGGTGGGTGAGCTCACGGGTCAGCATCCTCTTGAACTGCCAACGAGAAGGAGAAAGGGGCTCAGTAGGGCTGCCTGGGAGCAAGTGTGCATGGGTGTGCAGGTCACCGTGCAAGCTGAGCTGCCCACTTCCTCGCACGCGCGTGTGTGCACGCTCCACCATGCAAGCCAGGGGGCAAGCCAGCTCGCACGCTTTCCGCACAAGCTGGCAGGCCCGCCTTGCTGCATGGGCGAGACTCACAGGTGTGCCCGCTTCCCCACGGAAGCGAGTGTGAACTTCACTGTGTCCACGTGTACACCAGGATGCCTTGCTGTGCCTGTACGCTGGCCTGTTGCACGTGTGGGAGCCCAGTGCCGGCGTTTGCACACCTGCCCCACTATGCTCGTGAGCCGCTGCTGTGCGAGCACGTGGGCTGCGCTGTGCAATGGCCTCGCCCGTGAGCTCCAGCCACCAGCGCAGACACCCGCGTGGAACTGCAGGTCTAAGGGGCACACGGGTCAGTCCCCAGAGCCCCCCACGATCGGCGCCCCGAGGCCCCAGCCCCGCCTTCCTCCTGGCTACTCTACACAGACAACTGCCCAACTTCCCAGCATGGGGGAGAGGCCAGAGCCCGCCCTGCCCCCGTCTCTTAGCCCCCCACTCAGAGAACAATCTTATTGTTTGAATAAACTCAGGGGATTTTTTGATCTAGGTTTGAATTTGCGGCACAGGGCAGAACTTCCGGGCCCAGCTCTGCCGGTGCCCCTGACCCCCGACCCGCAGCCCCCTGCTAGCCCAGACCTGCCCCCCAGCTCCACCAGTGCCCCTCACTCCTGACCCGCAGCCCCCTGCTAGCCCAGACCTGCCCCCCAGCTCCACCAGTGCCCCTCACTCCCGACCCGCAGCCCCCTGCTAGCCCAGACCTGCCCCCCCAGCTCCGCCAGTGCCCCTCAGTCCTGACCCACAGCCCCCTGCTAGCCCAGACCTGCCCCACCAGCGCCCCTCACTCCTGACCTACAGCCCCTGCTACCCCAGCCCTGGGGTCCCCCCAGTCCTGCTGATGTCCCTCAACCCTGACCAGCCGGACTCTGCTCGAGGTGTTAATTCACCCCCCTGCTGATCCCCTCCCGGGCCAAGACCCCCTCTAGAGAGGCAGGTCTTACCTGGACGGGCAGAAGGTGTTTAAGGTCTGGCATGGTGGCCAGCTCCAGTGCTCCCTCCTCCAGCCCTTTGCCCCAGCCCGCAGGACGCTGCCAGGGGCTGGGGACTCCAGCCCAGCCGCTCCGGACACCCCGACCCAAGCGGAGAGCAGCCAGGGATGGCAGCCCTGGCCCGGCATCAGCCACGAGCCGGCTGCTCGGGGCACTGGGAAGCAGCCGCTGGCTCAGGGTTTCCGGGCAGAGTGAGTCCAAGGGAGGGTGGGTCACACTCCTGGCACAGAGCCCTCCCCGGAGAGGCTGTGGCTCAGGACAGGAGCCCCACGGCTGGAACCGGCCAACTAGGAACCAGCAATGCATCCCTCCCTCCAGGGAGCTCCCCTGAGATCAACAGGAGACAGGGATAGAACACAGGAGTCCTGGCCAGTCCCCCTGCCCCCGCCTTGGGCCGCTCTAACCACTAGACCCCACTCTCCTCCCAGAGCCGCGGACAGAACCCAGGAGTCCTGAGGGGCTGACGCTGGCGTTAGGCTCAGAATCAAGCAGGTGGGTCGGGGGCTGGGGGCTGCTTCTGCAGTTTGTCGCCCGCCCCCACTTTAAAGCCCTCTTTGTCCTTCAGCGGCTCTGGGCAGCTGCTCCTGCCTGGAGCTGGCCAGCGGCTGGGGACTCATCCCGGAGCCGGCTGCACTCACAGCCAGAGGCCTCTTCTTGCGGGGGTCTCCCTGGCTTTCCCTGCCCCTGGCCCACCTCTGCCTGCCCCCCAGGCCAGGCAATGGGGGCAGGGGGCCCAGCTGGGGCAGGGCCTGGACAGGGGGAGAGGGGGATCTGCAGGGCCCTCCTCAGGTCCCAGTGGGAAGGGTTGGGGGGCAGCTCTCCCTGCAGTACTGCCTATGGGCTCCCCCAGGCAGGGGGAGGGGTCACTGCACTGCTCCCCACAGTGCAGAACCCGCAGGCCCCATGGGGAGCTGGGGGGAGACAGGAGACACAAAGAGGCCAGCAATGGCAGGACACGCCCCCATCACACAGCACGGCGGGGGGGGTCCCCATTCCTGAGGCACAGAGTGGGGAAGTGACTTGCCTGAGGTTACACAGGGAGTCTGGGGCAGAGCCGCAGAGAGAACCCAGGAGTCCTGGCTCCCAGCCCCCCTGCACTAAGCCCACGCCACAGGGTGAGCCGGGGGGCAGCGTGCTCCTTACCCCTGCCTGGGGGAGGCCCCCGGCCAGGACACAGGGTCTGGGGGTCACAGGGAGTCTCCCTCGTCTGGGTCTCCCCAAAGTGGGGTCCCAAAGGCCCCTCCCCAGCTTGGGGACACCCCCAAACTCTGCCCCCCCCTGCTCAGGCCACGTGCCCAGGGCATGGTTCATACCCAGCTCCCCTCCCCCATCGCCTCCTCCCCCTGCCCCCCTTCACGTCACACAGAAAAAACCCACAAAGGCAGAAATAAAAGCGGGGCAGTGGGACGTGCGAGCCCCCCCAGCCAATCAGGGCGCCGCAGCCCAGTCTCCATAGCGACAGGAGTCTCCTTAGCAACTGCCCCATCGCCAGCCTGGACACAGACGCTGGGTCTCCCAAGGGGGGGGGTGTTAACCCCTTCCATCCCAGCCCCCGTCCCGGTGCCCCCGCTAGCCCAGCCCTGGGCTCCCCCGAAGGGTGCTAGGTGATTGGGTGCAGGGGGAGACAGGATGAGGGGGGGTGTTAAGCAGCTGGGGACATCGGCTCCAATCCCCGCCCCCCGCTCAGCAACCCACACGTGAGACGAGTTTGTCGGGTCTCAGCACACCGGCCTCCCCCTCCCAACAGGCCCCACTGCTCTCCTGGAGTGTGTGGCCGGGGCAGAGGACCTGGCTTTAGCCCCCCAGCTCCCCGGCCAGGGCAGGCACGGAAATCTCAACCTACGGGCACGAGCCGCACGCAGCAAATTAGGTCAAAACTGACACCCAAAAGCAGCACTCGTCCTGACCCACAGGGGGGAGGGGCACAGGAGCACAGCTGGGGAGGCCATGGCCTGGGGGCAGCAACAGACGCAGCAGTCGCTGTCCTTGGGGGGACGTGGCTGGGGAATGGGCTGCTTCCCCACAGCTGGGAGAGGAGGACGGAGGGGGCTCAGATGGGAATGCCCCCCCCAGCCCCACATCGGGAAGGAGAACCCCCAGGGGAAGAACCTGGGACCCAGGGCAAGGGGGAGACACAGAAGGAAGGGCCTGGGAGGGGTGGGGGTCAGGGCTGGACCACAGGGGGAGAAGGGTGGGGGAGGGGAGCAGGGCTGGATAACCTGGCGGATGGGGGTGGAGTTTTAAGGGCCAAATATAAAACCAAACTAAAGGCCCGATTCCCCGTCCCCCTCTCCCCATGGGGCCTGGCCTGGCAGGAGTCACTGGAACCAGTGGGTCAGAGCAGGGGGCTGGGAGCTAGGATTCCTGGGTTCTCTCCCTGGCTCTGGGAGGGTGACCAGAGCTGGGTTTAAAGGCTGAGTGGGGGTGGGGGGTGTTGGGAGGCCCCAGGGGTTCAGACCCCTCCCTGGAGCCTCCGGGGCTGCCTGCGGGCTCCAGGGCCGGCCCTGGTTCCCAGCCCGGAGGGCCCTGCCTTCTGAGGTGGGGGACGCACGGTGAGCAGCCATGGAGGTGCAGGGCAGGTGGCCTGCAGCCCCTGGCGCACAGGGGGGCCCAGTTTGGGCAGGTGAGCCCTTCCCCAGCCCTGTGCGGGGCACTGTGCCCAGCAGCTGCAATCAGGAAGGACCAAGCCTAGTGGCTGGGGGGGACTGGCACCCCAACTCTGCAGGCTCCCAGGGTGCAGGGTGTTACCCCCAGACTCCAAGCTGTGTGCAGAACCCCCTGCCCCGAACACGGCTCCAGCACCGGCCTTAGGCGCCCGAGGGGAGAAGGGGCTGTGGGCAGGGGTCTGAGCCTTGTGCTGATGGCTGGAACTGACCCCCCCAGCTGGTGCCTGAAGGGGCCGGGTGGTCTCCGTACGAGAGGGATGGGGTAGGCTACAGGGGCACACAGCTCCACGACACCCCCCAACCCAGCTCACAACACCTGCCCCAACACCCAGACATAACCACACACCCCGTGAGGGGGCATTCAGGGGACACACATGGAGATTTCACACACACACAGACACAGAAGGGGTGTTCAGGACACACGGGGGGGTCTCTCTCTCACGCACACACACCAGGTGTTCAGGACATGGGGTGGGGGGGGTCTCTCTCTCTCTCTCTCTCACACACACGCACAGGGGTTGTTCAGGACCTGGGGTGGGTTTTTTTCTCTCTCTCACACACGGGGGTGTTCAGGATACACAGAGGGGGGCGTTTCTCTCTCTGACACACACACACACAGGGGGTTGTTCAGGACACGGGGTGGGGGGTGTCTCTCTCTCTCTCTCAGGCGTGCGAGGGGCACCAGAGCCGGGAGACAGTGGTGCTGCCCATGGGGCACTCGTGCGCGGAGCAGTGGCCGCACCAATGTGACATTGTCGATAAGGCAGAAGGGCAAAATCACCCCCTCCCCTCCCCCGTCACACGTACCCCGGCTCCCTGCCGGCCCAGCCGGCCCCCCCCGGCCATGCCCCACCCCCCCGACGGGTCCATGCAGCCCCCGGAGCTGCACATCTGCTGCCCCGGGAGAGGCCCCCTGCAGCCTGCTCCCCCGAACTGGGAACCCCCTCGATGCCAGGCCAGGGGGAGCTGCGGGCCCTGTCCCCCAGCCTCCCGGTGGGCCGGGGCAGAGCCAGGGCGCCCCCACTCCCGCCCCTGTCCCCGTTACCTGGTCCCACCAGCCGACCAGCCATGGCTTCGCGCACGTCTCACAGAAAAAATCCACTAAGGGCATCTTCCAGCCTGCCCGGTGGCAGCCGCGGGCGGCTCCCCGGCTCAGGGGCGCCCGTCCACCCGCTGCCCGTCTCTGCTGCAGACGGGGTGCCGACCGGGGCCCCCTCCCCTGGCAAAGGGGTTAATATCCCGGGGCCCTCTCTGCCCCTGGCATGACGAGAGGGGGAGAGCGCCCCCGGGCTTCCCCTCACATCGCCGCGGGCCCCCCGCCTGGGGTGGGCACGGGGGGCACAGACGGCCCGGGGAGGAGCAGGCCGAGGGCTGAGCCGAGGCACTGCCAGCCGGCGTTGCCCGTACTGCAGAGGAGCAGGGAGCTACCCACAGTGCACCGCTGCCCGGCTCCCCGTGCCCTCCCCGCCAGCCGCGGGGGGGGAGGGGGGGCGGACGCCGGACGCCGCTCACTGGGGGAGGAGGAGGAGCCGGAGTCTCCCGCCAGCAGCAGGCCCGAGCGCGCCGGCCATCCCTGGGTACCAGGGCACTTCACTCCCCCGCCTCCCGTCTCCCGGGGCAGCGGTCACCGGGGCGACGGCACCTCCTCCCGCAGCCGCATCCCTGCCTGGCGTGCGGCTGTCACTGCAGCGCATGGCAGGGCTGAGACGGGGGCGGGGAGACGCCGGGGGGGGGCAGGGACCCTGCTGCTCGGAGCTAGGGGCCCCACGAGATGGGGGGAGGGGGTTAACCGGCTAACCCAGAGCTCCCAGCCCCACGGCTCTAACCACTGGCACCTGACTCCTCTTCCAGAGCCAAAACAGAACCCAGGAGTCCTGATTTTGGACTATGTTTCTCTCCTTCCAAGATGATGGTCTAGTGGGTTAGAGCAGGGGGGGCTGAGAGCCAGGACTCCTGGGTCCTATTCCCAGTTCGGGGAGGGGAAGTGGGGTCTAGTGGCTAGAGGACAGGCCTAGGCCCTAGGGCCCCGTGATGGGACTGGAACCCAGGAGTCCTGAAGACATGGGCAGAAATGCTGCCAAGT
The DNA here is from genome assembly GCF_965140285.1 of Lepidochelys kempii. Lineage (NCBI taxonomy): Eukaryota > Metazoa > Chordata > Testudines > Cheloniidae > Lepidochelys > Lepidochelys kempii. The sequence goes on from NC_136399.1 coordinate 26,453,052, forward strand.
AAAGCAGCCCCCTCCCCCTTCCCGTTACCCCTCCCTCTGCCAGCCCCTCCTCGCCCCTGGGCTCCCAGCTCCCCAGCTGGCTCCAACCTCTTTTATCGCAGCTCCCAAAACCAAGCCAACTTTGTGGGACAAGCAGCTGCGCTCCCCAACCCCGTGAGCCAGCCCAGCCCCCTGCCCCCCCACTACCACATGGACCCTTCCACATCCTGGATCCTCCTCTGAAGGGGAGTCCCCGTTTCCATGCCAACGCCACTCCCGGGGTGCACAGTGGGAGGATCCCTGAGGTGAGATTGGAGGGGAGCAGCCAGAGCCGGAGACACGACACGTGTGTCATTGCAACGGGCTCGCACCCCTGCCCAAGGGGCCACACGCCTGCCCGGACACGGGGTCACACGCCCGCCCGCACACGGGGCCACACGCCCGCCCGGACACGGGGTCACACGCCCGCCCGGACACGGGGTCACACGCCCGCCCGGACACGGGGCCACACGCCCGCCCGCACACGGGGCCACACGCCCGCCCGCACACGGGGCCACACGCCCGCCCGGACACGGGGTCACACGCCCGCCCGGACACGGGGCCACACGCCCGCCCGGACACGGGGTCACACGCCCGCCCGCACACGGGGCCACACGCCTGCCTGCACCTGCCCAGACACAGGGCTACACACCCACCCGGACACAGGGTCGCACGCCTACCCGCGCCCACCCAGACACAGGGAGACAGGGCCTTGAACCCACATGCATCCACCTGGACATGGGGCCATGCCCCCACCCACGGCCCACCACACGCACCAGCCCAGAGACGGAGACACTCACACTCAAGCCCGGACACACACAGGCATGCACACTTGTGCCTCTGCATACCAGGACGTGGCGATGTACAAGCAGGGCACACGCCCATACAGATGCCATCTCCGTTCCAGGAACTCACCCATCTCCCTCCCACCCTGCCCAGAGCTCGCCCAGCCCCTGGCATCACCCCCAGGTCCCCCAGTCTTCCACGCCTTGCCACAGCAGGTCCCTCTATTGCTGCGTCTCGACGGGTATCCCACCCTGCATGCCAGCTCTCACTGCCAAAGCAAAATCTACCCAGAAGGCACCTGGTCCACGCTGTACACAGGAGATCTGGCCCCTGGACCCCAGCACAAACGCTGTGACCGCACAACCTCACACAAACTCTCCTGAGCCACTGGGCACAGTCCTGCAGCAGGGAGTCCCACTGCTCCCCAGAACAGGGCTGGTGCCAAGATGACCACCCCACCCACTGAGATCCTGCCAGGCACAAGTCCCGCCTATCCCTGCTCATTTGCATATGACCTTGTGGGAACCCAGAGCCAACCCAGAAACCACCACACACCCGACGCCGGTTCCTAGCCAGGTAGCCACGGTGAGGGGCGTCTTAGAAACGGGGGATGGGCAGGCGTGCGGGGGGGTGAATACATATGGGGAAGGACTTGGATAGGTGGGGATGGAGGAGATTGGATGGATGGACAGGCAGACGGGGGGAATGGATGGAGGGATGGACAGGCAGACAGGGGTGTTGGATGGATGGATGATGGACAGGCTGACGGGGGTGGTGGATGGAGGGATGGATGGCCAGGCAGACGGGTTTGCGTGGGGATGGATGGAGGGATGGACGGCCAGGCAGACGGGGGTGGTGGATGGATGGAGGGATGGACGGACAGGCAGACGGGGGTGGTGGATGAAGGGAGGGATGGACAGGGGTGGTGGATGGAGGGATGGACAGGCAGATGGGTTTGCGCAGGGATGACGGAGGATGGACAGGCAGACGGGGGGGTGGATGGACGGATGGACTGACAGACAGGGTGGTGGATGGATGAATGGCCAGGGAGACGGGGAGGGGGATGGATGGACGGATAGGCAGACCTGGGGGGAGGGGGGTGTGTGTGGATGGACGGATAGGCAGACGGGGGTGGGGGACGGATGGACGGCCAGGCAGACAGGTTTGCATGGGGACGATGGACGGCAGGGGCAGGACACACCCAGCGACAGGCACAGGGACCAGCCCCCGCCCTCACCCTGGGGCGCCCGGCCTGGGGCTGGGGGGCAGCCCTACCTTGTTGGAGGCCATCTCGCTGACGGAGCGGTAGGTCTGGATCGTCTCTAGCTGGTCCAGGCACCAGTCCAGCTCCTCCAGGGTCTCCTTGGCCAGCTGCTGGTAGGTCTCCTCTGGGGGCCAGAACGGCTGCCGTGAGCACCGACCCAGTGAGGGCCCCATGGGGTCAGAGGGGGTCTGGGGGAGCTCCCCCAGCTGAGTCCAACAGCGCCCACCTGCATGTGGGAGGAGGCTGGGAGTGGGGTCTAGTGGTTAGAGCAGGGTGGGGGGAGGGGTGGGAGCCAGGACTCCTGGGTTCTCTCCCAGCTCTGATGCTAACTCCTCACACAACCATGGTAGAGCCAGGCCTCCCGCTGCTGCAGTTTCCCCCCTGTAACCAATCCCCCCAACCCCCTAGGTGAGCCACCAGAGTAGGGGTGAGCCACCAGATCCCAAAGACGTGGTGCCCTCCCACATCGGGATTCCCAGGCAGGGCCGGGGGGTCCCCATTCACGGCCCCTCCCCCAGCGAGAGGCAACGCTTACCTGACAGCATGGCCTTGCAGAAGGTCGGCTGGCTGCCCACAGGGGACCTCCTGGGGGGCAAGAATAGACACCCGCTCAGCCACCCCTCCACAGCGCAGGGCGCCCCGGCCATGCCCCCCATCCACCCCCTACGGGCCTGGGGGGCAGGAACAGCCCCAGCGCAGGGTGCCCTAGCCACGACCCCCATCCACCCCCTACGGGCCTGGGAGGCAGGAACTGCACAGGGGTGGGCCAGGAGCAGTCAGGTGCAGGGCCTTTGCCAGCCCCACGCTGCCCAGGGAGGCATCCCCCTCCTGCCCCCTTTCTCTGTGGCTGCGAATTAGGCCGCTAGAGGACACTCAGTGGGGCTCACGGTGCCTGGGGGGGATCGGCAAACGGGGCCCCTGGGATCCCCGCAGCAGGGCTGGGTGCAGATGGGGGGGGCTGGGGCCAGCCCCCGAAAAGGGGTGGGGGGGGTCCCTGTGCAGCTCACCCCAACCGCATTTCCTGGGGTGGGGCCGTCACATGGCCCAGGTGTGATCGTGGGGGGCCACATGGGGGGGTGCTGGGCTACAGGCAGCGGGGGAGGGCTCATGAGGGGGGGCTCCCCCCTCCGTCAGTGCTGGCAACCCTGAGGCTATTGGAGCTGTTCCGCCATTTCTGCTGGGGGGGCTGACTCCCTAAATCCCCGGACAACCCCCACTGCCCCCAGCCAGGGTGAGAGAAGGGGAGCTGGGACCCCGGGGGGCAGGGAAGGGGGCTGGGGTCCCGGGGGGTCACTCACTTGTTGGACGCTGGGGTCGGGATGTTGGCCAGGATGGAGAAGTTGTTCCTTACGCTGCGCAGACTGGCCAGCACCTGCAGGGAGAGGAGGGTCAGGGCTGGAGCTAGAAGGCTGGTCGGGGGGCACCCCCTCCTTGCCAGGGGCCCACAAGCAGCCATGGGGCCTGCAACCCTGGGGCCCTTCTGGGCTGGAGCTTCCTGCATTCAGCTCAGCACCAGAGCTGGCTGTATTTTAAAAAATCCTTATTGAGGTCCCAGGGGCAAACCATCCCGATGTGTCGAAAGAACAGTAAATATGGCAGGCGACCAGCTTGGCTTCACGGTGAAATCTTTGCTGATCTTGAACACAAAAAAGAAGCTTACAAGAATAAAAATATTGCTCGGGCATGCAGGAGTGAAATCAGGAGGGCCAAGTCACACCTGGAGTTGCAGCTAGCAAGAGATGTTACGAGTAACAAGAAGGGTTTCTTCAGGTATGTTGGCAACAAGAAGAAAGTCAAGGAAAGTGCGGGCCCCTTACTGAATGAGGGAGGCAACCTAGTGACAGAGGATGTGGAAAAAGCTAATGTACTCAATGCTTTTTTTGCCTCTGTCTTCACGAACAAGGTCAGCTCCCAGACTGCTGCACTGGGCAGCACAGCATGGGGAGGAGGTGACCAGCCCTCTGTGGAGAAAGAAGTGGTTCGGGATTATTTAGAAAAGCTGGACGAGCACAAGTCCATGGGGCCGGATGCGCTGCATCCGAGAGAGCTAAAGGAGTTGGCGGCTGTGATTGCAGAGCCATTGGCCATTATCTTTGAAAACTCGTGGCGATCGGGGGAGGTCCCAGACGACTGGAAAAAGGCTAATGTAGTGCCCATCTTTAAAAAAGGGAAGAAGGAGGATCCTGGGAACTACAGGCCAGTCAGCCTCACCTCAGTCCCTGGAAAAATCATGGAGCAGGTCCTCAAGGAATCAATTTTGAAGCGCTTGGAGGAGAGGAAAGTGATCAGGAACAGTCAGCATGGATTCACCAAGGGCAAGTCAGGCCTGACTAATCTAATTGCCTTCTATGATGAGATAACTGGCTCTGTGGATGAGGGAAAAGCAGTGGGCGTGTTGTTCCTTGACTTTAGCAAAGCTTTTGACACGGTCTCCCACAGTATTCTTGCCAGCAAGTGTCACGGAGTCCCTGGGCGATGCTCTGGAACTGCTCCCCATGAAGCCAGTCAGGACTCTGGGGTAGTCGCCTTTCTGTGAGCAGCCTGTCTTCAGGACACACAGCTCACACAGCTTCCACCTTCCTGGGTCTGGCCTCGGAGCATTCAGCATCCTCTGCCCCTCCGTGTGCTTCCCCCCAGCGAGTCCGCTCAGGCGGGGCTCCTGGGGAAGCCAGAGGGTCCTGCACCCCAACTTCGCAGTCAGACGTGACTCTCAGCCAGCCAATAAAACAGAAGGTTTATTAGATGACAGGAACATGGTCTAAAACAGAGCTTGCAGGTGCAGAGAACGGGACCCCTCAGCTGGGTCCATTTTGGGGGGCAGTGAGCCAGACAACCACGTCTGCACTTCACTCCATGTCCCAGCCAGCCCCAAACTGAAACTCCCTCCAGCCCCTCCTCCTCTGGGCTTTGTTCCTTTCCCGGGCCAGGAGGTCACCGGATTCCTTTGTTCTCCAACCCTTCAGCTCTCACCTTGCAGGGGGGGAAGGGCCCAGGCCATCAGTGGCCAGGAAACAGGGTGTTGGCCATTCTCTGTGTCCAGACCCCTGCACACACCTGCCCTCTAGGGCTTTGCAAGGATCATACACCCTTACCCCACCCCCTAGATACTTAAGAACTGCATAGGGGAAACTGAGGCACCCCCACAATATTCGGAGGAAACATTAAGAACAGGCCCACTTCGTCACAGCAAGTTAAAGAAGTATGGGCTGGATGAATGGACGATAAGGATAATGGACGAAAATTGGCTCAACTGGTAGTGATCAATGGCTCCATGTCTAGTTGGCAGCCGGTATCAAGTGGGGTGCCCCAAGGGTCGGTCCTGGGGCCGGTTTTGTTCAATGTCTTCATTAATGATCTGGAGGATGGTGTGGATTGTACTCTCAGCAAGTTTGCAGATGACACTAAACTGGGAGGAGAAGTAGATATGCTGGAGGGCAGGGATAGGATACAGAGGGCCCTAGACAAATTGGAGGATTGGGCCAAAAGAAATCTGATGAGGTTCAATAAGGATAAGTGCAGGGTCCTGCATGTAGGACGGAAGAATCCCATGCACAGCAACAGACTAGGGACCGAATGGCTCAGCAGCAGTTCTTCAGAAAAGGACCTGGGGGTTACAGTGGACAAGAAGCTGGATACGAGTCAGCAGTGTGCCCTTGTTGCCAAGAAGGTCAATGGCATTTTGGGCTGTATAAGTAGGGGCATTGCCAGCAGATCGAGGGACGTGATTGTTCCCCTCTATTCGACATTGGTGAGGCCTCATCTGGAGTACTGTGTCCAGTTTTGGGCCCCACACTACAAGAAGGATGTGGATAAATTGGAGAGAGTCCAGCGAAGGGCAACAAAAATGATGAGGGGACTGGAACACATGAGTTATGAGGAGAGGCTGAGGGAGCTGGGATTGTTTAGCCTGCAGAAGAGAAGAATGAGGGGGGATTTGATAGCTGCTTTCAACTACCTGAAAGGGGGTTCCAAAGAGGATGGATCTAGACTGTTCTCAGTGGTGGCAGATGACAGAACAAGGAGTAATGGTCTCAAGTTGCAGTGGGGGAGGTCTAGGTTGGATATTAGGAAAAACTTTTTCACTAGGAGGGTGGTGAAGCACTAGAATGCGTTTCCTAAAGATGTGGAATCTCCTTCTAGAGGTTTTTGAAGGCCTGGCTTGAAAAAGCCGTGACTGGGATGATTTAGTTGGGGATTGGTCCTGCTTTGAGCAGGGGGTTGGACTAGATACCTCCTGAGGTCCCTTCCAACCCTGATATTCTGCGATTCTATGACTAACACCCCCCCACCCCCGTGTGGGGGCCAGCACTCACCTGGGCGAAGGGTGTCACGATCAGGTCCTCCGTGTGGCTGCGGGGCAGAGAAACCAGACAGGGTGAGCGACGAGGCCCCCCGCAAAATCCCCCCCCCCGCCAGTCCTGGGGCTAGTTCCAGCAGGGGGGCTGCGCTGTGGGGGAGGGTGCTGCGCCAGGTCTGCACCGGGGTGCTCTATGCCTGGGCGGGGGGGCGGTCTGGGCTGGGCGGGCCCTGCAATGGGGGCTACACAAGGGATGCTGTGCCCGGGGGGCCCTCTGTGCCATGGGGGCTATGCCAGGGAGCTCGATGCCGGGGCGGGGCTCTGTGCTGGGGGGGCTTGCCAGGGAGCTCAGTGCTGTGGGGGCCTCTGTGCCAGGATTGTACCAACTGTGCCGGGCTGGGCACCATGTGGCTGTGCTGGGGGCTGGGGACCATCTTTGGGGTCTGTGCTGGGGGTGCACAAGGGTTGTTGCCTCATTCACAAACTGAGGGGGGGCTTCCTGCCACTGCACAGCTGTAGGGGAGGGGAAGAGCTGGGAGGCAGGGCTCCAGTGGGGGCTGTGGGGCAAGGCTCGGGGGGGCAGTAGGGGAGGGCTCGGGGGGCAGAACTCCAGGGTGGCAGGACTCAGGGGGGCAGCGGGGCAGGGCTGGGGGGGCAGGACTCCGAGGGCAGGGCTCGGGGCACTCACGACTCGCTGGCGACAGAGGAGTTGCGGGACATGGTTTTGGGCGACAGGTCGTAGTCGCTGTCCGAGCGGTATAGGAAGGACTCGCGCCGCTGGCCCGGTGGGAAGCTGGGGTGCAGGACGAGGCCGGGGCTGGCCTGGGGGTCCAGGGGGCTCCTGGCCGGGGAGGGGCCATTCTCCACCTCGAAGCTGCAGGAGGAGACAGAAGACAGGTGAGCAGGGGGTCCCAGGCCTGCACCCCGGCTCCGGTGCCCCCGTCCCCTGCTATAAACACTCAGTGGTTCCCTCTGGTTCCCACGGCCCCCTGCCGTCTCAGCCCTGCCCCCCGACTCTGCCGGTGCCCCTCACTCCCGACCCGCAGCCCCCTACTGTCCCAGCCCTGCCCCCCCCCACTCTACCGGTGCCCCTCACTCCCGACCTGCAGCCCCCTGCCGTCTCAGCCCTGCCCCCCCCACTCTACCGGTGCCCCTCACTCCCGACCTGCAGCCCCCTGCTGTCCCAGCCCTGCCCCCCCCCCACTCTACCGGTGCCCCTCACTCCCGACCTGCAGCCCCCTGCCGTCCCAGCCCTGCCCCCGTCAGGCTCGTTTCATGGCTACCCAGCTCAGCCCCCTTCCTGCCCCCCAGCCAATCTGGGGGGTTCAGGGTGGGGTCTCTTCCCACCAGCAGATCCTCTCCCGGACTGAGCCCCCAGTCCCGCGGCCCCTCCGGCCCAGCTCAGCCCCACTCACCTACGGGGGTGCAGAGAGCTGCAGGGCAGAGCCATGTTAGAGCGGCATGGTCCGGGGAGCGGCCGGCCTGGGGGCTGCCCCACGGGGTCACTGCTCGCCAGGGCCGTGGGGGCCACAGGGCTCAGAGCTGCCCACCCCAGAGCCCTGCGGGAGCCGGGCCGCCCACCCCCACGCCGCATGGGGCCCGCGCAGGGCGGAAGTTGCCGCAATCGGGTTGGGAAAGGCTGGCTTTGGGGGAGGCCTGGTCCCAGCGGCTCCCCCAGCTGGGGGCTGACTCACAGCCCCGGGGGGGCCCTGCTCCCGCTGAGCCGCACCGGCTTCCTGCCCCCGCGGGAGGAAAGGTGCAGGAGGGGCGGGGGAGAGCCCCAGGCCCTAAGTGCCAGGCCAGGCTGGGGGCCCCCCCGGAAGTACCAGCCTCTGGGCTTCCTCCCTCCCCTTGGTGCCTTTCGCTTTCAGTTATCCCAGCAGGAAGGCGGCTGCCGACCCAGCTCCCCCCCTCCCCGACCCCAGGCCTCCCCCATCACGCCCCACTCCCCTCCCCCACCACGCCCAGTCCCCTCCCCCTCCCCCACCATGCCCCGCACCACCCCGCCCTCCCCCACCACGCCCCGCACCCCTCCCCCACCACGCCCAGTCCCCCTGCCCCTCCCCCACCACGCCCCGCTCCCCTCCCCCACCACGGCCAGTGTCCCCCAGCCCTCCCCGTCACGCCCCGCTCCCCTCCCCCACCACGCCCAGTCCCCTCCCCCTCCCCCACTCCGCCCAGTGCTGCCCTGCCCTCCCCCACCACGCCCTGCTCCCCTCCCCCACCACACCCCGCTTCCCTGCCCCTCCCCCAACATGCCCAGTCCCCTGCCCCTCCCCCACCACGCCCAGCTCCCCCCAGCCCTCCCCGTCACGCCCCGCTCCCCTCCCCCACCACGCCCAGTCCCCTCCCCCACTCCGCCCAGCGCTGCCCCGCCCTCCCCCACCACGCCCTGCTCCCCTCCCCACCACACCCCGCTTCCCTGCCCCTCCCCCATCATGCCCTGCTCCCCTCCCCCAACATGCCCAGTCTCCTGCCCCTCCCCCACCACGCCCAGCGCCCCCTCAGCCCTTCCCCATCACGCCCCGCTCCCCTCCTCACCATGCCCAGTCCCCCTGCCCCTCCCCCACCACGCCCAGCGCCCCAGCCCTCCCCCGTCACGCCCCGCTCCCCTCCCCACCATGCCCAGTCCCCCGTCCCTCCCCCACCACGCCCAGTGCCCCCAGCCCTCCCCCGCTCCCCTCCCTCACCATGCCCAGTCCCCCTGTCCCTCCCGCACCACGCCCAGTGCCCCCCAGCCCTCCCCATGACGCGCTGCTCCCCTCCCCACCATGCCCAGTCCCCCTGCCCCTCCCCCACCACGCCCAGCGCCTCCCAGCCCTCCCCCGTCACGCCCCGCTCCCCTCCCCACCATGCCCAGTCCCCCTGCCCCTCCCCCACCACGCCCAGCGCCTCCCAGCCCTCCCCCGTCACGCCCCGCTCCCCTCCCCACCATGCCATGCAGCCCCCGCTAGCCCAGCCGGAGCTGAAAAGCGATGACCCCCGCTCACTAGTAAATCCCCCTCCTGTGGCCTTTCTCCAGCTCCCCAGAGGAGTCTGCCCAGGGGACATGAGCTGCTGCGACACAGTGTGTCCAGCAGAGGGCAGTGGTGCACGCACCCCCATTGCACACGCATTCCCATGTGAGCTTGCACACTTCGTTTGCCCCCCCCCCGATTTGTGTGTCCCGGGGGGAGGGGGATGGATCTCAGGTCAGGCCCCCTCAGCCCCTGGCCCGATTCCCCCCCAGCTACAGCCCTGCTGCTGCCCGAGGAACCGTGGGGGGAGGGGCTGGCTGCTCTCATCTAAGTGCCGCCCCTCCCCTCCCCCGGGTCTCTGGCACCCATGGGGCTTGGGGAGTTTGGCAGCACAGGGATTGGCAGGGGGAGTGGGGGGCCTGGGGGCAGCAGGGCTGCAGGCGTGGGAGGGGGCTTCCCGATGAGCCCAGCCAGGCAAGGAGCTGGGGCACTGGGGGAGGGGAGGGGTTCCAGGTGCAGTGCCCCCAGGGAGGGCCACTCTGTGCCCCAGAGACACGCGTGTGCCCGGGCAAAGGTTCCCCCACTCTCCCTGGGGGCCCAGCCCCCCTCACCACGGGGCTGCTGAACCTGGTGGGCAGGGGCCTGGCCTGGGGATCTCCAGCTGGGCTTCTCCCCCTGGAGGGAGCGGCCCGAGCACGGGCCTGGGGCTCAGGACACCTGGGTTCTGTCCCCAACTCTGACCTGCTGGGTGACCTGGGGCAAGCCCCTCCCACCCTGCGGAGACTCAGCTCTGTGGAGCGCCTGGTGTCTAGCTGCCCCCTAGCAGAGAGCTCACCCCGAATCCCGCCGCAGGTCCCCTTGGCAGAAAGTCTGCCGGGACCCATCCCGCCCCCAGGGGTGGGCAGCTATTAACCTAGCCAGCTGCTACAACGGGCAGCGAGGGGCACCCGCAGAGCTGGGGGGGCAGGGCTGGGCTAGCAGGGGGCTGCGGGTCGGGAGTGAGGGGCACCCGCAGAGCTGGGGGGGCAGGGCTGGGCTAGCAGGGGGCTGCGGGTCGGGAGTGAGGGGCACCCGCAGAGCTGGGGGGGCAGGGCTGGGCTAGCAGGGGCCTGCGGGTCGGGAGTGAGGGGCACCCGCAGAGCTGGGGGGGGGCAGGGCTGGGCTAGCAGGGGGCTGCGGGTCGGGAGTGAGGGACACCCGCAGAGCTGGGGGGGGGCAGGGCTGGGCTAGCAGGGGGCTGCGGGTCAGGAGGGAGGGGCACCCGCAGAGCTGGGGGGGCAGGGCTGGGCTAGCAGGGGCCTGCGGGTCGGGAGTGAGGGGCACCCGCAGAGCTGGGGGGGCAGGGCTGGGCTAGCAGGGGCCTGCGGGTCGGGAGTGAGGGGCACCCGCAGAGCTGGGGGGGCAGGGCTGGGCTAGCAGGGGCCTGCGGGTCGGGAGTGAGGGGCACCCGCAGAGCTGGGGGGGCAGGGCTGGGCTAGCAGGGGGCTGCGGGTCGGGAGTGAGGGGCACCCGCAGAGCTGGGGGGGCAGGGCTGGGCTAGCAGGGGGCTGCGGGTCGGGAGTGAGGGGCACCCGCAGAGCTGGGGGGGCAGGGCTGGGCTAGCAGGGGGCTGCGGGTCGGGAGTGAGGGGCACCGGCAGGGCTAGGGGGTGTCTATCATGGTGCTGAGGGGTGGCAGGGTGGCAAGGGGGGGCCTCTTTTGCCTACCAGCATCCTGGCAATGCTATTTACAAACACACAGAGTGGGGGGAGGGGCCAGCTTTGTGCTCAGACCCCCCCATTCCCCCCTCCGAGCCGGTCTTGCCGGTTCTTCTGTGAGCTGAGGGGGCGGGGGGCGGGGGAGGCCTGCCCCTCTCCCCAGTTGCTGCCAGGGGCAGGGGCGTCCCGGGGCGAGGGGAGCGGTGCCAGGTGATGCCAGCAGCTGCTCCGGGGCTCCAGGTGTTTGTGTGACTCAGCCCCAGAGTTTAGCCCTTTGGCGGCTGCTGATGGCGCTAGGAGGAGGGTGGGAGGCTGGGGGGGCACGAGCACGGCTCCCCCCTCCCCGCCAGCCCCCTCCCCGCCCTGGGAGGGGCAGGTTCCACTGCAGCGTCCCCACAAGCCGCAGTGAGCCCCCGGCTGCCGGGCCGGTGGGGGGCCGTGGTGGGGTGGGGCTGCGGGAGGGGCAGGGAGCGAGCAGCGGAGACACCCCCAAGTGCTCACGCGGCAGAGCAGGGACGGAGCCGCCCGGCCCCGGGGGCCCGAGCTCAGCCGGGGCCGTGTCAGAGCTGGGGTCTGGCTGCTCCCGGGCCTGAGAGCTCAGCCCCGACCGCTGCTGCTGCTGGTCCCGCTGGCACCCCCGTGTGTGTGCACAACCGCACCCCCCCGGGCACCACCGCACCCCCGGGCACCCCCGCACCTACCCGCACACACACCCCCGGGCACCCCCGCACACACCCCCCCGGGCACCCCTGCACCTACCCACACACACCCCCCCGGGCACCCCCGCACCTACCCGCACACACTCCCCCGGGCACCCCCGCACACACTCCCCCGGGCAGCCCCGCACCTACCCGCACGCACACACACCCCCCCGGGCACCCCTGCACCTACCCACACACACCCCCCCGGGCACCCCCGCACCTACCCGCACACACCCCCCCGGGCAGCCCCGCACACACCCCTGGGCACCCCCGCACCTACCCGCACACACCCCCCCGGGCACCCCCGCACCTACCCGCACACACACCCCCGGGCAGCCCCGCACACACACCCCCAGGCACCCCCGCACACACCCCCCGGGCACCCCCGCACCTACCCGCACACACACCCCCGGGCACCCCCATGTGCCCTCACACACACATCTGTGCACACCTGCACACTTTGCAGTCTCACACACCTGTGCACACCCACTGCGGGCACACACAGAATAAGCCCCATGCATCTCCCTGGCCAGCTCTGCTGGGGGGAGTGGGGGAGAGGCCGACACACACAGGACCCCCCCCCACGCCCTCTCTTGACCTGCCTCAGCCTCCCCCGCCCCCCCCCACCCCAATCCGGCTACACAAGGGCTTGCACGTGCCTGTCCCAGCTCAGACCCACCCCGCCCCGGCCTTTCCAGCTGTGACGTTGACCCCCCACTTTAGTAACCCACACTCCTTAGCCATCAGCAGCAGCCACCCAGTCCCCTCCCCAGCCCTCTCAGCCTTCCACAGGGCACGGGGAGGCCCAGGCTAGGGATGGGCCTGAGGCCAGCACTGGAGCTCCCTTTGTCCCCTGTGGGGCAGGGGGTCACGGGGTCAGAGCCCTAAGCCAGCCTTGCCAGGAACACACCCCAATGGGGAGCCTGGGGCAGCCCTGGATCCACCCAACCTGCCCCGTCAGCAACTGAGCTGCCGTGTGCCCAGCCCCCAGTGGGCAGGTGCTGGCAGAAGGGACCCCCGGCCCCGGAGGAGCTCTGTGCTGGGCCCAGCTGGCTATGGAGACGGGGTCAGGGCTGCCCCCGGAGTGATGGAGAGTACAGCTGGGGAAACCGAGGCACAGGAAGAAGATGGGACCTGATCAGGGTCACACAGTAGGAGCGTGGCAGAGCCAGGGAGAGACCCCAGGAGGCCTGGCTCCCTGGGTGAATTGCACACACACATCAGTGCATTGTTCACACGGCACACACATCGCGCTGCGGGCCGGGCGGGCAGGTCACAGCACTGCCTGGGGCTGCCTCCCAGCTGACGCGGGGCAGGAGCTGACGTCATCCCGGGGAGGCCAGCGAGCAGGGGTACACAGGAAGCGATAAGATTACGGAGCCCTGGGGTGACGCAAGGCAAGGCGTTATCAGCCCCAGGAGAAGCAGGGAGGAGCCTGGGGACAAGGGCGCGACTGATCAGGGCCGTAGGCCTCCAGCCGCCCTGCACCCCTGGGCTAGCCAGAGCCAGCTGGGGCCACTGCAACCGAGAGAGGAGAGCCGCCTGGACTAGCGGATGGAGCACAGGGCTGGGGCTCAGGACACATGCTCTGCCGCCTCCTTGCTGGGTGCCTCGGGCAAGTCCCCGCCCTGCTCCACGCCTCAGTTTCCCCATTTGTAAAATGGCTAAATCCCTTGATGACTGGGGGGCCTGGATAGCCCAGTGAGGGGTGCCAGGTAGATATAAATGTGGGGGGGGGGGCGGGTATGGGAAACACTGGCTGACATGGCTCCAGGGGTGGGCTGGCTGGGAAGAAAGGGGGAGGGACCTACCCAGCCAGCTGCCCCCCCCCCCCCCCCCGGAGTTGGAAGGGAGGGTTCTGGCTGCTCCAGCTGTTTGCAATTAGGGCTGGGTGGGGTTGGGTTTCTTGGAGGGGGAGGGACTCTTCTGCTGGAGTTCATGCCAAGTCAGCGCTGGTCCCCAGCCGCAGCTGTATGGGGGGGAGGGAGGAGGGGCAGCTGTGAGCTCCTGACAGGCAGAGGAAACATAGGGGGGGGGCATTCCCCACCCCAATCCCCAGGGCTGACAGGACAGGAGGGAGCCATGGATGGGGCCCTCTGTGCCCACAATCTGCAGAGCCCCATGGCAACCCCCCCGTCTGCCCCCAGTGGACGGATGCTGAGGGGCAGCCAATGCGCAAGGCACCAGCTGGCCCTGAGTGGGCCCCCATAAGGCCCGACGCCCCCTCACTCAGCCCAGCCCAGCTCCCCAGCTCAGAGCAGCTGGCGAGGGGGCGAGGGGGGTACCAGACGGGATGAGCTGGGAGGGCTGCAAAACACAGATAGGAGCTAAAGCAACAGGATACAGAGAAGTAAGCGCTGATCTTGGGAACAGACCAACGGGTGTCTCTGGGAGCGCAGGGGGGTCTGGTGGTCAGAGCAGGGGTCTAGGAGCCAGGACTCCTGGGTTCTAACCCCACCTCGGGGAGGAGAGGGGAAGGGAGGGGGGCTATAGTGGTGAGAGGAGGGGGGCTGATGGTAAGAGTACCTGGCTCCTTTTCTACTCCACTTACTATCTGTGACCTTGACCAAGTCCCTTCCCCTCCCTGTGCCTCAGTTTCCCCACCCGTGGAACAAGCTTGGCTCCTGTGCAAGCTGCTCTGTGAAGCTGAACACGTGGATATTTGCACAGGGCTTTGGACTGAGGCTGCTGGAGAAAGGTGAAGCCAGAATAAACAAGGCTTTGGCTCAGCACATTCTGCTCTCCCCCCGCCCCCCACAAGCCAGCCCCACCTGGGCCCTGCCACTGACCCCTGTCCCTGGGGCCTCCGGGGGACAGGTCCGGGTCTGGCTTTGGACTCAGTCCAGGCTCCTGGAAGCTGGCTGCAGGCAGGGCTATGAGAGAGAGACCCGCAGGAACAGTCCAGGCAAAGCCCGTAAGAACCCCGGCGTCCGGGCAGGGCAGACCGGGTCCAGTCAGAGGGGATTTGGCGCAAGCCTACAGAGAGACACCCGCCGAATGGGGGACCAGGCCCCCCGAGGCACAACCAGCACTCGCGAAGGGAGGTGGGGGACCCTGACGGACTATGGGCTTGGAGCTCCCACAGGACGGCTGAGAACTAACTTTATGCGCCCCCTTCCCCAGCCGTGCTTCCAGCTCCCCCCCGACCCCCGGCCGGTCGCACAAACCAAGCGCAGCCCCCCCTGCGTGGACAGCGCCGGGGAGCAGGGTGGGAAACGCAGCCGGCCTTGGCTGGACCAGGAGCCTTCACAGCCACGGCAAACCCCTCGTGCAGACGCTGCCCCAGCTGCACGAGCCGGGGCCCCGGCCGCAGCACGGCAAACGCTCTCCTGCCCTGCTGGAAGCAGGTCTCTGCCCAAGGTCCCAGGGCTGCCGGGCCCAGGCCGAGCTGGCAGGGGCCGAACCCCGGGCACGGCCCCCCTCACGTCAATGCCAGCAACAGCGAGGCCGCTTTGGGGCGGAAAGATGAGAATCCAGCTGGGCCCTCAATGCCGGAGCTGCTTGAGACAGAAACCAGATCATACGACAACGGCTCCTAGAGACCCCTAACACAGACCAGGGGCCAGGCGTTGCCCAGACCCCGGCCGAGACCAGGCCCCGTCGGGCCGGGCGTTGCCCAGACCCCGGCCGAGACCAGGCCCTGTCGGGCCGGGCGTTGCCCAGACCCCAACCGAGATCAGGGCCTGTTGAGCTGAGCATTGTCCAGACATGGAGTGAGAAACAGCTCCTGTCCCATCTAAACAGAGGTGGGAAACTGAGGCACTGAGCAGCGGACTGATTTGTCCAAGATCGGCGGCACAGCTGGGAATAGAACCCAGGCGTCTCGGGGGGCAGCCCAGCGCTTGCCCCCCGCCCCCCCCCCGACCACTAACCCCAAGGCCCTGCTTTATGTGAAGCGTCCTGTGAAACGCACCCCTGCTCTCTATGCCAGCCTAGGGCCTGTCCCATCAGCCCCTGCTCCAGGGCTGCAAAGGGGGACTCCCACCTGCCACCAACAGCCAGTGGGGAGGGGGCACACGGCCGCTCCAGGGCACCCTCCCCCGGCTCAGTCACCGGGTGCAATGGGGAGCCGGCGACGAAGGAAGTGCCAGCCCTGAGCACCCAAAAGCCACCCGTCCCCGCTGCTCTGCCCCCAGGGTGGTCGCTGGGACCTAGTGCCCATCGCTGGAGCCTCTGGCCCCTGGAGTGGCACAAGGGGTAAACGAGGCGTTGGAGGAACCCAAGCCCCTGGGGGTGAGGGAAAGTGGAGCCAGGCCAGGTGTAAATATAGCTCCTGGCTCCAGTTTCCTGCTTGACATTTCACTGCCGGCACCAGCTGCCTCCTGGCTCGGGGAAGGGACAAGCCAAGGGCCACAAAGGCAGGGAGGGCCCTGCTCAAGGATCTAGCCCCTCAGGCCCCCTGTTCCTCACCTGCATTGGGCCATCCCATGGGACGCGGGGGGGCACCGCAGAACCACCCAGCCCAGAGTCAGCGCCAGGGGCTCAGCACACAACACCCACCCCCTGAGCCCCCAGCACCCCCCAGGGAAAGGCCCAGCGGCTCGGCCCGTGCAGACCTCAGCTGTCAATCAAGAGGCTCATTGACTTGCAGCTGAGACCTGGCAAACTCAGGTCACTGAGTGGCCTCGGAAGGCGAAGGACCAAAGCAGATTCAAACTGGCGCCCTAGAGGCTCGGGCTCCGGCCCCTCGGACCCCAGCGGGGGGCGGCTGGAACCGAGGATGAGCTCCAAGGAGCCAGCCAGCCAGAGCCCCCTTCCCGCCCCCCACCCCAAGGTCAGGGTTTAACCAGGCCGCACACCGCCAGGGGCAGGACAGGGTCACGGGTACCGATCTGGGCAGCATTGTCCTAAAGGCCCCCGCCAGGGGCATCAGTGCACACGCACACACTCGCCCCCCGAATGGGCCCCCGAGAGTGCACACACACGCACACACTCGCCCCCCGAATGGGCCCCCGAGAGTGCACACACACGCACACACTCGCCCCCCGAATGGGCTCACAAACACACACGCACACTCGCCCCCGAGAGTGCACACCCCCGAATGGGCTCACAAACACACACTCACTCGCCCCCGAGAGTGCACACACACGCACACACTGGCCCCCCGAATGGGCTCACAAACACACACGCACACTCACCCCCGAGAGTGCACACCCCCGAATGGTCTCACAAACACACACTCACTCGCCCCCGAGAGTGCACACACACGCACACACTCGCCCCCCGAATGGGCTCACAAACACACACGCACACTCGCCCCCGAGAGTGCACACACACGCACACTCGCCCCCGAGAGTGCACACCCCCGAATGGTCTCACAAACACACACTCACTCGCCCCCGAGAGTGCACACACACGCACACACTCGCCCCCCGAATGGGCTCACAAACACACACGCACACTCGCCCCCGAGAGTGCACACCCCCGAATGGGCGCACAAACACACACTCACTCGCCCCCGAGACTCCACAACTCCCCCCCGAATGGGCGCACAAACGCACACACTCACCGGGGTGGACACGTGGGGACACGCACGTTCATTATCAATGCACACAAATGCACACTCACCGCCAGCACGGCCCCCGCCGACACACACGCAAATGCCCCCCGGGGACCCCCCCCGCGCTCACCGACCTCCCCGCCTTGCCCAGCCGGTGCCGCCCCACGTCCGCCTCGCTGAAGGAGAAGTGCATGGCCCGGGGGGGACCCAGGAGTCCGGGGGAGCCCCGGGCTGGCATGGGGGGCCGGCGGCTCCGGGCGGGACAGACCCGCAGCCGGTCCCGGTAGCGCTCGGCTCGGCTCGGCTCGGCCCGGCCCCGGGCGCCCAGCTGGCCGGGGAGGGGCCGCGGTCGGCTGCAAAGCCCGGCGGCGGATTTCGGGGCCAGGGCCCGGGGCTGGGACCCCCGGGGGAGCCGGGGGCTGGGCTCCCAAGGGGGGGCTGAGCTCTCCGGGCGGCCCGAGGGGGTCACGGCTCCGCGCCAGGCCCCGCAGAGCCCCCGCCCCGGAGCCAGCCCGGGCCCCCCATGGGCCTTTCCGCCTGGCCTGGCCCCGGGGGGACACTCGGGGGGCTACAAGCCAAAGACTCCGAGTTCACAGGCGCTCGCTCGCTCGCTCGCACAGCCCCCGCTTGTGCCCGAGGGGAGCAAAGTGCCTTAGAGACATCCCGGCTCGCACACGCGTGTGCGCTCACACCAGCACCCCGCAGCCAGGCCAGTCGCCTCCTTTCACGCGGGGCAAAGTGATGGACAAAGCAGGGAAGAGACTTGTGCCAGGGACACGGACTGTCAGAAGTGGAACCCAGGAGTCCGGGCTCCCACCCCGCACCCCCTGCTCTAACCACCAGCTCCCACTCGCCTCCCAGAGCTAGGGATAGACACCAGGAGTCCTGGCTCCCAGCCCCCTGCTCTAACCACCAGCCCCCACTCCCCTTCCAAAGTGCAATGCTGTTCAGCAGCTATGGGTTTATTATTGTAGGGTTGGGGGGGCAGTGGGCGGGAGGGTTTGTTATTGTAGGGTTGGGGGGGCGGTGGGCGGGAGGGTTTGTTATTGTAGGGTTGCGGGGGGGCAGTGGGTGGGAGGGTTTGTTATTGTAGGGTTGGGGGGAAGTCGGCAGCAGGGTTTGTTATTGTAGGGTTGGGGGGGCGGTGGGCGGGAGGGTTTGTTATTGTAGGGTTGCGGGGGGGCAGTGGGTGGGAGGGTTTGTTATTGTAGGGTTGGGGGGGCAGTGGGTGGGAGGGTTTGTTATTGTAGGGTTGCGGGGGGGCGGTGGGTGGGAGGGTTTGTTATTGTAGGGTTGGGGGGGCAGTGGGTGGGAGGGTTTGTTATTGTAGGGTTGCGGGGGGGCGGTGGGTGGGAGGGTTTGTTATTGTAGGGCTGCGGGGGGCGCGGTGGGCGGGAGGGTTTGTTATTGTAGGGTTGTGGGGGGGCAGTGGGTGGGAGGGTTTGTTATTGTAGGGTTGGGGGGGCGGTCGGCAGGAGGGTTTGTTATTGTAGGGCTGCGGGGGGCAGTGGGCGGGAGGGTTTGTTATTGTAGGGTTGGGGGGCAGTCGGTAGGAGGGTTTGTTATTGTAGGGTTGCGGGAGGGTTTGTTATTGTAGGGCTGCGGGGGGCAGTGGGCGGGAGGGTTTGTTATTGTAGGGTTGTGGGGGGGCAGTGGGTGGGAGGGTTTGTTATTGTAGGGTTGGGGGGGCGGTCGGCAGGAGGGTTTGTTATTGTAGGGCTGCGGGGGGCAGTGGGCGGGAGGGTTTGTTATTGTAGGGTTGGGGGGGCGGTGGGTGGGAGGGTTTGTTATTGTAGGGTTGGGGGGCAGTCGGCAGGAGGGTTTGTTATTGTAGGGTTGCGGGAGGGTTTGTTATTGTAGGGCTGCGGGGGGCAGTGGGCGGGAGGGTTTGTTATTGTAGGGTTGCGGTGGGGCGGTGGGTGGGAGGGTTTGTTATTGTAGGGTTGCGGGAGGGTTTGTTATTGTAGGGTTGCGGGGGGCAGTGGGTGGGAGGGTTTGTTATTGTAGGGTTGCGGGGGGCAGTGGGCGGGAGGGTTTGTTATTGCAGGGTTGCGGGGGGCAGTGGGCGGGAGGGTTTGCTATTGTCGGGTCTCACACACGCTGAGCCTTGACTTTAAGAGAATCTCTGGTTTAAAGGGCAGGAATTCTGCGAGCAGGGAAAGGGCGGGCGGGTCCCTCTAGGCCCATGTGCGGGGGCAGCCCAGGAAGAGCCCAGCCACCCCACAGGGTCCCCATGGCCCCCCTGGGTCCCAGCCCTGCCGGCTCCAGATCCCAACGGCCGGCTCCGGCTCTTACCAGCTGCCCTGGTTCTGGGGTGGGAACGGGTCAGCCCCGCCTCCTCATTTACTGACCCCTGAGGACCGGTCCCCACAGCTTGGGGGGAACCAGTCCCTGGGTGGCGCTGTGGGCACCTGGCCTGGCCCCAGGGGGAACCCAGGAGTCCGGGCTCCCAGCCCGCTAACCCCTAGACCCCACCCCCCTCCCAGAGCTGTTCTGGGGGCACCGGGGTGCCCAAGGGGGTGCTGCTCTCTCTGCTGGCTGGTTAAACCCACTCCCTGGGTGGGCAGTCGGGTCCAGGTCTCGCTCAGGTGGGCAGGAAGGGGGGGGGGTGTCGGTCCCAGACTGGGCATAACGCCCCCAGGGGCTGGGGCCCTCCCCACCTCTCTGTCCATGCTCTGGTGCAGGCCTGGAGGGGTCAGACGAGAGGATCATGAAGGGCCCCCCTGGCCCTAGAGCCTGTGGATGTCAGGGCCCGGAGCATTTCCCCCCCCTTCCCTTTGCTAACACACACAACTCCCCCTACACACACACACAGAGCTACACACAGAGCTCTGTACACACACAGCTAATACAAAGAGAGCTACACACATACAGAGCTCCCTTTACACATACACACTCACACCCACACACCCACACACCTCCCCCCCAGCCACACACCCAGCTCCACACACACAGAGCGCTCCTACAAACACACACCCAGCGCCACCCACCCAGAGCTCACACACACACACACGCGTCATTAAATTATTACAGCAAGAACTCAGACAAGCCCCACCCAGAGAACACCCCACAGGCTGGGTGCAGGGGTGGGCCGGGCTGTCAGTCCCTCCCTGGGACGATGAGCGTGGCGGGACGGATCCAGGGCACAGCAGAAAGACACACACCCTGCTCTCTGCAGAGATTTATTACACCCCGTGCTCAGTGCCAGGGCCCCGACCTGCCTCCAAAAACACCAACCCCTTCAGCCAGCGGGAGTCAGAGACTAGGTGGGGGATTATATGCGTCCACTCCACCCCCGAAGCTCACACAAAGAGTTGGTGTGACGAAGTGGGACTGTTCTTAATGTTTCCTCTGAATAGTGTGGGGGTGCCTCAGTTTCCCCTAGGCAGTTCTTAAGTCTCTAGGGGGTGGGGTAAGGGTGTATGATCATTGCAGAGCCCTAGAGGGCAGGTGTGTGCAGGGGTCTGGACGCAGACAATGGCCAACACCGTTTCCTGGGAGCTGATGGCCTGGGCCCTTCCCCCCTGCAAGGTGAGAGCTAAAGGGTTGGAGAACAAAGAAATCCGGTGACCTCCTGGCCCCGGAAAGGGACAAAGCCCAGAGGAGGAGGGGCTGGAGGGGGTTTCAGTTTGGGGCTGGCTGGAGACACGGAGTGAAGGGAGACCGTGGTTGTCTGGCTCACTGCCCCCCAGAATGGACCCGGCTGAGGGGTCTGGTTCTCTGCACCTACAAGCTCTGTGTTAGACCATGTTCCTGTCGTCTAATAAACCTCTGTGTTACTGGCTGGCTGAGAGTCCCGTCTGACTGCGGAGTTGGGGGGCCGGACCCTCTGGCCCCCCCAGGACCCCGCCTGGGCGGACTTGCTGGGGGAAGCGCACGGAGGGGCAGAGGAGGCTGAATGCTCCGAGGTCAGACCCAGGAAGGTGGAAGCCGGGTGAGTTGTGTGTCCTGCAGACAGGCTGCTCCCAGAGAGGAGACTTCCCCAGGGTCCTGCCTGGCTTCACGGGGAGCTGTTCCAGAGCATCGCCCAGGGACGCCATGTCAGTTGGGCATAAGCTTTCATGGGTAAAAAACACTACAGTGCAAATAAGCGATGGTCCCATAAACACCACCCTATACCGTAAACCTACTGACCGCTATACTTACCTACATGCCTCCAGCTTCCATCCAGGACACACCACAGGATCCACTGTCTACAGCCAAGCTCTACGATACAACCGCATTTGCTCCAACCCCTCAGACAGAGACAAACACCGACAAGATCTCTGTCAAGCGTTCTTAAAACTACAATACCCACCTGAGGAAGTGAAGAAACAGATTGACAGAGCGAGATGGGTACCCAGAAGTCACCTAGTACAGGAAAGGCCCAACAAAGAAAATAACAGAATGCCACTAGCCGTCACCTTCAGCTGCCAACTAAAACCTCTCCAGCGCATCATCAAGGATCTACAACCTATCCTGAAGGACGACCCATCACTCTCACACCTTGCGGGACAGGCCAGTCCCTGCTTACAGACAGCCCCCAACCTGAAGCAAATACTCACCAGCAACCACACAACAGAACCACTAACCCAGGAACCAATCCCTGCAACAAACCCCCTTGCCAACTCTGTCCACATGTCTATTCAAGGGACACCTTCATAGGACCCAGCCACACCATCAGAGGCTCGTTCACCTGCACATCTACCAATGTGATATATTCCATCATGTGCCAGCAATGCCCCTCTGCCATGTACCTTGGCCAAACCAGACAGTCTCTAGGTAAAAGGATAAATGGACACAAATTGGATATGAGGAATGGTAACGTACAAAAGCCAGCCGGAGAACACTTCAACCTCCCTGGGCGTTCCACAACAGATTTACAAGTAGCCAGCCTGCCACAGAAAACCTTCAGAAGCAGACTTCAAAGAGAAACTGCAGAGCTGCGATTCATTTGCAAACTTAACACCGTCAATTTGGGCTTGAATAGGGCCTGGGAGTGGCTGGCTCATTACAAAAGCAACTTTCCCTCCCTTAGAGACTAACCAATTTATTTGAGCATAAGCTTTCATGAGCTACAGCTCACTTCATCGGATGCTACTGTATGCATCCGATGGTTAGTCTCTAAGGTGCCACAAGTCCTCCTTTTCTTTTTACTAACCATTGGGAGTGGCCCACGTCCACCCTGACTGAACTGGCCTTGTCAGCCCTGGTTCTCCACGGTAAAGTAACTCCCTCCTCTTCGTGTGTCAGTGTATCGATGCCTGTATCTGTCATTTGCACTCCCTGCGTCTGAAGAAGGGGGTTTTACCCATAAAAGCTTATGCCCAAATAAATCTGTTAGTCTTTAAGGTGGGAATGTTCTTAATGGTTTCTCTGAATACTGTGGGGGTGCCTCAGTTTCCCTTAGGCAGTTCTTAAGTATCTAGGTGGTGGGATAAGGGGGTGTATGATCATTGCAGAGCCCTAGAGGGCAGGGGTCTGCACAGAGAATGGCCAACACCCTGTCTCCTGGCAGCTGATGGCCTGGGCCCTTCCTCTGCAAAGGTGCCAGTTACCTGGGAGATCTAGCAGGCCACTAGGCCAAACTCAGGGAACACCTCGGTGCAGCCGGCTGGACAGAGATCAGCGCCCTGCCTCACCCCCGACCAGCCCCCACCACTTCGTCCGCCTAGTGCCAAGGACTCTGATAGAAACAGCCCCAGGGCTCTTCGCCTCGGGCCTGGGGAAGAGTCTGTACTTATCTGGAAGAGAGACAGAGGGGGAGCACTGGATCAGTTACAGGCCATGCGGCCCGCAGCCAGGGTGCCTGCCTGCCTCCCTCCCAGGGTCCATCCCCCAGGCCCAAAGCTGGAGCAATCAGCAGCTTTGGCAGGGCAAGGCAGGTCCCTCCACACCTCTGAAGCATTGGGACTGACTGGGGAGTGAGGTCTAGTGGTTAGAGCAGGGGCCTGGGAGCCAGGACTCCTGGGTTCTCTCCCGGCTTGGCCACTGAGGCCCCGAATGATGCAGGGGGCGGGACACGAGGCTGGCGGTTTGTTGCATACAGAGACGGCCATTTGCTTGCAGCCAAAACAGCTGCCCCTTATAATGACCCTGTAGCAGACTGCGGGGTGGGGTGGGGGGCTGCTCTGAGATCCCCCGCAGAGATGCCAGGGGTGCAGGGTCACACTGCCCTCTTGTGGGCCAGCTCAGCACTGCAGTGTGTTCGGGTCAGGAAAGGGGACACCGACAGACCCTGGGCAAGGCAGGCGGGCTCGAACCTGGGGCTTCTGGAGCTTCGTGCATGAGCCTCTGTGGCATGAGCTAAAAGCCACGTGGCCCTTAGCTCAGGCTGTAGCAGACTCAGTAATCTCTAAATGGCCTAGATGGGACAGAGCCCCACCCCCCAGAGGTGTGGGGGTTACGCTGGGATCAGGCTCTGCACATCCAGCCTGGGATGCCTTCCAACTCCACCCCCCAGCTTCCCCCTCCCAGAGCTGGGGACAGAACCCAGGAGTCCTGGCTCCCAGCCCCTCCTGCTCTAACCACGAGATCCAACCCCTGCCTCCCTCTACCGCCCCAGCCCACGTTCCTGTCAGTGTGGTGGGGAGAAGTGGGGCTGGAACAACCCCACACTGCAAACCCCTTTCTCTCCCCCCCAAAACCAGGGGAGCTGCACCAGGAAACCCCAGACTGAGACTATCTCAGCTATTAGAGGGTTAATGCCAAGCCCTTGGGCTGCCTGGCAGGGATTTTTACCTGCTGCCTTGAGTGGAAGGCGTAGCTCCCTCAGCTGCCAGTAGCAGTAAGTTGTTATACGGCTTGGCCCCCACAGGGCTCTCCCCCTTCCCACACTGACTGTGAGAAGAGCCTGGCTGAGCAGCCCAGGGCCTGTGCTCAGCCCTGTCAATGACCCCCCGACGCCCTCCCCCATCTATATAACTGAGACGAATCAGGTCATGATTCGGGTTTTCGGCCCAGGGCCGTGACGGGGTCTCAGGCTGGGTTAACCGAGAGTCCAACCTCCCTGCTCCAACAATGCAATGTAAGCTGTGCCCATGGGGCGACCCCCCAGCAGGGGGTCACTGAAACCGGCTCAAGAAATGGTTGGAAAAATGAAAACCAGGTCTTGCCTCCCTCCTACACCCCGCACTCCCCAGCAGGCCCTGTCCGGAGCCCCCCAGAGAGCACCAGTGCATCAGACCCCACAGCTCTCCTGGCAGCCCTGAGGCTGCAGAAAACCTGGGGCAGGAATTGCCAGCGGCAGGGCAAGGTGGGTTTGCTTCTAACCCTTTCCAGGCCCCGCGGGACACCCAGCCCAGGGGTCTGAGGGCAACCAGGCTTCTTCTGCCCCTGGCAGCTGGCTCTGCGATGCAACCGGGCTGCAGAGCGCCCCCTGCAGGGCTGCCTGGCCCAGCCCAGCTTCCCCCTGCTCCTTATCAGCCTCAATCAGCCTGTGTGAGAGTTTCCTGTGCCTGCCAGTGGCCCAGGACATGGTGTTCCCAGGAGGCAGGGGAGGGGCCTGCGGCAGCCAGGACCCAAAGCCATGCCCAGCTGGGGGGCTGGGCAGCAGGAGCGGTGCCAGGGCCAAGCCCGGTCCCCAACCCCCTGCAGCAGGGGAGCCGAGCGTGGGAATCCAGCCGGGGCCGATACCGAGAAACCCACAGTGGGTGATTCAGCGCAGCGGCCTCAAACCACAGTCAGAGGGGGCAGAGGGCAGGGGGCGCACAGGCCAGGCCTTGGCACAGGCAGCCCCATGAGAGCTGGGCAGGATCGGGGCCTGCCAGCCTCTCACGAGGAGCCAGCAGCAGTGCTGGGTTCCCGGCAGTGGGAAGCAGGAGCCGTGCTCCGAAGCTGTCACGGCACTCTCAGTTCCCCTGCCTGGGCGGGCGCAGGAAGATATTTATAGAGGGGCCAGACGCAGACACAGCAGGGACTGATCCCACAGAGCCGCCGTCCTGGGATGCAAGGAGCTGGGACTGGGCCAGAGCCGTGGGCCTGGAACCACCCTCGCCCGCCCTGGGCCAGACCAATGGGCTTGGAACCACACACCCCCCCTGCCCGCACACCCCGGGCCAGACCAATGGGCCTGGAACCACACACACCCCCTGCCCGCCCACCCCGGGCCAGACCAATGGGCCTGGAACCACCCTGGGCCAGACCAATGGGCCTGAAACCCCCTCCCCACCCCGGGCCAGACCAATGGGCCTGGAACCGCCCGCCCACCCCGGGCCAGACCAATGGGCTTGGAACCCCGCCTGCCCCAGGCCAGACCAATGGGCCTGGAACCACCACCCCGCCCGCCCAATGGGCCTGGAACCCCCTCCCCATCCCGGGCCAGACCAATGGGCCTGGAACCACCACCCTGCCCGCCCACCCCGGGCCAGACCAATGGGCCTGAAACCCTGCCCTAGCCGGGCCAGACCAATGGGCCTGGAACCACCGCCCCCGCCCCCCACCCCGGGCCAGACCAATGGGCCCATCTAACTTGGTATCTAGCCCTTCCCTGCAGAGAATCTCCTCCTGTTTCCGGCGGGGTTGTTCTCGGGCCACCTGACCGTCAGGCTGGGGCTGGAGGATTTAGTGGTTAGTTGTTATCGTTGGAGTCTCATCTTTAGAGAAGCACAAAAGGGGCTTTAGAGCAACTAGCATCCGGAGGCACAACCCTCCCTCTCTCCCCCACACACTGTGGGGTACAATTGGCCCTGTTGCACCAGGTGCTGCGTAGGCCCCGCCCCCTGAGATCAGGGTCCCCCTCGCGCCAGGCGCTGCACATACCCAGGGGCAGCCCCTGCTCCAAAACGCTCACAATCTAAATAAGGAGGGAGGGGAAAGTGAGGCGCACAGCAGGCAGGGACAGAACCTAGGAGTCCGAATGGCAGCCCTGGCCCACCCTGTTCATTACGAACGAGAGCTCCCACTGCCCCGGTCTCTCTGTGCTCCCCGGGGCGGGGGGCTGCAGCCAGAATCCCAATTTTTCTCGGCCCATTGTCCCGGGCCCAGCGCAGGGCCTTGGACCCACTCAGCTGGGGGGAGGGTGCTTAGCCCAGCTCAGGACCCGATGGAAGGGGGCCAGGCCTCCCACGGCGCAGCCGCCCCGTTTTCCCTTGTTTACATGTTGCTCAACAGCTCCGAGCTGATGCTGTCTCTCCAGCAGCCCTTTTACGGCGCAAGACCCACCCAACGAGCCCCCGAGTCGTGTTTTCCTCCTCCGCTGCCCCCCACACCCTTGCCCAGACTGGTCGCGGGCGCTGCTGACCTGAGCCGGCGGGTCAGCCCTAGAGCCGGCGGGGCCGTGAGAGGTCCAAGCAGGCCGCTACGGCACAGGAGGGACACCAGCAAGGGCAGTGCCAACTGAGAGCAATGCCAGGGGCTGCACGACGAGGCAGCCCCTACCCCTGAGAGCTCGCTGTCTCAGGCAGGAGGGGAAACTGAGGTGCAGAACAGGGCAGCCCAGCAGGTCGTGGCAGAGAAGGGGGCAGAGTGCCCGTCTCCAGGTTCTCACCAGACCACACTGTCTCCCCAGGTCCCTGGGCTGTTCCTCTGCCCCCAAAGCTCTTCCAGCCGGACCTTCCACCAGCTCCCCCAGCTCCAGGTGCTGGTGATGTTCTGGCCACTGACTCTGTGCCATGAGGGGGCAGGCAAAGGAGCATGAGCAGCTCCCGGGAGCAGCGGAGCGGAGAGAGAGGTCCCAGGCCAGATGCTTCCTGCACGGAGCAGGGCCTGTCTGCACCCAGAGCCACGGGAGCAGGGCTCAGCAGTGCCAGACATGGGGCAAACGCAGTGCCCACACTCAGGCAATGTCTTAGTGGGAGATGAATGGATGCTAGTGGTTAGAGCTGGGGGCAAGGAGGATGCACGCCAGGACTCCTGGGTTCTTTCCCCAGCTCTGGGAGGCAAGTGAGGTCTACTGGGTTATAGCGAGAAGCTGGGAGCCAGGACTCCTGGGTTCTAGCCTGGCTCTGGGAGGGGAGGAGGTCTAGTAGTTAGAATGGGGGCTGGGAACCTGGACTCCTGGAATTGGCAAGACAAGTGGAGTGGAGTGATTAGAGTGGGGGGACCAGCAGTCAGGATTCCTGGGGTCCATCTCTGTTCTATCACTTACTGTGTGATCTGGAGCGAGTGCCTCAGTTTCCCCACAGTCTGGGAATGGGGGATGATGCCCTGCCCCTCTAGACATAGAGGCTTCATGGAAGTTAGCAAAGTGCTGGGAGCGGCTGACAGGGGACGACAAACCCCTAAACCCCGTCCTAGCTGCCCTGCAGACCCACCGGGGGTGCTGCACTCACTCTGCCAGACGCCACAGGGGCCTTCGGCTAATGCCGTCACAGAGCGCTTCCTTGTTATGGCCAGGGCAAGAACCCAGGAGTCCTGGCTCCCAGCCCCTCCATCCCAGCCTAACTACTAGACCGGGGGGGATGCTGCAGCGGTCCAGAGACAGCAGCTCTTGGGGGACCCCCCCAGCCGCTCTGGGTGCAGATCCATGCCCTACAGCAGGGCGGGGGCTGCCGTGCATTCGGTCCAGCCGCACCAACCACCCAGCCTGCCAGCCTTGGCAGAGGGGCACTGGAGACCCAGCCCTAGGTGTCCCTCGCGGGCAGGGCTGGGTGTTGTATGGGGGGCTCTCCCTGCCAGAGCCCAGGATGCCCCACGCTGCTCTCCCGGGCCTGGGAGGCACGCTGGCAGTGCCGCTGGGGGTGTGATGTGCCCAGGCCTGGGGGTGTGAAGGCAGGAGGGCGCGCTGGGGCACGGACCCCCGGGCTAGCAGGGGAGGGTTCACAGCCAGGTGCCCGCCGCTTACCAGCCTTTCAACTTGCGGTGATGCTCCTGAATGCTCCTGTTCACCCGCAGCCTCGTCAGGAAGGTGGGCGAGTTGTTGGGGAAGAAGATGGGGGAGTGGGGGGGCCTGAAGGCCGAGCCTGACTTGGGCCGGGACTGGGGGCCGCTGGAGGCACCAGGGGAGCTGGGCAGAAACGTCTCGTCGTCCTGTCTGCTCAGCA
Organism: Lepidochelys kempii; assembly: GCF_965140285.1. NCBI lineage: Eukaryota > Metazoa > Chordata > Testudines > Cheloniidae > Lepidochelys > Lepidochelys kempii. The sequence continues at coordinate 26,481,233 of NC_136399.1, forward strand.
GCTCCAGCTCGGGGATCCGGGGCAAGCTTCTCCTCTTCCTCTCCTGCGCCATGGCCGTGGTGCCCAACCCCCGGGGGGACCCCAAGTCACACCCTGCTGTGTCTGCCAAGCTCCGGGTCTCGCAGGGCACAGGCTGGGCAGAGGAGGGCAGCGGTGCCAAAGCGGTTCTGGCAGAGACGCTGGCAGGTCAGAGACACCCGGGCGGCGCAATCGGGCTGGCAACACGGTTCAGCTGTCAGCGTGCCCTTGGCAGTGCCCTCCTGGTGCCACGCTGGCCCGGGGCAGCTACCGCTCTGGGAAGCAAATGGCTGACAAAGTTTCTAGCCACTCGGCTGCTCCTGGGCTCTGGAAGTGTCTTGCAGGGGGGGTCTTGGCGCAGTGGGTGCCCCCGGATCTGGGGTTGTGAGGTGCCCCCGAAAGGCCGCCCCCCGTCAGTCGCCCTTCCTCGCCAGCGGGGAGGGCAGGTTCCTCCAGCCCTGCCCAGCTCGTGGCTTTACCCTCCTTCCGCTCTCTCTGAGTGCAGCAGGAACAGGAAAGCCCGGCCCGGGCTCCGCCAAGCCCCAGTGCTGAGCGCCCGGCCGCCGGCTCCGGACCCTCAGCCGGGGAGAGGGGGCCGGCCCCTGCCCGACTTCCCTCCCCTCCCAGCACAAACGCCCCAGCCACTCAGGGGCAGGCATCCGGGCTGCTTCCCAACCCCCTGCCGGAGGGCTGGGATTGTGGGTAAGGGGCAGGGCTAGGAGCCGAGGGATCCAGCTTCCCTTCCCAGCTCAGCCACTGATTCCCTCCCGCCCTAGGGAGAGCCCTTTGCCGCTCCGTGCCTCAGTTTCCCCAGGGGCGGGGTAAGAGCCCTCCCCTTGGTTAGAGCACAGCCTGCTTTGGGGCAGGAGCCCCAGCCCCTGCTGACGGGGGACACCTGGCTTCCAGTCCCAGCTCCTCAGGATGGCCTTGGCCAAGTCCTTGTCCCAATTAGTGCCTCAGTTTCTCCTTGCACCCCTTGTCTGTTTTGACTGTGAGCTTTTGGGGGCAGGGGCTGTGTCCAGACTGTACTCGGTGCAATGTCTGCTCTCCGCTGCTTTGTTTACCCCTCTGTTTACCCTGGGACCCCAGCCCCTGCTCTCCCACAGTACAGACCCACTCCAGTCCCGGCCCCCCCCAGCCCCACTGGCCTCTCCACCTCCTGCCCTGTCTCATCTGCCTCACACCTCCCAGCCCACTGGATGGGCTGGTCACAGGCACTGCCAGCCCAGCCCCCCCCCAGTGCCAGCCCAGCCCCCCCCAGTGCCAGCCCAGCCCCCCCCAGTGCCAGCCCAGCCCCCCCCCAGCGCCAGCCCAGCCCCCCCCGCACCAGCCCAGCCCCCCCCGCGCCAGCCCAGCCCCCCTCCAGCGCCAGCCCAGCCCCGCTCCAGTGCCAGCCCAGCCCCCCCCCAGCGCCAGCCCAGCCCCCCCCCAGCGCCAGCCCAGCCCCCCTCCAGCGCCAGCCCAGCCCCCCTCCAGTGCCAGCCCAGCCCCCCCCCAGTGCCAGCCCAGCCCCCCCCAGTGCCAGCCCAGCCCCCCCCAGTGCCAGCCCAGCCCCCCCCCAGTGCCAGCCCAGCCCCCCCCAGCGCCAGCCCAGCCCCCCCCAGTGCCAGCCCAGCCCCCCCAGTGCCAGCCCAGCCCCCCCCAGTGCCAGCCCAGCCCCCCCCAGCGCCAGCCCAGCCCCCCCCCAGCGCCAGCCCAGCCCCCCCCAGTGCCAGCCCAGCCCCCCCCCAGCGCCAGCCCAGCCCCCCCCCAGCGCCAGCCCAGCCCCCCCCAGCGCCAGCCCAGCCCCCCCCCAGTGCCAGCCCAGCCCCCCCCCAGCGCCAGCCCAGCCCCCCCCCAGTGCCAGCCCAGCCCCCCCCAGCGCCAGCCCAGCCCCCCTCCAGTGCCAGCCCAGCCCCCCCCGCGCCAGCCCAGCCCCCCCCCAGTGCCAGCCCAGCCCCCCCCCAGCGCCAGCCCAGCCCCCCCCGCGCCAGCCCAGCCCCCCACCTGCGCCAGCCCAGCCCCCCCCAGCGCCAGCCCAGCCCCCCCCCAGCGCCAGCCCAGCCCCCCCCAGCGCCAGCCCAGCCCCCCTCCAGTGCCAGCCCAGCCCCCCCCGCGCCAGCCCAGCCCCCCTCCAGTGCCAGCCCAGCCCCCCCCGCGCCAGCCCAGCCCCCCTCCAGTGCCAGCCCAGCCCCCCTCCAGTGCCAGCCCAGCCCCCCCCCCGCGCCAGCCCAGCCCCCCTCCAGTGCCAGCCCAGCCCCCCCCAGTGCCAGCCCAGCCCCCCCCAGTGCCAGCCCCCCCCCAGTGCCAGCCCAGCCCCCCCCAGTGCCAGCCCAGCCCCCCCCAGTGCCAGCCCAGCCCCCCTCCAGTGCCAGCCCAGCCCCCCACCTGCGCCAGCCCAGCCCCCCTCCAGCGCCAGCCCAGCCCCTCCAGCGCCAGCCCAGTCCCCCCCGCGCCAGCCCAGCCCCCCCAGTGCCAGCCCAGCCCCCCTCCAGTGCCAGCCCAGCCCCCCCCGCGCCAGCCCAGCCCCCCCAGTGCCAGCCCAGCCCCCCCCGCGCCAGCCCAGCCCCCCTCCAGTGCCAGCCCAGCCCCCCCCGCGCCAGCCCAGCCCCCCTCCAGTGCCAGCCCAGCCCCCCCCGCGCCAGCCCAGCCCCCCTCCAGTGCCAGCCCAGCCCCCCTCCAGTGCCAGCCCAGCCCCCCCCGCGCCAGCCCAGCCCCCCTCCAGTGCCAGCCCAGCCCCCCCCGCGCCAGCCCAGCCCCCCTCCAGTGCCAGCCCAGCCCCCCCCGCGCCAGCCCAGCCCCCCTCCAGTGCCAGCCCAGCCCCCCTCCAGTGCCAGCTCAGCCCCCCCAGTGCCAGCTCAGCCCCCCCAGTGCCAGCCCAGCCCCCCCCGCGCCAGCCCAGCCCCCCTCCAGTGCCAGCCCAGCCCCCCCCGCGCCAGCCCAGCCCCCCTCCAGTGCCAGCCCCCCACCTGCGCCAGCCCAGCCCCCCTCCAGCGCCAGCCCAGCCCCCCCCGCGCCAGCCCAGCCCCCCTCCAGCGCCAGCCCAGCCCCCCCCGCGCCAGCCCAGCCCCCCTCCAGTGCCAGCCCAGCCCCCCTCCAGTGCCAGCCCAGCCCCCCCAGTGCCAGCCCAGCCCCCCTCCAGTGCCAGCCCAGCCCCCCCCGCGCCAGCCCAGCCCCCCTCCAGTGCCAGCCCAGCCCCCCCCGCGCCAGCCCAGCCCCCCTCCAGTGCCAGCCCAGCCCCCCCCGTGCCAGCCCAGCCCCCCTCCAGTGCCAGCCCAGCCCCCCTCCAGTGCCAGCTCAGCCCCCCCAGTGCCAGCCCAGCCCCCCCCGCGCCAGCCCAGCCCCCCTCCAGTGCCAGCCCAGCCCCCCTCCAGTGCCAGCCCAGCCCCCCACCTGCGCCAGCCCAGCCCCCCTCCAGCGCCAGCCCAGCCCCCCCCGCGCCAGCCCAGCCCCCCCAGTGCCAGCCCAGCCCCCCTCCAGTGCCAGCCCAGCCCCCCTCCAGTGCCAGCCCAGCCCCCCCCGCGCCAGCCCAGCCCCCCTCCAGTGCCAGCCCAGCCCCCCTCCAGCGCCAGCCCAGCCCCCCACCTGCGCCAGCCTAGCCCCCCAGTGCCAGCCCAGCCCCCCTCCAGCGCCAGCCCAGCCCCCCTCCAGCGCCAGCCCAGCCCCCCCCAGCGCCAGCCCCTCCAGTGCCAGCCCAGCCCCCCCCAGCGCCAGCCCAGTCCCCCTCCTGCGTCAGCCCAGCCCCTCCAGCGCCAGCCCAGCCCCCCTCCAGCGCCAGCCCAGCCCCCCACCTGCGCCAGCCCAGCCCCCCTCCAGTGCCAGCCCAGCCCCCCACCTGCGCCAGCCCAGCCCCCCTCCAGTGCCAGCCCAGCCCCTCCAGCGCCAGCCCAGCCCCTCCAGCGCCAGCCCAGCCCCCCTCCAGTGCCAGCCCAGCCCCTCCAGTGCCAGCCCAGCCCCCCTCCAGCGCCAGCCCAGCCCCCCACCTGCGCCAGCCTAGCCCCCCAGTGCCAGCCCAGCCCCCCTCCAGCGCCAGCCCAGCCCCCCTCCAGCGCCAGCCCAGCCCCCCCCCAGCGCCAGCCCCTCCAGTGCCAGCCCAGCCCCCCCCAGCGCCAGCCCAGCCCCCCTCCAGTGCCAGCCCAGCCCCCCCCCAGCGCCAGCCCAGCCCCCCTCCTGCGTCAGCCCAGCCCCCCCCAGCGCCAGCCCAGCCCCCCCCCGCGCCAGCCCAGCCCCCCCCCAGCGCCAGCCCAGCCCCCCCTCCAGCGCCAGCCCAGCCCCTCCAGCGCCAGCCCAGCCCCCCCCCAGCGCCAGCCCAGCCCCCCCCAGCGCCAGCCCAGCCCCATGCATGCCACAGACACTGCTCTGCCCATCTCTGCCAACCTCTTCCAGCTACAGCTCAGAGCCAGTCTGGCAGCCTCCCCCCGGCCCACCAGCCACGCTCCTCTGGAAACCCCGAGACCACATTCCTCACTCAGGCCGTGCGTCCTTTGGGGGGTCCAGCTCAGGCCCTCCAGCGGCCTGGGGCCTGCACCCCCTGCTCTTCTCCCTCTGCACCGGGTCTCCAGGCAAGCACACCCACAACCCAATTCACCCACCAGCTCTCTGCTGACGCCCCACAGCTGACTGTCACCAATGCGTGGGGCTGCGAGGGACCGAGGGGTCGCCTAGTCCAGCCCCCAGCGCTGACCCCGGGGGGCCAAGCAAACACCGACTACCCCTGACAGGGGTTTGGCCACCTGCTCTTAACCCCCGCAGTGACGGGGATCCCACAACCGCCCCGGGGAGCCTGGCCCACAGCGTCACCGCCCTGAGCGTTGGATCGTTTCCCCGGATCTCTAACGAACCCTCCCCGGCTGCAGACGGAGCCCCGGACTCCTTGTCCTGCCCCAGTGGCCCTGGAGAACAGACCCTCTCCCTGCCCCAGCCCTGCGCGTGTGAGGCCAGTTCTCAGGGCCCCCCCAGGCTTCTCCTCTCCGGACCAAACAGGCCCGGGGTTTGTAACGTTCCTCACACGCGGGCTGGCCGAACCTTCGCTCAGTCCGGCCGCTCTCCTCTGGGCGCTCTCCAGCGTGTGTTAGAATCACAACACATTGAGATACAAGGCCAGAGCCAACAGCCGTAACGTCACCTACCCAAACGACACACACACGCAGACAGCATCCTCATACCCAGCAACTCACAACCGCTTCATAGACCCTGCCCTGGACTCCTTTGTACAAGATTTGGTGCAACTACAGGACCTTGGTTGCAACAATGATCTATACGGTCCCAGTTCATGTCAATAACGTCACACGTGCAGGACTCTGCACTGGTCTTTATTGAATTTCAGCTTGTTGATCTCAGACCAATTCTCCAGTTTGTCACGGTCGTTTTGAATCCCAAACCTGCCTCCCGAGTGCTCCCAGCCCCTCCCACCCGGGTGTCATCCGCCCATTTCTAAGCGCGCTCTGCACTCCACGATCCACGTCGTTAATGAACATATTGGACAGTCCCAGACCTGACCCCTGTGGGATCCCCTGGAAATGCCCCCCCCCCCAGTCTGACAGTGCCCCATTGAGCACTACGCTGGGTGTTCGCTCTCTCAGCCTGTTGTCCCCCATGTTACAGTCACTGCCCCAGTCCCCGTTCCCCTGGTTTGCTCATGGGAAGTCAGGTGGGCCTGTCACAAGCCCGTGGGAAGGGCAGATCTATCCGCTGCTCCCCACAGGCCAGGAGCCCTGTCGAAGGAGGTGGTCTGGCAGGGTTGGCTCTTGACCAAGCCGTGCTGGCTGTTCCTCCTAACCCCACTATCCTCCTGGTGCCGGCAGTCCCATTGTTTAGTCATTTGGTCCAGGATCGTTCCAGCTCTCGGAGTCAGGCCGACCGGTCTGCCGTGCCCGGGTCCTGCGCTAAGTGCTCTGTTTGCCCTTCTCCCGTCCCGGGAGTCTCGCAGAGCAGCGCGAAGGGCTCCAAGACGGCTTCAGCCAGTTCCCGACGTGTCCTGTGACTTTCCACAGGCCCTGCCAACTCAGACGCAGCCAACTAATTGAAATCTGCTGCGGCCAGTTCCTTCCCGGCTGGCTCCCCATCTCCTCGGACCTGGCCTACGGCCAAAGGCAAAGCTCAGCCCCTCCCTCCGGCATCCCTCCTGGATGTCTAGCCACCAGCTCCAAGCCGCCTCTCCCAAGACCACCCTGCTCTGCCCTTTCTCAGACCCTGGGACAATGCCAGCACCTGCCAGTCACCTGGGCGTCACCTTCGACTCGCCCCTCCCAGCCAGGCTCCAGCTCTTACCCGTTCTGTCCTGGTGACCGGGCGACGATCTGGCCTCCCCCCCCCCCCCCCCGGGGCAGAGCAATGGTCCCTCTAGCCCAGGGTCCTGTCTGAACGGACCAGGGTAGTTACTGAGCGATCCATCCTGGCGGCCGCTCCCAACTTGCAGCAGAGAAGGTAAAACTCTGGCCCAGGCTCTGATCAGCTCAGTTCTGCAGCAGCCTTCGCTGCGGCCTGGCCAGACGCAGTCCTGCCCCGCTCAGCTCCATGCCGAACGCAGCTGCAGAGACCATTCTCCCAGCCGCTCCCCTCCTCTGCATCCCTCCACGGGCCCCCTCCTCTGCATCCCTCCATCACCTCCCTTCTCTCTGCATCCCTCCATCACCTCCCTTCTCTCTGCATCCCTCCACCGGCCCCCTCCTCTGCATCCCTCCACTGGCCCCCTTCTCTCTGCATCCCTCCACCGGCCCCCTCCTCTGCATCCCTCCATCACCTCCCTTCTCTCTGCATCCCACCACCGGCCCCCTCCTCTGCATCCCTCCATCACCTCCCTTCTCTCTGCATCCCACCACCGGCCCCCTCCTCTGCATCCCTCCACCGGCCCCCTCCTCTGCATCCCTCCACCGGCCCCCTCCTCTGCATCCCTCCACCGGCCCCCTTCTCTCTGCATCCCTCCACCGGCCCCCTCCTCTGTATCCCTCCACCGGCCCCTCCTCTGCATCCCTCCATCACCTCCCTTCTCTCTGCATCCCTCCACTGGCCCCCTCCTCTGCATCCCTCCATCACCTCCCTTCTCTCTGCATCCCTCCACCGGCCCCCTCCTCTGCATCCCTCCACCGGCCCCCTTCTCTCTGCATCCCTCCACTGGCCCCCTTCTCTCTGCATCCCTCCACCGGCCCCCTCCTCTGCATCCCTCCATCACCTCCCTTCTCTCTGCATCCCACCACCGGCCCCCTCCTCTGCATCCCTCCATTACCTCCCTTCTCTCTGCATCCCTCCACCGGCCCCCTTCTCTCTGCATCCCTCCACCGGCCCCCTCCTCTGCATCCCTCCACCGGCCCCCTCCTCTGCATCCCTCCACCGGCCCCCTTCTCTCTGCATCCCTCCACCGGCCCCCTCCTCTGTATCCCTCCACCGGCCCCTCCTCTGCATCCCTCCATCACCTCCCTTCTCTCTGCATCCCTCCACTGGCCCCCTCCTCTGCATCCCTCCATCACCTCCCTTCTCTCTGCATCCCTCCACCGGCCCCCTTCTCTCTGCATCCCACCACCGGCCCCCTCCTCTGCATCCCTCCACCGGCCCCCTTCTCTCTGCATCCCTCCACCGGCCCCCTTCTCAGAGGCAGAGCTGGGGGCTGAGCAGTGACCCCCCCCGACACATTAGAAAGTTGGCACCCGGAGTCGGTGCCTCGACAAGGAGCCGCGTGTTAACGTCTGAAGAGCCGCACGTGGCCCCGGAGCCCAGGCTGGCCCCCCCGGGCTAGCGCATCAAACACCAGCTGCTGGGCTTCGCTGTAAGGCCACGGATGCCCTAACCCCACCCTGCCGAGCATCTCTCACTCCCCACTGCGACCTCAGCTCCCGGCTCCAGTCGGTCCCTGATCCCAGCCTCCAGCCCCCACTGGGGACGTTTCCAAACTGGCCCCTTGGCGCTTCCCCTCCCCCGGCCCCGCACAGAGCCCCCTGGAAACAGCCCCCCTGCTCCTGCAAATCCCTCCTGAGAACCCAGCTCTGCCAGGAGGCTGAGAAAACCCCTGAGAAGGGTCCGGCTGCTGGGGGGCTGGGCCCACGGCCCGTCACGCTGGGCGGGGCTGCCCACTGTCCCCTTGGGCTGCCTGCCTGCCTGTGTCCAGCTGCTGTCTCCTGTCTGATACCAGGACTGGCAGCTCTGTGGGACAGTGCCCAGCTTTTTGGTCTGTGTCTGTGGCTATGAGAAAACCGGTGACGTCAGTGAGCTCACACCCGGAGCTGGGCAGCAGCTTCTTGGGGAGGAGCCTGGGAAAGGGGCAGTGGTGAGGAAGGGACCCGCCATGCAGCCACGGGCGAGGGGCCCTCGGCCTGGAGGAAACACAGGTGCCTGGCAGCGCAAATCCAGAATGGGAGCTTGAGCTGGGAGGCAAGCAGGGCTCTGGTTATAGCCAGGGGCTGGAGGCCAGGACTCCTGGGTTCTATCCCCAGCTCTGGGAGGGAAGTGGGGTCTAGCAGTTAGAGCAGGGGAGGCTGGGAGCCAGGACTCCTGGGTTCTATTTCTGCCTCTGGATGGGAGCGATGACATCTGCCCAGGATCGTCCCTTTTTTGAGGTAACTGTCCCAGATGAAATGGTTCGGACGTCCCAGTTACTTGCCTCCGAGGTGGCCTCCCGAATGACACTGTAGGTGCTCTCTGCGCAATGCTGGCCCTGCTGCCGTACCAACCCTGGGGACAGGGGGGACTGGGGGTCCCCCCACACCCCGGTCCTGGCACCCATGGAAGAAAGGGAACAAAGCTCACCAGTGTTTCACTGAGCCGATGCTGCCATCTACTGGCCGCTGCCTGGCTCTGTGCTGACGGTCAGACAGCGGCCAAGGCGGGGGCACCTGCTCCTGCCCCCCTGCCCTGCCCTGCCTCTGCCTGGCACCCGGCGGAAGGGCAGGACCCAGAGAGCATCAGCCCCGCACTAACCATGGTGGGGGGACGTGCGACGTGCATTACTCCCGTGGCTGGAGCGTCAGGGCCCCCCTGTGCTGCTGGGGAACAGTGAGTTAGAGCAAATGGGGCAGGGAGTCAGGACTCCAGTGGGTCCCGCCCCGGGCTCATCAGGCAGAGGGGGAACTGAACTGGGGTCTCCCGCACCCTGGGAGTGCCCCAACCACTGGGCTAGCGGTTAGGCCGCCACCGTCCTGGCCCTGGGCGTTTTGGGTGGAGTTAGGTGCGCGGTGCCCCGAGTGAGACAGCCACCCCCCCGGCCCATCTTCACCGCTTGCAGGGGGGCTGGGCGGCCGGCACCTCACGGGAGGCAGCCGTCCGCATGCCCGGAGGCTGAAACCTCGGTGCCCAGGGAGCGGTTATTGCAAACACTGAGGTGCTGACGGGGGTTTGTGGATCGCAGTGGGGCCTAACCCAGGGATTCAGGCATGAAGTCTCTTTGTGGCCCGAGCACCTGCAGGGGAATAGGGAGCCCTGGCTCTTCCGTGGAGCCGGGAAAGGTCTTACAGGAGCCAACGGCAGGAAGACGGAGCGAGGCAAACTCAGGCTGGGCACAGGTGCCAGTTTTCAAGAGGCAGGTGACTAACAACTGGGACACATTACAAGGGTGGAGCAGGATTCTCCATCACTAGCCAGTCTCTAAATCCAGGCTGGGACCTCCGCTCTAGTTCAATCGGGGACGAATCTGGGGCCGTGGGGTCAGACAAGGGGGTCCCCGGGGTCCCCTCTGGCCTGACACCCTAGGAACCGCACTGCCGACGTCTCTCAGACGCTCCCCTCCTCTCAGTACGGTGCCGGTCACAGCTTCAGTCATGAGCCGCCCATGGGGCTCGGGCGTGACCAGCGCAAACGGAGGGAGCAAAGCGCCGGATCACTCCTCGCACCAAGGCCACAGCAGAGGGTCAGGGGCTAATAAGGTGCTGGGGGAAGACGGAGAGGCCCCTGCTGTAAGCACTGCAGCAAGCTCAGGAAAGGGGGTTCTAGGAACACAGAAAATCAATGGCCTCCCTGCCCGTGCCTTACTCCAATCATCGGCGACTAATCTGCGCTCGTTACCACTGTCTCTCTGAGTTACTGTCGGGGGGTCTCCGAGGGATGGGGAAAGGAAGCAAGGACCCAGCGGTGTGAGTTAAGCCATGAGGAGACAGAGGTCAAGGGCTCCAGGGCCAGTTTTGCACAAGGGTCTGTGCGTGCTGACGGCATGTGTGGGATTGCACGGGCCGCGAGTGAAAACGCAGGCCCGGTAGTGCATGCTCAGAGATCTAGGGGAGGGGACCGCCTGGGAGCTGTGGAGCTGCTGTAATGACCAGCTGGGAGCAGCCAGGGGCAAGGCACATGGCCCTACAGAGCCTGGGGATTCTGCCCCATATTCCTGGGCACCTTCTCTGGGTGCCTGGTCTGCTAATGAGCTGTGGGCCCAGCTGGTCTCGAGCACTCCTGGGACAGCAAGCGCTGCTGCAAGCCAGCCCCTGTATTCGAGCCCCCCCCTGTATTCGAGCCCCCGGGAGCTGAGCTCTCTGCTGGTCAATTGGGCAGGGTCAGAGAAGCGCCCCGAGACTGCTCCAGGATCCGACACCGGCCCTGGAGCGACGGGCTCCTGGGGAACAGAACTTGGTTGCAGGGTGCGCACACCACCCAAGGGCTGCAAGCTGAAGCCAGCCAAACGCCGACTGAGAGAAGGGAGGGTCGCGAACTGGGCTGTGGTGGAGTCAGCAGCCCTGGCCAAGGAGCGCAGGGCAGCCCCAGGGCCTGCTCTGCAGCGGGGCAGGATTCCTGAGCAGCACCGCGTGGGACTAACGCCCGGGAGTCTGCTGCCCAAAGCAGAGCTTTCAGCCCCGGAGCAGCCTGGTCACCCGGCTGCCTGCCCTCCGCTCAGCCCCGGCCACGTAACTCCACCCAGCTCCACAGCCGGGGCCTCCCTTTTCACATTCCCCGCAGTGCCCGGTCGATACTGGGGAACGCGCTGTTCTCTGCCTGCCGGGAGGGGAAGCAGGTCTGGGGCATGCAGCAGAGCGAGGGCCAATTTCACTGGCAAGGCTGCACTGTGCCGTACTTGGCAATTAATGCTCTAAGCTCTAACTACCATCGTTCTGGCTGCTCATGGGGAACAGCTGCTGCCTTTGGTCCCCCTTATCCAGCCGGGGGGGGGTCCCTTGGGAGCTAACCCCACTGTTTGTAAGGCTGTATGGCTGCAAGGAAGGCAGCCCGGGGGCTCCGACCCTCGTCCCTCCCATCCCAGGGGCTCACAGCGCTCCCCATGGGCCCAGAGACATCATCAACTCCACTTGACGGGGAAACTGAGGGGCAGGGAAAGGTTAAGTGATTCAGCCAAGGTCAGGGCTGGGAAGAGAACCCAGGAGTTCTGATTCCTGTTTGCACTAGCGAGTACTCCTCCTCAGAGCCAGGGAGAGAACCCAGGAGTCCTGACCCTTAGCCCCTCCCTTCTCTAAGTCACTGGACCCCACTCCCAGCTCATTGCCCCTCGTTCTTTGGGTCCCGTCCAGCCCTTTTGCCAGACGATCGGCTTGGCTTGGTCAGGAAGAGCACACCAGTTTGTGCTGCTGCGGGCTGCAGAGCCAGCTTTCATGCCCCCGGCAGGGGGGGGCTGCGGGGGGTGCCTGGTCCTGCCTCCCGAAACTAGAGGGGGGCGCAGAGCCAGACAGCCTGCACTGACTGCTGCTGGCATATCCCTTTGGCACGGGACGGCCTCGCTTGCCAAGAAAAGTGGGGGTGGGGCTGGTCAGTGCCTGGCACGGAGACTTTCCTTGCCAGCCCCAGGGCTGCGGCGGGCGTGATGCCAGCGGCTCAGCAGCGGTGCTCTTCGCCTCGATCTCGCCGGCTGGGCTGCCTTTCGAACGAGGCTTCAAACCAAGCCGATTTTTCCTTCCCAGGCCAGCTGCCCTGGGCCTTTCTGCTGGGGAGCCCCTGAAATCTCAGCTCTGGCCACCCACTGCCCTGCCTGGCACCTGGCACGTGGGGCTGGGATCCCACAGCTGGCTTCTTTCTTGGCACTAGCTGGAGGTGCCCACGCCCCTGAGGTGGCAGGGCCGGGCCGGGACCAACCAACCCTTTGCCCTGCCTCAGCCTGTTCTTCATTGCAGGTTTTGGGACGTCTCTCAGGGCCATTCCCTGGCGCTGGCCCCAGTGGGAAGCAGGGGAAGGGGTCGGCGCACGTCCTATGAGACACTTCTTCCCAGCCCCTGCAGGGCTCCCTGCACCGCCCCCGCCCCCACCCCCACACAACTAGACCGCTCCCCACCATTGCGTGTGAAGACACGTTCCAGCTTCTCTCCACACGTGGCTTGTGGCATGGATCTGAGCAGCTAAACCCCACCGGCAAGCCGCAGGAAAAGAGCCTGTCAAAGGCCCCAGCTGACATCAGGGCCCCATCCTGCCAGGTGCTGCACGGATCCCCACCGAGATCACAGCCCCGCCCAGACCTTGCCTGTAATGCTTCTAACACAAAGGCCCCTTGTGAGGCAGCAGGGAGGGGGGAGTGTTGACCTGGGAATGTGCCCTGGGGAGGGGAGACCTGAGAACCTGTCACCTGAGCCAGGAGGGAGAGGTGACACCTCTGCCCAGGAATGTGGACGGAGGCTGCAGGAGGGAGCCTGCTGGGGGGGTTCAGTTTCAGTTTGGGGCTGAGGGGAGGAACGCAGGGAACTCCAGGGCTGGGGTCTAGGTTCCCTGCTCCCCCAGAAGAACTTGACTGAGGGGTCCTGGGGGTCCCCACAAGCTCTGTTTGGGACTGTGTTCCTGTGGTCCAATGAACCTTCCGTGTTGCTGGCTGGCTGAGCGTCTCAGTGGATCCCAGGAAGAGGGGGGCAGGCCCTGGACTCCCCCCCACGCCGTGACACCCCCGCACTAGCACCGATTCCTTGCCTTGTGAAAGTTCCCACAGGGCCTATCTCGGGGGGGAATCCGCAGCCGGCTGGTCCCAATGGGGCTGCTGCCGACGTGCTTTTCCCCGGTCCCCACACCCCGTCCCCTGCGACGCCCTCCCGGGGCTCTGTTCCAGCAGCTCCCAGGCGTCACGTGTCCTGGGACATCCTGCACGGGTCACGCCTGCCCCCCGCTGATTGCCCCTTCCAGCCCTGGTGAGAGACGGCTGCAGCGAGACCTGGCGCACCCCTGTGGTCCACTGCTCCGCGGCAGCTGGCTGTGCTGGGGACCCAACTGGGGCCTGATTCTCCGTCACCCCGTCCCTGGGCTTCATGCCCCCTTTGCCCTGGGGTCAATGAGAGTCGCCTCAGGGCTGCTGTACCTCATGCTGCGTGCCCCGCAGGGAGCCGTGAACAGCCTCAGTGCCCACGCTCCCAGCCCCTGGCCATGCCGCAATCCACCCTCCCCCTGCCAGGGGCTGGGAGCAGGGCCCTCGTACCAGCTCCACACCTGCCAGGGAGGCCCCTGCTCGGAGGGGAACGCCAGGGCTGTCCCCAGCCACGTTCAGGCCCCTTTACGCCACCCCAGAGACGCCCAAAGGGGCCTGAGGGTCACTGAGAACCAGCCCCACCGACTGCACTAGTCTCCTCACAGCTGGCAGCTGTACCAGAGCTCCCCTCTCCCGCCCGCCGGTGCAAACCCAAACCCCTGCGATGGGATGAACGAGAGCGTCCAGCCAGCGGGACCCGCGCGCCCCATTCTGCTGCTGCTCATGGCCTGGCTGGCCATCAGCCGACCCGGGGGAGACTGGCTGTAGCTGAGACAAAAAGAAGGGGGCAAATCTTTTCAAGGGAGATATATTACTAGTGATCTGGTAGCACATAAGGAACCCAACTTAGACTGGGCCCTTGTTGTGTGGGGCGCTGCGCAGACAGGGCTGGGATCTGGGCAGCGCCCGGCACGAGGGGGCCCTGATCTCGGCCGGGGTCTGTATGTGTTACCCTACTACATGTAATCATGAGCACGTCGATTCGAGAGAGAAACTGAGCGTGAGGGCGATTCAAGGGGAAGGAGAAACCAGCCCCATGACGTGCTGTCCTCGCAGCAGCCAGCCGGGTGCCCTGGGCTCCAGCTCCCCGCCAGGTGCTGCGGACAAGCCCCTGGGAACTTGCCCAGAGCACTGGCCCAGCTCTGCGTCCCTAGAGGCAGCTGCTGGCATTTGACCCACGCTGCTGAGACCCTGTGCCCCAGCCCAGGAGCTGAACCCGCCCGCGGTCCCAGCCTCTGCCCCAGTGTTTGCCGGGCCCTGGGGGGCGGGGAGGGCGGGGGGCTGCTGGCCCAGGGAGGAGGAAAAGCCACAGCCAGGAATTGAGCCGATACATGAAGTAAAACCCACAGCCCAGCAGCGCCCGAAGGGTGGGAGGTGGGGAATAAACTGGGGCTTCCACCAGGCTCTGGGGCCTCTCCCATCGCCACCTGCATGGGTGGGGAAACCAAGGCACAGAGGGGAGGGCCCCTGGCGAGAGGGCGCAGGGCATCTGCAAGGGGATTAGCTGCACTGTGCCCACCCCTCGTCATTCGCTCCACCTGGACTGAGCGTGCCGCCGGCTGCGGGATCCGGCCGCAGTGGGGCGGGTGTGGACGTGACAGCCTGGAAGGGCAAAGGGGATCCAGGCCCTTTGGGGGGCAGTGACACCCGTGCAAAGGCAGCCTGCGATACACGGCACCGTGCTTGGCATGCGGCTCCCGCTGCCGGCTGCCAGGGGGCGCTCTGAGCAAGGCAGGTGCCGGCTGCTGGGCCCCGATCCAGGCGAGGGGGGTCAGGGCCATGCCGCAATGATACTGCGAGGAAACGGGCCAGAACCGGCGCCAGATCCCACCCCCCGCCCCGCCCCACCCCACCCGCTGGTGGAGCTCCCGATCCCCAGCCAGCCCCTTCTGGCTGCACCTCTCCCAGCCTGTGCGGCGGGGACCCCTCTGGGTGCCAGAGCGCTGCTGGCGAGCTGGAAGTGCTAGAAACAGAAGCCGGCACTGGATCTCGGTGGGGTTGAGGGGGGGCGTGTGCACGAGCAGAGTCTCTCTCTAGCCAGACGCCCTGGGAGTCCCTCCCATGTGGGGGTGGCAGGGCCCGCACCGCAGCTCCTAACGGCCTTGTGACGCAGCCCCCGAGGCCCCTGCCCTGGCCCCGCTCTCAGAGCACCCCAGCTGCCGGCTCCCCCACCCCCCCGGTGCCTGCTAAATCAGCCTGGCCCACGCACACCTCTGTTGTGAACTGGGTGGGGCTCAGCACGCGCTGGGGAAGGGGCGGGAACGGGACCCACTGGTTTGCTGGAGGCTTGGAGGTGCCAGGGTTGCTGACGGGCACTGGGTTACTGCAGGGCTCGCATGGGCTCCGCATCTGAGGGTGTCCACGTAAGCTGCACATCGGCCTTCTACACGGGGGTGGATCTCTCCCTGGGTGTGACGAAGTGGGCCTGTTCTTAATGTTTCCTCCGAATATTGTGGGGGTGCCTCAGTTTCCCCTATGCAGTTCTTAAGTATCTAGGGGGTGGGGTAAGGGTGTATGATCCTTGCAAAGCCCTAGAGGGCAGGTGTGTGCAGGGGTCTGGACACAGAGAATGGCCAACACCCTGTTTCCTGGCAACTGATGGCCTGGGCCCTTCCCCCCCTGCAAGGTGAGAGCTGAAGGGTTGGAGAACAAAGGAATCAGGTGACCTCCTGGCCCGGGAAAGGAACAAAGCCCAGAGGAGGAGGGGCTGGAGGGAGTTTCAGTTTGGGGCTGGCTGGGACATGGAGTGAAGTGCAGACGTGGTTGTCTGGCTCACTGCCCCCCAAAATGGACCCAGCTGAGGGGTCCCGTTCTCTGCACCTGCAAGCTCTGTTTTAGACCATGTTCCTGTCATCTAATAAACCTTCTGTTTTACTGGCTGGCTGAGAGTCACGTCTGACTGCGGAGTTGGGGTGCAGGACCCTCTGGCTTCCCCAGGAGCCCCACCTGAGTGGACTCGCTGGGGGGAAGCGCACGGAGGGGCAGAGGATGCTGAATGCTCCGAGGTCAGACCCAGGAAGGTGGAAGCTGGGTGAGCTGTGTGTCCTGAAGACAGGCTGCTCACAGAAAGGCGACTGCCCCAGAGTCCTGACTGGCTTCATGGGGAGCAGTTCCAGAGCATCGCCCAGGGACTCCGTGACAACTGGTGGCAGCGGTGGGATGTTCTGCACCCCGTGGATGGCGCTTCCTGCAGTAAGTGACTGGGGAGCAGTAACACGAAGGGGGATCGCCGAGGACCAGGCCTGCTGAAGGCTCAGAGAGGAGCGGTTTCGGGGGGCGGTTAACCCCTGGGAGTGTGTGACCAGCGAGAAGGACTGTGCAGTAATGGGGTCCCCTTGGGGACTGCAGTGAGCAGTCTCAGGGGTGGAGGAGCCTGCAGCTTGGCGCGGGGAGAGAGAAGGACTTTTGCAGTAACAGGGTTCCCCTGGGGATTGCAGCGAGCAGTCCAAGGGGCGGAGGAGTCTGCAGCTCGACCCTGGCAAAGAGGTGGTGACCTCGAGAAGGGCTGGCACACTAGGGGTTCTCCCTGGAAACCATGGGGGGCTGAGAACACACGGGCCTCTGAGTCCACAACAACTTGGGAAGAGCGGAGTGACGGCCTGTCCCCGTCTCCTTAAGAAGGACATTGTAACCCTGTGCAGAAAGAGAGGGTTGAGCGTTGGAAAGTTCACCAAAGCACAGTTAATCGTGCAGCTGGAGGAGGATGACCGCTCTAAGGGACAGATTCCTGACCCCCAATGGGGCTATAGCAGGATCTGGGAGCAGCTGGAGTGGGAGCCAGGCATCCCCAAGACTCCTGTCCCCGACCAGACGGGGGTCTTCACGATCGGGTTCCCCATCGGGGGATCGGAGACAGACGGGATTGGAGCTGAGTCCGAGAGAGCAAGAGGACCGTGAGAGACAGCGAGAGCCCGAGAAAGAGCTGCAGAAGCAGCAGCAGCATGAACTGGCGGTGGTGGGGTGGAGAGGCCTAGGGGACCTCCCCGGGGTGAGTGGGGATAGATCCCGGGGGGCCAGTTCCGCAGGGAACCTCGAGACTAAATTGCTGCCCCTAGTTAAGGGGGGCGGGGTGGATGCCCACCTCACTGCCTTTGAGCAGGCTGGAGATTTGAACCAGGGGGACCCTGCGGAAAAGCCCCGGTGTCTAGCTCCCTTGCTGGGTCCCAAGGCCACAGACTCCATCAGCCAGATGGGTGGGGAGGTGGACAGGTTCCCACTCCTGACCCCAACCTATATGTCTGTGTGGAGTTTCCTGGGGCCAGGCCCCTCGGACCCCCAGTGGGAGCGGAAGGTGACGGTCAATGGGGAGACATTCCTGGGGTGGCGAGATCCTGGGACAGAGAGAACTGGTGTCAGACCCTGGGTGGTGCAGCCTCAGATGCTGAGGGGCGCTGTGAGCTGGGTGAGGGTCCCAGGGACGAAGCCCCTCGCCTTCCCTATGGCCCAGATCCCTGTGCAGACCCAGGAGGAGTGGGGCTGGCTGGTCGTTGGGGTGCCCCAGGACACCAGCTGCGAGACCCTGTTGTGGGGTGACTGTGTCTCTTTGGGACAGGATCCAGGCCCTGTTCCTGTAACTGCCAAGGGTTTGAATTTGAATCCAGGGAACCAATCGGCGGAGAGGGAAATGGTCAGTGAAAATGCAGATGACCTGGCTGGCAGCAGGGAGGAGCCGTTAGGCTCAGGCTACCTGCCTGCCTGTAACCAGACCCCTGGGGCTGGGTGGGACAGAGAGATGCTCCCTGCCCCCTTGCACACAAGAGTGGGGACTCTCGCTGGCTCTGATGCATTGAGGAAAGCAGTGGCCTGCCCCACTGGGACAGCAAGGGCAGTGCTGAGCTGAGACCCCAGCTGAGTGGGGGGAGACACAGGCAGGGCAGGGGATCTGTGGGGAGTGGCAAGGTGCTTGGTAAGGAAAGTTTGGATGAGCCTAGGCAGCCTTGTGATCTGATGGCTGTGTCCAGTCAGCAGGGTGCAAAGGCGAGGAGAGTGGAAGATGAGAGTCCCGGGACCTTACCTGTTAGCTGGGTGGAGAATTGGGACAGTGAAGGAAATGGGTCTCTGTCTGTCAGGGGTATTGACTTGCCTATGGAGGGAGCTACCCTGGTCTCCAAGCAGTTGTCTGTGACCAGCCTTGTGTGCTGGGACAAAGGGAATGAGATCCCAACCTGTGTGTCTGGTAAAGGAGAAAGTGTGTCCGGCTCTTCTTTGTCTGTGGAGCAGACAGAAGGGGCCTTTCAGCCTGTGATGGTTGAGGGTCCTGCAGTTGTCTCAGAGCTGGTTCTGGACTCAGCTAAAGCCCAGGAAGGGAAGGGTCCTAAGTTTCTGTCTGCTCGGGAGAATGGCCCTGTAACTAGGTCGCATCCAGTTAGGGTCTATGTAAAATCCCAGAGACCAGACAATTCTGGTGCTTGTATTTTGCCTGTTGCTAGTGTGTTGTTGGAAAGGGTGGAGCAACTCTGTCTAATCAGGGTGAGATCCTAGCCAGGGCACAAGGAGAGCATGAAGGTGTGTGATTGTGTTACCTACTGAGGGTGTGGAAACCTGTAGCAAGGAGGAAAAGATTCCTGAACTTGTGTGTGGCAAAGGGAAGGAGAATGCTTCTAACCTTTTATCTAGGAAGTCTGTAAGTTTGCCTGAAAGGGGATTGTGTAGGAATCCGCCTGATGGGCCAGAGGTGATTCTGGATGTAAGGGAGACCCAGAAAGAGTCTGTTGTTGCTCAGGAAAGTGTTCCCCTAGAGCAAGCCCTAGGTAAAGAGGGTAAGAGCAGAATTTCTGGGAGGGGTGAATTGTTGCATAGAAAAGCCCTTGGGAAAGGAATCCTCATGGAGTCTTTGCAAGCAGTTTACTGCAACTGAAGGGTGTGAAAGTGATTTAATCAAGAAAGTTTCAGTTCCTAATAGCCAGAAATTTTCTGTTGTGAATGGATCCACTGACTTTCCTGTTGAAAGATCCAGTGTGGATAGCTTTGAGAAGGTCTCAGATGGAGTGAAAGCTGTTAAGAAAGGTATACCGTCCTATAACCAAGTGGCTGTGTTTGGCCAGCTTGTTGGGGAGCCAAGGTTGTGGAGAAAGGGATGTCTCCATGCTAGTTCTGTAAGTGAACAGTATGTGGCCCAGGTCAAGATGGGGGCCCTTAACCAAGAGAGCCCGAATTGCAGCCCTCCAGACTGGAGCTCTGGGAGAAAACCCAATCCCAGTTTGACCCCCTGGGGTTTTGGGGTGGCCAAAGGGCATGGGCCGCATAAACCTTCCCATATGCGGCATGCGAGTGCTATCGACCACCCCCGACCTAAGGGAGGGCGTGAAACTGGAAGGGCCTGGTGTAACTCCTACCAAGGAATGGGAGAGACGCTGGGGCATCCATGGGAACATTGGTGGCTTCGAACTTCCCCAGGTCACCGGGTAAAGTGATCCCGCTCAGTTCGATCTCGAAGGGGGGAGAGATGTGACGAAGTGGGCCTGTTCTTAATGTTTCCTCCGAATATTGTGGGGGTGCCTCAGTTTCCCCTATGCAGTTCTTAAGTATCTAGGGGGTGGGGTAAGGGTGTATGATCCTTGCAAAGCCCTAGAGGGCAGGTGTGTGCAGGGGTCTGGACACAGAGAATGGCCAACACCCTGTTTCCTGGCAACTGATGGCCTGGGCCCTTCCCCCCCTGCAAGGTGAGAGCTGAAGGGTTGGAGAACAAAGGAATCAGGTGACCTCCTGGCCCGGGAAAGGAACAAAGCCCAGAGGAGGAGGGGCTGGAGGGAGTTTCAGTTTGGGGCTGGCTGGGACATGGAGTGAAGTGCAGACGTGGTTGTCTGGCTCACTGCCCCCCAAAATGGACCCAGCTGAGGGGTCCCGTTCTCTGCACCTGCAAGCTCTGTTTTAGACCATGTTCCTGTCATCTAATAAACCTTCTGTTTTACTGGCTGGCTGAGAGTCACGTCTGACTGCGGAGTTGGGGTGCAGGACCCTCTGGCTTCCCCAGGAGCCCCACCTGAGTGGACTCGCTGGGGGGAAGCGCACGGAGGGGCAGAGGATGCTGAATGCTCCGAGGTCAGGCCCAGGAAGGTGGAAGCTGTGTGAGCTGTGTGTCCTGCAGACAGGCTGCTCACAGAAAGGCGACTGCCCCAGAGTCCTGACTGGCTTCATGGGGAGCAGTTCCAGAGCATTGCCCAGGGACTCCGTGACACTGGGATGAACCTACCCCACTGCTGCCCCACTCCGGCCACCTCCCCGGGTATCTCAGAGAGCTCCCGGGAGGAAGCTGAGCAACCAGCTAGTTTATCCGGACGAGTGGGTCAAGTCCATTGTGCCCCACGCTACCTGAAGCCAGCGTGGGCTGGCAGGTGGGGTCCTGGCTGTGACCCAGGGGACAGGGGTCTAGCCCCACTGTGCCTTGGACAAATCTCTGCCCCCATTCCCTGTTGCTGGCCCCCCTCTCCACACCTGAGCACCGTATCCCTGCGACAGGTGGAGTGCACACAGCTCTGGGAAAGTCCCTGGTGTTACACTGCGGGGCAATGCTGGCAGGCACGGCCGCACCCCGGGCTATCGCGTCCCAGCTCCCAGCTTTGCAGAGGTGATCCTGGGCAGCCCCGTGACCATTGCCCCTGGCGGTGACTTGCGCCTGGCAGGGCCCCAATGCCCGGGCTGTGTCCGCCCTGCAAAGGAGGGTGTTTGTACCCAGTCCCGAGAGAAGACAAGGCACTTCCATGGAGCTAGCCAGGGTCGCCCCTGGGCTTGGCCACCACCAGCTCCATGCAGACAGAGATGCCACACGCAGGCAATAAACAGTCTGCCAAAACCAGCACAAGGCCAGCTGCCAGGAAGAGCAATCAGACGCATTCCAGGCTCCGGTGACGGGGCCCAGCCGGGCACATGGCTAGAAGCAGTAGGTTAGCTGCTCGGGGGGTGGAAATTGTCCCTTCTTGGAAACTGCCAATTAGCAAAATGCTTTATCGCAGCATCGTCCAATGGCAGGTTGAATTTATGGCCTGCTATAACCTCAGCTCATGCCAGGAGGGGCGAGTAGAACCCGGGGGCCCAGGTGCTGTTAAGGGGTTTGCCTTGAAAACATCTTTCCCGAAAAAAATCAGTCTCTAAATAACTGCGGTGCTAAAGCATTCCTGACCCCCAGGGACCGCTCTGCCTGGCTTTGCAAAATACCATCTCATTAGAGCCAGCTTTACAGAACAGCTAATTGTTATTAATTACAGTAGAACCAAGAGAGCTCCACTGAGACCTGACTGTGCTTAGCTCTGCACAAACACATAGTATGACACAGATCCTGCTCCAAGGAGCTCGAAGTCTGTACAGATAGGGGAAACTGAGGCACAAAGCCTTGCCCAAGGTCACAGGTAGAGCTGGGAATAGAACCCAAGTCTCCTGAGTCCCAAACTGGTGCGCTACCCACTGGACATCACAGCCTGCTAGCTGTAGGCCACACCCACTTGGCATTAGACCCTTTGCTGTATCCATTCTGCAGGTATTTTGTCCAGCGCCCACACTTTCCGGAACAGCTGATGCAGCCCAATGCTCTCTGGTTCCAAGCACCTTTAAACAGCTCAAGTGGGACACCATCAGGTCCCATGTCCACTCAGAAATGTTTGGGTGGCCTTTCGTACTTCCTCGAGCGACGCCGGATCAGCCTTCGCCCCTGGACCAGCAGCCGTGCGGTTTGCCAGGCCACGTGGCTCTGGCCAGGCGTCAGCAGGAGCGTGGTTTAGTGTGCTTTCCTAACGCGTCCTCCACCTGTCAGGACCTGCTCCGTGGACAGGCAGGAAGAGCTGTCTGGTTTCACGCTGGGGATGTGAGAAGGCAGCTGTGGCTGCCAGCCAGGTGCATGGCAGCTCTGTGGGCAGGACACACGTTGCTGTGCCCTGCTTCATCGGCCAGGGCGTTGGGTCGCACGGTCACACTTTGCCCGGGCTTGGGAAATGCCTCTCAGTCACTGATGCTCTCGGACACCCCCTGCTTGCGTGCCCCTGCCTTTGTGCTAATATATTGACAGCCTCTTCAGAAAGCCGAGGTTTCTCGTACGATTGTCTGAAGCCGGCTGTCCCAGCGGTGGCGTAACACAGCGGGACATACACAGCTCCAGGCGGTCTCCAGGGTGTGCGACGGGGAGCTGCGGTTACAGCATGCATCTCACGGCTTCAGCAGGCTCCTGGGACAGACGCAGGACTCTGCACTGTGGGTGGCTGCCCAGCTTGTGAGAAGCTGGGAAACGCACAGAGCTGAGTGACGACCAGGCCATGGTCTGTTTGCTGATGCATCTGCGCTGTGAGAGTTCACGACGGAGCGATTTCTGGGGAGGAGGTGGCCGATTTCACGATTTAAAATCCAGGCCCGGTGAGGGTTCCTGGGGCCCCGGAACCAGGAGCCCAGGACAGACAAGCCCTCAGCAGCACAGCGTCAAAAGCCAGGAGACGGGCTCACCCGGGGAGCCCCAGCCAAAGGCACCTCGCACAGTTTCACGCCCAGCGCGATCAGAGCCGAGTCTTCCGCTAGGGGCTGTGGGCTCCTGCGGGCGTGGTGCCCGCTACCAAGATCAAACTTTTCTGCTGCCCTCCATGGCCCCGGCATCCAGCCATGGCTCATACACCTTTGCCACCACTGGGGAACTTGGCTCTTGTCCATGTGGTCTGTTACCCTGAGCCCGAGCCTTCCTCAGACGCTGCCGATGGGGTCAGACGGCCCCAAGGCTTGTGTGGGCAGGGATGACCGAACCCTGAAGTCCAGCAGCTGTCACTGCCACTGCCCGCTACCACCAGGGGTTGGCACGCTGGGGGCCCTGATCCTGGCTGGGTTCTGTGCCACACCTGCCGCACAAGGGCTCTGTTCTCAGTCGGGGTGTCCCTGTGCTTCCCTAATACTCCTAATAAACCAACAGACCTCTGTAGGGTGCAACTCAGCCCCATAAAGAGGGGCCAGCACAAGTCCTGGCACCCCTTCACCATGAGAGCCTCCATGCCCGGCGTCAGGAAAGGGAACTACAGGCCTCGGAAATCCAGAATCTAAGTGTCACAGAGTCCCTGGGCGATGCTCTGGAACTGCTCCCCGCGAAGCCAGGCAGGACTCTGGGGAAGTCTCCTCTCGGGGAGCAGCCTGTCTTCAGGACACACAGCTCACCCAGCTCCCACCTTCCTGGGTCTGACCTCGGATCATTCAGCCTCCTCTGCCCCCTGTGTGTTTCCCCCAGCAAGTCCGCCCAGGCGGGATCCTGGGGAAGCCAGGGGGTCCTGCTCCCCAACTCCGCAGTCAGACGGGACTCTCAGCCAGCCAGTAAAACAGAAGGTTTATTAGACGACAGGAACATGGTCTAAAACAGAGCTTGTAGGTGCAGAGAACCGGGTCCATTTTGGGGGCAGTGAGCCAGACAACCCTATCTTCCCTTCACTCCATGTCTCCAGCCAGCCCCAAACTGAAACTCCCTCCAGCCCCTCCTCCTCTGGGCTTTGTTCCTTTCCCGGGCCAGGAGGTCACCGGATTCCTTTGTTCTCCCACCCTTTAGCTCTCACCTTGCAGGGGGAAGGGCCCAGGCCATCAGTTGCCAGGAGACAGAGTGTCGCCATTTATGTACCCTGGCCCTTTGATCTGCAACAGTTACACCCCTGCCTTATCCCACCACCTAGAGACTTAAGAAATGCCTAGGGGAAACTGAGGCACCCCTACAGTATTCAGAGGAAACATTAAGAACAGCCCCACTTCATCACACTTTGCCTTGCCTTCTACACAGGGGTGAATCACCCCTAAGTCTGCCCCTTTGCAGAGCCACAAAGCCCTGTCTGCAGGCCGAGCACCAACCCAACGGTCCCCACAGCCCCTGTCTGCAGGCCGGGTACTGACCCTCTGGGCCCCTCAAAGCCCCTGTCTGCAGCCTGGGCACCAATCCCTTTTGCAGCCTGTTTTGCCTCTCGCTGTTTGGAGAAAGCCTGGAAGCTTCCACAACCCCCCTCCCCTCCCCTCGCCTGAGCAGACGTTAACTCCTGACCCCGCGTCGGCTGGCATTTGGGGGCCTGGGCAGGCAGCATTATTGCTCCGGCACAGTCGGCTCTGCCAGCGGCCACGGGAATCGGCCACGTGCTTCTCCCATCTGCTGCCCTACCCTACTCCGTGCCTGGCCAGCCGCGTGGAAGACGCAGTGGGATGCCCAGAGGAAATGACCGAGCGAAGCCAGCCCCCCCGCAGCCCACAGGCTTCCCGGGGAAAGCGCTGACCCTCTCCTCCGCCATCCCTGTGGCTGCCTGGGTTCTGGGCAGGCCCCTGGAGTCAGAGCAGCCTTGGGGCTGCTCTGACTCACGTTTCACCCCGCCAGGGCGGCGCGAAGCAGGGACGAGCCAGAGCCCCTGGGCTGCCCGGTGGGAGCAGGGCAGATGCAGAGCCATGAGGCCAGCGCCGCAGCAGATGGGGAAGGTCCTTCATTGGGGGTCTCCTGGGGCTGCTTCCATCCGCCCTCAGGCCCCTGGGAAGATAAACGGTCTGCCTTGCGGGCAGGGGGAGCCTCTCGGCCAGCGATGCCAGGGCTCCTCGGGGCAGGACCACCTCTCTGTTCTGTCTGTGCAACGCCCATGGCTGGGGCACCTGGCACTACCGTAATACACCTAACAAACAGCATACAGCGCCTGGCCCAATGGGGCCAGGGTCTCGGCCCTGGCCTGACCGTACTTCTGTCGTAGTCTTGCACGAGCAGCCTGGGAGGAGGGATAGGTCCTGGGGGGCCCCAGCTGCGTCAGAGGAAGCCAGAGGGTGACTCACCAGCCTTTAAATTTAGAAGCAAGACATTTCAGGAAGGTTTTTATTTCCTGCCTTTGAAGCAGCAGCCCCTGCCGCTCTCCGCACCAGAGAAACCCTCCACCAGCCAGGCCCAGTCCAGCCAGAGGCTCAGGAAGGGCAGCTACCCACAGCCATGTCTGGATCACCGCACAGTGGGCTCAGGGCTCCAGCTCCCAGCCCCAACATTTACACCCACGGGTGCCAGGCAACGCCAAGCCAGGAGGGAAGCATTTAACCACACTGAGTTGGGGGCTAAGCACAGAGCGACCCGGTGGGGTGGGCCCTGGGCTGGGAGTCCGGACTCCTGGGTTCTATTCCTCGCTCTGGCGCGGCCCCGCTGGGTGATCTCGGGCGAATCCCCACCCATCTGGGTGCCTCCCCTTCCCCCTTCTCCTCCGCAGGCCTAGGCGAGGTTTGCAAGATGCACCTAGCAGGTGTGGAACCTGTCTACACCTGGATGGGTTAATGTGCGTTAAAGGCACCCGCATGGCCTTGTCTGCACTACAACTCTGGGAGGGAAATGGGGGGCTGGGGCAGGGAGCCATCAGGACTCCTGGTTCTATTCCCATCTCTGGGGACAGGAGGAGGGGCTAGTGGTTAGAGCACGGGGGGCTTTGCAGAGAACGAAGCGCTCAGAGTTATTCAGCCCAGGGCGACGTCGCAGCTGCAGGCAGGAGTCGTGCTTTCCCGTCACGGCCATGAGCGAAGGCACATCTGCTGTCTTAGCGAGCGAGCGAGCGGCCGGCGCGATTAAAGCCATCAGTCACACCCACTCGCTGGCTCCGTTAATAACGGCCGGGGAGCAGGAACAGTTTGTCTAGATTCTGGGGCCCAGCAGCGCAGACACATAAATATCCCCGGCCCCCGTCCTCCGGACATCCCCCTGCGTCTTCCACGCTGCTGGCCAGGCACAGTGTGCCGGCGGTCGAGGGCCGGACTGGGGATGTGAGTGCTGCAGGCCCAGGGTAGGGCAGCAGATGGGAGAAGCACGTGGCCTTTGCTCAGTGCCTGGATCCTTCGGGCATGGCGGGTGAGCTCAGCCCCCGGCCAGCTCCATCCTGGCAGGAATCGGCGTGCCGTGGAGCTGTCTCAAGCTGGCACACTACACACTGTCACGGAGTCCCTGGGCGATGCTCTGGAACTGCTCCCTACGAAGCCAGGCAGGACTCTGGGGAGTCTCCTCTCTGGGAGCAGCCTGTCTGCAGGACACACAGCTCCCCCGGCTCCACCTTCCTGGGTCTGACCTCGGAGCATTCAGACTCCTCTGCCCCTCCGTGCGCTTCCCACAGCGAGTCCGCCTAGGCGGGGTCCTGGGGGGCCAGAGGGTCCTGCCCCCCGACTCCGCAGTCAGATGGGACTCAGTCAGCCCATAAAATAGAAGGTTTATTAGACGACAGGGACATGGTCTAACACAGAGCTTGTAGGTGCTGAGAACAGGACCCCTCAGCCAGGTCCATTTTGGGGGGGGAGAAAGGGAACAGTGAGCCAGACAACCCCAGTCTGCCCTTCACTCCATGTGCCCAGCCAGCCCCAAACTGAAACTCCCTCCAGCCCCTCCTCCCCTGGGCGTTGTCCCTTTCCTGGGACAGGAGGTCACCGGATTCCTTTGTTCTCCAACCCTTTAGCTCTCACCTCCCAGCGGGGAAGGGCCAGGCCATCAGTGGCCAGGAAACAGGGTGTCGGCCATTGTCTGTGTCCAGACCCCTGCACACCCCTGCCCTCTAGGGCTCTGCAAGGAGCATACACCCTTATCCCACCCCCTAGAGACTTAAGAACTGCACAGGGGAAACTGAGGCACCCCCACACTGTTCAGAGGAAACATTAAGAACAGTCCCACTTCGTCACACACATCTCGCTAGCTGTTCCGAACCCAGGCGTCCCACCTGCCAACACATCAGCCTGGCAGCTGCCACTCAGGGCTGGAGTCTCCGTTCAGGTCACAGCCGCTGCCCGGAACAATTCCCCTGCCAGGGCCTGAGTCTGCCTGCGCTCACCCCCTTGCCCTGCTGGTTCAGAGACAGACCCACCCTGCCACGCTGCCCACGCAACCTCCCCGGCAACAACCCCCAGCCCCTCCGCCAGTTTCAGCCCCAGCGCAGCCGGAAACCCGAGTTTGCCCTTGGTTGGAGACAAGGGACTACAATTGATGGGAGGCAGCTGTGCTGTAGAGGCGCGGCACAGGGGGGCAGGGAGCCAGGACTCCTGGGTTCTGGGAGGGGAGTGGGGTCCAGTGGTCAGTGCAAGGTGGGCTGGGAACCCGGACTCCAGGGTTCTATCCATGGCTCTGGGAGGGGAGTGGGGTCGAGTGGTCAGTGCAAAGTGGGGTGGGAGCCCGGACTCCGCGGCACAGGGGGGCAGGGAGCCAGGACTCCTGGGTTCTGGGAGGGGAGTGGGGTCCAGTGGTCAGTGCAAGGTGGGCTGGGAACCCGGACTCCAGGGTTCTATCCATGGCTCTGGGAGGGGAGTGGGGTCGAGTGGTCAGTGCAAAGTGGGGTGGGAGCCCGGACTCCGCGGCACAGGGGGACAGGGAGCCAGGACTCCTGGGTTCTGGGAGGGGAGTGGGGTCCAGTGGTCAGTGCAAGGTGGGCTGGGAGCCCAGACTCCTGGGTTCTGTTCCCAGTTCTACCACTGACCTCAGGCAACTCCCTTCCCCTTTGAGTGCCTCAGATTCCCAGTGTGAAAGGGGAACCCGGGGCTTGGACTCCTTTGTGACGTGCTTTGAGATCGACAGGCCAGGCGTCTCCCACGGGAGCAGGCTGCGCGCCAGGCTGCGTCCCTCTTTATTTGTTTACTTTTGCATCTATTTATCCTGAGCCCTCAAAAGCAGCAGATTGAGAACCAAAATGGCGAAACTCCTAACAAAACAGTGCAACCCCCAGCCTGCTGCACGCAGAGACCCCCGCGGGGACTGGGCTCGCTCAGCACCCATCCGCTCCCGCTTCGCTGCTGATTGCAGAGCCGCATTTCACATGGCCTGGTGATCACCGCTTCCAAACTCCTCCCGACCATCTGCTCCGAGGAGCTGCCAGCCAGCCCCACGCACAGTGCCCCTGGCCGGCCGGCCCTGAAGTCACACACCATCCCCCGTGCGTCCTCCCCCACGCATCCCTCCCCACCGCCCATCCCCCGTCTGCTCCTTCCCTCCCTCCCCACCGCCCATCCCCCATCTGCACCCTCCCACCGCACTGCCCACAGGCCCCCTCCTCCACAGCCTCATTCCGATATTCCCCGAGGTCACTCGAGTCTGCACAGCACCCAGCACCATGGGACACTGACCCTGGCTGGGTCTGGGCAAGCCCTGGCACAAAGGGGGCCCTGATCTCCGCAGAGAGGACCATTCCCTACGGTGACATCACCAAATCCTGTAGAATCCTGTGGGACGAAGTGGGACTGTTCTTAATGTTTCCTCTGAATAGTGTGGGGGTGCCTCAGTTTCCCCATGCAGTTCTTAAGTATCTAGGGGGTGGGGTAAGGGTGTATGGTCCTTGCAGAGCCTTGGAGGGCAGGTGTGTGCAGGGGTCTGGACACAGAGAATGGCCGACACCCTCTTTCCTGGCCACTGATGGCCTGGGCCTTCCCCCCTGCGAGGTGAGAGCTAAAGGGTTGGAGAACAAAGGAATCCGGTGACCTCCTGGCCCGGGAAAGGGACAAAGCCCAGAGGAGGAGGGGCTGGAGGGAGTTTCAGTTTGGGGCTGGCTGGGGACATGGAGTGAAGGGCAGACGGGGTTGTCTGGCTCCCTGCCCCCCAAAATGGACCCGGCTGAGGGGTCCTGTTCTCTGCACCTGCAAACTCTGTTTTAGACCATGTTCCTGTCGTCTAATAAACCTTCTGTTTTACTGGCTGGCTGAGAGTCCCGTCTGACTGCGGAGTTGAGGGGCAGGACCCCGCCTGGGTGGACTCGCTGTGGGAAGCGCACAGAGGGGCAGAGGAGGCTGAATGCTCCAAGGTCAGACCCAGGAAGGTGGAAGCCGGGGGAGCTGTGTGTCCTGCAGACAGGCTGCTCCCAGAGAGGAGACTTCCCCAGGGTCCCGCCTGGCTTCATGGGGAGCAGTTCCAGAGCATCGCCTGGGGACCCCGTGACATCCTGGGATCCTTTTTCACTCCTGCCATTGCCGCCAGTGGAACTCACTGCCACATGATGTCACCAAAGCCAAGAACTGAGCTAGCGACAAAGAGGAGCCGGGCGTCTCCATGGATGGCAAGACTCTCTGGAGCTCTAGCAGTTAACACAGAAACAGTTGATGGCAGGGCGCCAGAACCTCCTGCTTCAGGGCTTCAATCAATTTCTAATGATTAAGGGTCAGAATGAGACCTGCCTGGGGAGTGGATTACCCCACACCTGCTACTGTGGGGTTCTAACGCCTTCCTCTGACCACCCGGAGACAGGGTGAGATTCTTATCCTCGGCTTAGCTGAGGTGCTCACCAGCCACGACGACACCTGGGGAGCTTCCCCGCTGCCCAGGGAAACCACGGTTCTTGAGCAAATGGCTGCTTTGCAGAAAAAAACACCCACGAACATAATAGCCTCTTATCAGACACATCGTACGCTGATGATCCACTGAGCAGCACATCCCGCGCCTCTCATCCCATCCCCTCCATAGGATCCTGCACAAAAGGCAGCTGTCAGTCACCACGCGGCCGCTCTCTGGAAATGCCAATTAGAACGGGGAGCCATTAGCGGGCCGTGCAGCAGACTGAGCTGCCTGATGTGGTCCCCTTACCGTCATTACAGCAAGGAGCCCTAGCTTGACTTCCACACCCGCAATCCCTGGAAACTCACTTTCTTCTTTCAAGAAGCAGACCTGGAATCTTCCCCTCCCCCCCCAGCATCTCCAGACGGCCCCATGCGTCACTGCAGATGGAGGAGAAGGGAAAAGAGCCAGGATCCGGTGATACAAACCTGCATGCTTCAGGTACTGAGCGACCTCTAAGTAATGGGGGTCAGGAAGGAACGTTGGCAAGTGTGACATTCCTAACATGCTTGTGGTAAAGGATCCAGAGACCAAGGGGAAACCCAGCGGGCTGGAATCTCCATGGCCCTGCACGGCTATTAACACCAGTGCAAAGTAGCCATTCACTTTCACTCTTATGCACGGGTGGAAACGACAGCATGAGGTGCAGAGAAATCACCAGCCAGGATCAGTCCAGTGGGCCCATCTAGCCCGGTTTCCTGTCTCCAACAGGGGCCAGGCCGCCCCCTGCAAGAGGTAGGGATGTGATAACCTGCCCCCGGGACAGTTCCTTCCTGACCCGTGTTAGTAGGTTGGTTTATGCCCTGAAGCAAAAGGCAGAGGGGGGACGCTCATGCTCTGGGAACCAGTTCTGCATGCAGGGAGCAGGACAGGAGGGGAAGCAGGGTTCATTAGCACAAAGCCAGCTCCTGTCACCAGTGCAAAGTCTGCACTGGTGCAAGGCACAGGGCTGCGGGGGAGCCCCAAATGGTCCTAACTGGCAAACAGAGAAAGCAGCTGGTTCCTGTGCACAGAGCCCACGCACTGAGCAGGGAGCTACAGATGCATCCCGGCGTCTGTGCGAAGCCAGCTGCTCACAATCACTTCCTCTTCCAGACATCCCTAGGAAAGGTCACCTGGCAATGGGGCCCGGAAACGCAGGCAGGTGGGAACATTTCTAAGTGCCAATTAAAAGCAGGGGATTCCCCTCCTCCCCCGCCCCCCCAAAAGGAGGTTTCCCCGGCTGGTGGTGGTTGTGTTTTGCTTTTAACTCCAAATCATCACTGGGAATGTCCGATTCGATCTGCCCCGTTCTCTCTGGAGGGCTCTGCAAAGGAGCTGGCTCTCTCTCAGGCCTTGTCTACACAGGGAAACCGCACCATTTAACCTGCTCGCTCTTTTGCTTTAGGCCTGGTCTACGCTCTGCCGGCCTGGCTCCGCCGGCCGGGCGCTCTCGGGCAGATGCAGCCGGTACGTTCACGCCGCCCCCTCGTCTCTCGGCAGACCTGCGTTTGCTCTGGCATCGACTGCACGGGAGTGCCAGATGGGGGCGGGGGGTTCTCCACCCCCTGGCCAATGTAGCTCCGTCACCAGAACTTTGCAGCATTGATCTGGCCCTCGTTTGGCTGGTGCACTCGTTCTGGAGACAGCTGGGACCTCAGGACACCTGGGTCCTCGCTCCGTCCCCACCTCCCTGAGAGCCCCTAGCCACATCTCAGAGCTCTCTGTGTCCCAGGCTGTGCAATGGGGAAGAATCCTCTGTCGACCGAGCGCTCGGACAGGCTTCAGCTGTCCCTGCGCTGGGGGTCGTGTGCCTTCCCGGGAGAGGGGAACAGCCCCTTGAAATAAAAGCCACCTGCCCCCTTTAAACACTTCATGCAAACGGGTGAATTTCTTGAGGATCCCTCCCCAGCACCCCGGGCAGGGAACCAATGTGGAGATCCATCCCAGCCCCGCTTGCTCGTCCCCTGTTCCTCTGGGAGTTTATCTATCTCCAGGGACGTTGCAGCCTTTGCTTCAGCAAATCCTGTTTCCTCGCCGCAAGGGAAAACTCATGCCGGCAGCTGCTCTTTCTGCAAACACCTCTCGTTCCCAGCAGACAGGGCCAACCGGCAGCCCGAGGGACCAGAATCGGATCCGGGGAACTGACACTTATAAAACGGGTGCAACAATTACATTCAAGAGGCTTGGAAGACGCAGGGTTCTGGGTTTGTACTGCGCCTTGCACTGCGGGGCCTGGTC
This sequence comes from Lepidochelys kempii, assembly GCF_965140285.1. Lineage (NCBI taxonomy): Eukaryota > Metazoa > Chordata > Testudines > Cheloniidae > Lepidochelys > Lepidochelys kempii. Next base: position 26,512,552 of record NC_136399.1, read on the forward strand.
CAGGACGAGAGCTCCCAGGTGCCTCCGTAAGGCACAGAAGTAATATCCCCATCCCCCAGATACCCTTCATCATGGAGACAGGAGCCACTCCAAAAGCAATGGGGCATTTGACTAACACAAAACCAGAGGGGTCTCAGCTGCACACAGCGGGGAGCAGGAGTCGTTTCTCCAGTCCCCAGCACCGTTTTCATCCCAGTACAGGTTTGGGGGTGGGGGGTGGGAACTGGTTTCAAAGACGGTTGTTTCCAAGAGTGCAGTTAACATGGTTGGTCTGAGAGGTAACTCAGAGCAGATGGCCTCATAGCAAAGGCACCCACCTGTAGATCCAGCTCTGCCGCCGACTTCTTGAGTGACCTTGGGCACGTCACTCAGGCTTGTTCTCCATGCGGAAGTTGCAACTGTGTAAGTGCAGATGCTGAACTGCTGCAGCCGTGGGTGCGGCCCACCCGCAAACCAGCTCAGCTTCCCCTGTTAAAGAGCAGATCTGAACCGACGCCAGCCGTCCGTGCACAACCTGCCCGGGTTTAACGTCACACCGCCGGCGGAGCTGCTCCAGCCCGGTGTGCAGATCCAGGCGCTCAGGTGCCATTTGCAGAGGCGACGGGCACTCGGGAGCAGAAATCTCACTGAAAGCCAACAGAGGCTCCTAAATCACCTAGGTGCTTATGAATGTTTTACCCCAGGCCTTGATCTCTCTGGGCCTCAGTTTCCCAGCTGTAACATGGAAATAAAGAACCCTTCCTTTTGCCATCTAGACTTCAGGGCGGGGACTGACTCTCCCCACGTGCCTGTGCCGTGCTGGGCCCTGGGGGCCGGTGATCTCAGTTAGGGCCTGCCAGGCTCCGGGTGCAAGGGGCCCACGATCTCAGAGTCTTTAAGGCCAGAATGGACCCTCATGATCATCTGGTCTGATCTCTCGCATGGCACAGGCCACAGAACCTCGTCCACCCCACCTGCAGCAGGCCCAGAATCTCTTGCTGAGTCACTGGGGCCCTCCAATCGTGATTTAAAGACTTCAAGGGACAGAGAATCCACCACTTCCTCTAGGTCAAACCAGCAAGTGACCCATCAGAGGGAGACCCACGGGGAGGCGGGGGAGCGTATTTAAGCTGAGCGCCAGAGTTGTGCAAGAACTTAGGGTTACAATCTGGCCATCAACACATCTAGGCTTCAAATGAGACAAAGATTTCTAACCATCAGAGGGAAGTTCTGGACCAGCCTAGTCAGTCAGGGTCAGTGCAGCTCCTGGCACAACGGGGCCCTGATTTTGGATGGGGTCTGGGCAGCACCCAGCTTAACAGGGCCCTGAACTTGGTCAGCATCTGGACAGCGCCTGGCATGAGAGGGCCCTGATCTCGGCCGGGGTCTGGGCAGCGCCTGGCACGACGGGGCCCTGATCTCGGCCGGGGTCTGGGCAGCGCCTGGCACGACAGGGCCCTGATCTCGGCCGGGGTCTGGGCAGCGCCCAGCGCAGTGGGGACCCAGATCTCAGTCAGGGTCTGTAGGTGCTACCTGGCACAATGCACAAAGCAACAAGAATCTTTCCTGTCCTCTGCCTAGATCAGGTCGACAGACAGAAGCTTCACTTCCGGGGAGCTTTGGGAGGTTCTGGGCACGCTGCCTTGGCTTTCAGCAACCCTGTTCCTCTCCCACTGCTCCCTCCCCACCCACTACACCGCCCTCTGCTGACAACATGCGCATGGGACCGATTGCAAGCCTGTGCCAAAATGTCAGAGCATGTCAGGGAGAGAGAAACCCAGAAGCCTGCAGCTGCCAACCAAGCAGGGCCTGGAAAGAAGCCACTGACTGGGAGGGCACCTGGAGGGAAATAAATCCAAGCCCAGCAGGACTTTGACTGTGGACAGTTCAAAGCTGCTCAAGTCCACTGCAAGTGCCAAGTGTGTATCCCAGGAAAGCAGAGATGAGAAAGGAACGAGGTGTGGCAGCTCATTTCCTGGGCACGCAGACAGCAGCAGGGGCTGCCCCTGGCTTCTTACCCCTGGGCCTCTAGCGTGGGAACTGATGAACAAGCCTCAGTATTAAAGAGCCCCAGGTCTTTCCACAGTGTCACCACTGGGGCAGGGGCTGCCTCTCACTCTGTGCCCAGGCAGCACACCGGGGCCCTGGTCTCAGTCGGGGTCTGGGCAGCGCCCGGCACGACGGGGCCCTGGTCTCGGTCGGGGTCTGGGCAGCGCCTGGCACGACGGGGCCCTGGTCTTGGTTGGGGTCTGGGCAGCGCCCGGCGCGACGGGGCCCTGGTCTCGGTTGGGGTCTGGGCAGCGCCCGGCGCAATGGGGCCCTGATCTCAGTCGGAGCCTCTTGTGCTATTGTAATGCACAGAAGAATAAATCCCTCCAGTGATCGTGTCTATTGGACCAGAAGTGGGGCACAGCAGCAAGGAGAAGGGGCAGGCTGTCTGGAGAAGTTTGTTCTGCCAGTCCCCATATGTGGGAACAAAGTGAATCCTTTGGGCCAATGTTTGCCAGCCCAGGGGGTCCTAATCCACAGCTAAACACCACATAAAACTGCCTCGACTCTGCAAACCTGCTGAGTGCCCCCCTCCCCTCCCCCCCCGGACTGGGTGCAACTCTGCCCCCAGTGAAGTCAATGGCAAAACTCCCATTGATTCCAGAGTGGCCCAGGGCCTGCCCCTACCTCAATGGGCCACAGTCCCCACACATCTCTCACTAGGTTTGCAGGTGTGGAGCCCAAATCAAGCTGATTATATTTAAGGCTGGAATTTGCAAAGGATCTAATGGAAGCAGATGCCCAGTTCCCACTGGAACAAAACGGGCTCTGTGTCTCTAAATCCCAGAGGCTGCTTTGAAAAACGCACCCTCGGGGCTTCACTTGAGGCTAGCAGGTTTGGCAAACGCTGCCCCTCGGATCTGCAGAGCTGCCAATCCAGCAAAGGCCCCTTGTACAGAGCTGGAGGGAGAAGAGGGGACTGGCACGCCTGGCTGCACTGCTTCTAACCCCTTTTGTTGGCAGGAGCGTGGGGCATGGGGAAGTTTATAAAGCCAGGGCTGGTGTTATCAGACAAGGAGGAAATATGCAAATGGAACCCATTCACTGGGCTGCCCCCGCGGGCCAACGGCTGGGAAATCGCTGCACACGTCTCAGCACTTTACATGACAATGGGGCCCAGTGGAGCCCACGAACAGAGATAAGGGCTGCAGAAGAGGCTGTTTTGAAATAACCTTCTGATGCTACTTAGCTGCCGGCTCCCCCCCCCCCCCCCCGGCTCAGTCCCGTGCGTCACGCCGCTGCGCACCACCGCGGTGAGGCAGCTTCAAGTCCCCTGACAGCTCTTTTTAGTGGCTGCTAAGGAGCCACTTAACAATCCACGTGGGAGTCGGGTAACCGGAGCCGCGTCCTCACTCGCGGACGCTTCCATCTGCGGCGTTCGGAGGGGAAGGGGGCTCACTCGATGGTCACCTGGTCTGTTCATTCCCTCGGAAGCACCTGGCACTGGCCGCTGTCAGAGACAGGCCCCGGGCTGGGGGGCCCATCGCTCTGACCCAGCACGGCGCGGCGGAACCACGGCACAGACAGACAGAGGCGGCTCTCCAGACACTGCTCAGAAACGGACAAGAACAGCACGAACCAGAAGATGGGGCAGGAGGCACATTTTGTCCAAGCTGCTCTTCCTGTGCCCGGTAGAACAATCGCTGTGACACACAGCCCAGGCCGCGTACTAAGGCCTGCTCCTAGCAGGGCCAGACTGGAAGGAGGCAGGGGGAGTGGAATTATCAGGCAGAATGAATTTCCCGGTGAAAATCAAACACTGAGTCAGGAGCCCCCGCACTGGGGGGGGGTTCGCTTGTTTTCCGGGTGGTTAGTTTCTTAGGGAGAGGAGGCTGAGCATAAGCCAGACCAGTGGTTTTCGAGAACAAAGTGAGCAGGGAAAAGAAAGAAACTCAGGGTGATTGGTGTGACATTCTATACCATGGGGGAGCATCCTGGAAGCCCCGTATTCCTCGTTTGTATAGCATTGTGATCCTACATATAAAGCGTGCCTTGTAAGGTATCAGGGAAAGGTCATGACCTGCTGAAAGTCATTTCGCTATCCATTGATGTGGATCATTGATGCACATGAAGTTATGAGAATTGTGTTGTATGGTTGTGACTAAAAGATGCTGTAAGTTGGGGAATAGCCAGATATTAGCTCCCCAGAGGCAACAGCAAGGAAAGTGACCAACGCACAGGCAGGGTCAAACAACCCATCACCAGCCATTGTCCAGCAAGGGAGCTACAATGCGATGACTCGCCTGCCTGAGGCCACACCAGGGGAACTGCTCAACCTTGCCTGAAGACTCAGCAAAGCCCCCAGACATGCCTGGACTTGTGCTCCCCAAGCACATGGGACTGAGGGTATAAAACCGAACACAGGGGCCCATGCTGGGCCTTTCTCCTTCCCCCACCTATGCTGCAAGCAACAAGGACACTCTAAAGACTCCAACTGAGGGGACTGGCCCAGATGTCAAGGGTGAAATCTGTCCTATGAACTGCAATAACCAGTGGGGTGAGAAAACCTGCTTCGTCTCGTTGTTGCCCCGTCTAATAGAGTTGAGAGTTTACACTGTGAGCTTATGGTTTATTTCTATTGGTAATTAACTTGGACTTTTTGCCTATCACTTATAGTCACTTAAAATCTATCTTTTGTAGTCAGTAAATTTGTTTTACCATTTATTTTTACCAGTGAGTTTGTATGACGTGTGTGGCAAATCTGCTTAGGGTACGAAGGCTGGTGTATGTTCACTTTCCATTGATGAAGTGGGGACCCAATTACCAAATTAAGACAGTACATCCCTGAGGTACAGTGCTGGGAGCTGGGGGGATCTGGCTGGTGCCTCCTGCAATCTCGCTGGGTGGGGGGTTCCACGTGTGGCTGTGCTGAGTGATGATAGCGCCTGGAGGGGTTTGCTGCTGGTCACTAGCCAGGCCTTGTGAGAGAGCCCCGGCTGAAGAGAGTTCAGGGGCACAGCGGTCCCACCGCCCCAGGCTGCACCCCGGGGAACCCATCACAACTGGAATGACACAGTGTGTTTGCACCAGCTCCCGCGTCTCAGCAGGGACCAAGCGCAGTTCCATGCAGGGGGCTACTGTGAGAGTTTAGGACAGGAAGTGAAAAGTAACAGCAGACGCAAGGGAGTTGGGAACAGATATAACAAGGGATTACACAGAGGTGCTGGAACTAGGGCTGCGGGGGAGCTGCCGCGCCCCCTGGCTTGAAGGCTTTGTTCTGAAAGACAGAACCCATAGCAGCACCCCGGGATGTCCCCCTTCAGCACCAGTCTCAACAGACCCGGAGGGGTGAGCGCCCCCACCCCGCTCTCTGCAGCACAGCGCCCCCTAGCACCACATCGGGGCATTAGGGTCAGCACTGACTCAGCGGGGGCAGAGACCCCCTACTGAGCCACCCACAGTGCTCTCTGGGGTTTTCACTGGGGCTGGGGGGGCCCAGCCATGCTTCACAGGTGCATTCAGCGGGCTGGCAGCCCAAGCCATTTGGCTGCAGCTCAGGAGGGGGGAGCTGTTCCCCCTCCCCCCACATCCAGCCTGTCCCCATTCACTGCAGGGCCCGGCGAGGACACGGGATGGAAAGTCCCTGAGGAGCTGTCAGGCCGCACGGGGGCAGGAGCTGCTGCTCCGGGGCCAAAGGTCCCTTTTCTCTATCCCACGTTTCCGTTGCTCCGGCACCGTGGCTGAGCTCCAAGCGGACTCCTCCCCACAGCAGCTTGGCGGGCCGCTCGCCTACCAGCCCTGGCACTGCCCCCCACCGGCTAGTAACGGTCCATTCGCCATGCCCCAAGGAAAGCAGGGGCAGGGTGGCCCATGGGGCAATGGGACAAAGCACACCTCTACCCTCCTGGGTGGCCTTCGACACGTGTCTTTTCCTCTCTGGGCCTCAGTTTCCCCTCCCACCCTTTTGTCTAGTCATTCAGTGAGCTCTCTGAGGCGGGGAGGGTCTCACTCTGTGTCTGTGCAGCAGCTGGCCCCAGTCCTGGGGCTCTCTCCCCTTCCTGCCTCCTCCACGTGCTCCTCCAGCAGGGCCCCTCTGACTGCCAGATGGACACGTGGGGGAGGCTACATGCTGTTGGCCATGCAGCCCTGCACGCTAGCCCATGCTGTGGCTTGGGTGGGGCGGGGGGGGGTGGGAGAGAGAGGGGAATTCCCAGGCTGCTTTGCAGCCTCTTGAGCAGTTAAGCCATTCATCCATCACAAACCGCCTAACGATCCGGCTGTTAATTATCTCCCAGCAGCAGGACGGGGAACAGAACAGCGCCTTTGGTTAAACTTCTGGTAACTTTAATTAAAATCACTGAAGGAACAATGAGCCACAAACTGAAAAATTAATGCAAGAGCCCAGTGGGGCTGGAACAATGTGTATAGTGGGGGGCTGAGAGCCAGTGAACCGAACTGTAAATCCCGTCTAGAATGGAAATCACTGCAAGCCAGGGGGTGCGGCAGCTCCCCCGCACCCCCAGTTCCAGCACCTATGCAAGAGCCAAGATTTTGCAGAGAAGCCCACAGAGCTGCGGCTGGCCGGCTCGTGCCCGGAGTGTGAATCCTCGCACCCGCTTGGTATCCCAGGGAAAGGAGAGATTCGAGACTGCAGGGAGTCACGGACGTCTAATCTCGGCCAACAGCCAGGACTCCTGGGTTCTCTCCCCAGCTCTGGGACGGGGGTGGCGCCCAATGTTTAGAGTGGGGGGCTGGGAGCCAGGACTCCTGGGTTCTTTCCCAGCTCTGGAAGGGGAGTGGGGTCTAGTGGTTAGAGCGGGGGGTGGGGGTTGGTTCTATACCCCACTCCAGAGAGTGCCATGTCTGCTCTCTGTGGTGTTCCCATGTCGCGGGGACCTGCACCGTGCCCCCCCAGTCTCTGGAGTCCAGGCAGGGCTGCCAGGCTCCTGGGGGTGCCAGATCAGGCTGGACAATGTGGGATTGGAGCAGTTAAACTGCAGTCCCTTTGTGCCTTTTTGCCACCCCCTTAAGGGCGGGCTACACGAATGCGCTTCCAGAGCTGGGGGCACCCGGCCGCTCTGACTGGCTGCAGCTGGGGGGGAGCTGCCTGTGCCTCCCCCAAGGGAATAGTGAGCAGCCATGCTAGGCCAGCCCTCAGTGCCAGGTGCTGCATGGGCCCCCTTGTGCCAGACACTGCGCAGCCCCCCAATCACCTGTCTCCTCCCCCTGGGATGAGCCCATCTCAGAGAAGAGTCCGTGTTTGCACCGACCCATCTGCCCTGGCACCTGCATGGTGAGGTGTGTATCGGGCCTGGCCCTGCCGGCTCAGCCAGCCGCGGGGACGGGCAGTGACTCACTGGTAGGAGGATGGGACCAATTTCCCAGCACGTGGGCATCGCCTCCCCCCGCTCTCCAGTTCCCAGCGAGGTGCGGGGCCGGCGGTTCACCTTCCAGGAGCTCCGGGCCCCGCCACTCCCCAGCGCTGCGGCTCACGGATCACAGGGACGGGGGCAGCGCCCGGCGCCGCAGGGCTGCAGAGTTGGTCAGGGAGCAGGGAACTCGCTGCTCCGGCCCAGCGTCCCTGCCCGCCCCGGGATGATGAATGTTGCTGGGAGCCGGTTTCGCCCACCAGTGCTGGGCGCCTGCTGCCTATAAATAGGGGCTGGCTCCTCTCTGGGGCTGGGAGCTCGTTCAGAGCAACCTCCCGGCTGGGAGGGTGCACGATGCTCAGCTCCTGTGCCCAGCGCCGGGGCCCTGAACTGCCAGGCCCGGAGGTGCCCAGGGCTCAGCCCTGGCAAAAATCAAGCCCTGCCCCCAGCCACCAAGACACCAGCACAGGCCAAAGCCCAGTAGGGAGGGTCAAGAGAGGCAAGGGGCCTGGAATGAGATGGGTGGAGCTTCCTGCCAGGCCTGGCCAGGGCCCTTCTGAGGCTACTGCGTGCCTGAGCAGATGGCCCCAGAATGGCCCCTCTGCCCCCGTGCCAGGGGGCAAGAAGAGAGCTCAAGAAACTGCTGGGGCTCAGGAGACCTGGGCTGCTCAGTGCCTCAGTTTCCCCTCCCGCTTTGTCCAGGGCCTGGGTCTGAGCTGCACTTTGCACAGCAGGGGAAACAGAAATGTGGTGGAGCCCAGGGGAGAGCTGCAGGGCCTGCACAGGTCTCGGTAGGTCTCGCAGCTCCCTGGGGCTGGCAGGGCTATAGAACCAGAGAGCCATGCCCAGCGGGGGCAGAGTCCCCAGCCAGCAGCGCACGGCGCGATTCGCTGCTGCTCCCGCCTCCCACTCTCCTCTGGCCGCTGCCGGTGGGACCCGTCTGGGGCGGGGGGAGCTGTCATTTCCCAGGCTGGGTCTTCCACGCAGGGGCGGGAACGAACGTCCTGTGGAGAAGGGACCTCGCACGCTTGTCTGCCCTGTTCTTGTTGCTTTCCACGCCCGGACAGATCGCCATCTCAGGGTCCTACACACCTGTCCCCAGCACCGGCCTGCACAAGCCTCCCCCCGCCATCGTTAAGCTCAGCCCCACCGCGCCAGCGGGAGGATTATTAGCAGGTGGAGAAACTGAGGCACAGCGAGTTCTAGGCCAAGTTTTGCCCAAGAGCGACTCTGGGCACACCCAATTTTGGAGAGTTACCAGAGAGCAGATGCCTTTGAGGGGGTCCGGCCTCCCAAATCACTAGTCACCTTGGGAAACCTGGTCTCTAGGTCACACAGGGGGTCTGTGGCGGCCCTGGGAAATGAACACAAGCATCCTGTGTCCCAGCCCGGAGCCTCCAACACCAGCTCAGCCATCCTAAATCCAGAGCGATTCCACTGATTTAAACAGGCCTGACTCTGGATTCACATCAGATCCAACCACACCTCACTAAAGATGCCAAGTAGGAAAAGCGGGAGATTTTTCTCCTCATTATGAAATTAGCTTCCACAGCTTAGCGCCCCTGCCAGCTCCGGACAACGGCTACTGAGGCCCCCGCTCCGTGTAGAGCACTGGGAGGAGATAAATCCCTGGATGGCAGGAGCTGCGCTGTCATGTTTGCAAGGCCGGGGGTGCCGTACAGCCTCCGGGAATTGCCCCTCCCTCCCTGGGGTCCTGAGGCCAGTCTGGCCTGCAGTGAGGCCCCAGAATTGCTAGGGCTCCCCCTGGACCAGAGCCTGCTGGGCGGGCCCAGGGATTCAGATTGACGGGGAAAGGCACCAGCTAGTAGCTCAGAGCGTCAGTGACAGGGGAGGTTAGTCAAGCCAAACATTAGTCAATTAATCTAATTAACAGGTCCTGAGTTCAGGCTAATTACACCTTGCTACAGGATCCGAGCTGCAGCTTCCCTGCCCCTGAAGAACTGTCCATCATGCTCCTCCCACGAGCTATGTCCCTCCCCACCCAATGTATTACTCCAGGCATTGCTGTGGGGGAAACCAAGTCCAGGCCCCCTTGGGCCAAGTGCTGCACAGCTGCAGAATGACAAGCAGTCCCTGCCCCAAAGGGCTCACGGCCTAATGAGATGAGAGGTGGGAGGGGAAACTGAGGCACCGAGAGGATCAATGGCAGAGCTTGGAATATAACCCAGGTCCCCTGAGCCTGTGTCCAGCACCTCACCCACTAGCCCCTGCTGGCTCTTATCTGCACAGCCAGACACAGGTTTCATCCACAATCTCAGTTTTTGGTGGTGCTGTGACTCAAGTCAACTAATTGCCAATTAACTGAAATTAACGAGATTGGGCAAACCCTGTTTGGGAAATCAGGAGCTGAGGGCTTGGTTGAGCAGCTGGGGAGAGAAACAACCTCTCTCTCCAGGTTCGATCTCCTCCTTCCCCAGCTCCATTCTAATTCCCTTTTGTTCCGGCAGCTCCCAAAACCATGAAACCAGGGCATTTCTCCTCCAGCCAGGAAGCTGCAGTTTTTCACACCCCCACTCCCCATTCTCTCCTGCTGAAGGGGGGCCTCTCGGGCTGCACTGCAGAGTTAAGAGTCCCGTCCACACTCAACAGCCCTGCCTTCAGAAGACTGCAATGGGCAGGAGGGGAAACTGAGGCAGAGAGAGATGACTTGCCCAAGGTCAGTGACAGAGACGGGTCTAGAACACAGGTCTCCTGCACCTCCGTCTGGTGTCCCATGCACTGTACCACACAGCTACCGCACGGAAAAGACTCTGATTTCCAGAATACAATTGTCTTTCTGCTACCTTGTGCTGCTGTGTCAAGCTCCTGTCTCTCGAGTCTTACTCCGTCTTTGGATGAGGGGCCCTTGCCAGGTGTCTGTACAGCGCCTAGCGCACCAGGGCTGGGGCCTCGAAGTGCTCCTGCATTAGAAAGGCTAAACAATAGTACCAACATTGACTACCAAATCTAATCCTGCCCCAAGGCGAGTCCCATCTCCCAGGGTTCGAGTTGGGGGGCTGTTAGCCAGAATCGCTTGCTTGCACCAGAGCCTCAAATGTCATCGCAATACCTAGTGTCCATCCAGCGCTTCTCAGCAGCAGGTCTCAAAGAGCACTCTGCAAAGCAGGTCAGCGTCATCACCCCATATTACAGGTGGGGAAACTGAGGCACAGAGCGGGGGCGGGGACAGGTTTCAAAGGGCCTGTGATGAACACACTGATTTCACTCTGCGGGCCCCCCCCCCGACAATCCATTTCCGCACACTCTGCAGCTTCCTGACGGGAACGTTACAAGACTCCCACCGCACAGGGGAGCATCCGGCACTGTTACCGCGCAGCAGGGAATCGTGGGGGTGAGGGGGAAAATATCACTGCTTGCCTTCCTCTTTGGCTGCTATTTCTGGCAGGCAGCTAGTGTGCGTTACGCCTGCTGGCGTGGGATTGTCTAGTAAACTGAATATTATCCAGGAGCTTAAGACAAATGTGAATCACTTTTAATGGACGCAGGTGACTCATCAGGGCTGGGGAAAGATTAAGGCAAAATGTGATAAGTGTGAAGGGGCTTTTTATCTACTCATCTCCACCAAGAGCTCGGTCCATGACAGAGTCTGATGGGGCTCAACGCACCTGCGCATCGGGATGGGTGAGCGGGGGCGAGGGAGGGCTTGATACCAGAAACATTTTCTAGCCACAATTAACAAGTTGGGGTAACTGCAGCCGAGCACAGAGCCAGAACATCACCGAGCGGGTCAGCTCCAGAGAACAGGAACCGGCCGCACAAGGGTTCCTCAGGAGGGGAATGGGGTCTAGTGGTTAGAGCACGGGGGGGGTGGGGAGGGGGAGGGCTGGGAGCCAGAACTCCTGGTTTCATTCCTGGCTATGCCACCGACTCCTGGCGTGACCTCGGGCAAGGCCCAAGCCCTGCCCTGCTCCCCCAGCTCAGCCCCGCAGCATTCCGGCTTCTAGCTCCTTGGTGTGGCCTAGTCCGGGAGGGCCCCCGCATCGCCCTCCAACACGTTCCCAAGTTCCCAGCTCAGCCACCGTAGGACCCGTCTTGCTTTCCTCAGCCACCTTTCAGCATCGCTCCCAACCAAACGACGCCCCTGCCCAAGGTGGGGGGAGCCCCTCAGCCCCTGGCACCTCCGAGGGGGGCGCGTAACAGGAGCCGCGAGCAGGCGGAGTTCCTGGCACGCGGCAGAACTTATTAGCAGCTGGAAACTGCTGCTGAAGCAGCAAAGGAGCTCGCAGGAAACCCAGTAAGTCTAATTCCATCTGGGCAGGTGAGTTATTTACACTCGCACCCAAGGGCCAGGGGTGGGGGCTGGGCCGGGCCGGCGTCGCCTTCACATGGTGCGGCGGTCGCTCGCCCGACTCCCTTCCGCCGGCCGCAGGACGGGAGCCACGAATGGCCCAGGAGTAGGACATGAGGGGCTGTCTCTCGTTTCGGGCTTGTGCACCGCCCGCACAATGGGGCCCTAGCTTCAGCTGGGTCCCTAGGCGCGGCGCTAACCAATGGGAGATAAAGGGGTTTGTTTGTAGCTGAGCGGGGGGGGGGGGGGGGGGGGGCTCACACAGGTAAGGCCAGGGCCTGGGATCCGAGTTCAATTCCCGGCTCCCGCACAGAACCTCCCGTGTGACCCTGGGCAAGTCCCTGCTTCTCTCCACGGTTCCGCTCCCCGTCCCTAAAAGGCAGATAATCCTTCGGCTGTCTGGCTTGTCATGCTAGATTGGCAGAGGGACTGCCTCTGCATCGGGGCAGCACCTGGCCTCAGGGACCCCGATCTTGGTGGGGGTCTGGGCAGCACCCAGCCCAAGGGGACCCCCAATCTCAGTGCCGGGGGCGGGGGTTCTATAGCTATTAACAAGGTCACCCAAGCAGTTCGTGGCAGAGCTGGGAACGGAACCCAGGAGTCCGGCGTCTCCCCCCGATCTTGGTGGGGGTCTGGGCAGCACCCAGCCCAAGGGGACCCCCAATCTCAGTGCCGGGGGCGGGGGTTCTATAGCTATTAACAAGGTCACCCAAGCAGTTCGTGGCAGAGCTGGGAACGGAACCCAGGAGTCCGGCGTCTCCGCCGCAAGCCCAGCTCTGTAGAAAGCCCACATCAGACTGAGCCAGGCCCCTGTGAGGAGGGTACGAAATGATCTACTCAGTGGGGCTGCCCTGGGCCACGTCTCAGCTGGGTATTCCAGCGATGGAGTTTAATAAACAGCACATCCATCTGTCACGTTCAGCTCTAGCACTGTCTGGCACCTGCCCCCGAGGCTGCTGCAGGCGGAGGCCAGATAGCGGGAGGTTTCCGCAGGGCATGTCCTGTGCAGCGAGCCCAGGGACTGGTTCTGTACAGGCCCGACTCTCCCTCTCCATCCCCCGGCCTCCACCCCACAGAACGGCCAACGCTCCTGCCACATCCCACAAGGGGATGGCAGGACGACTCTCCAGCTGTTTTGTGGGGCAAAAACGCAACGCCCAGGAGAGAGCGGGCTGGGCCGGCATCTTCGATCCATGATGGACTGAAACTCCAGCTCCTCCCGGCTACACTGGACTCGCGGCACGACTTAAGCAGGAAAATTCTTTCCATTTCATAACTACAAAGGCGAGCAGGGTTTTCGTTATTATAATTTCCCCTGGAGCACACACATCGTTCCATTGGCGAATAAATTAGCCCGGCACCTCTTCCCAACAACGCTGGGTGTCAGCAGATCCCAGCCTCTGCTAGTTACCCTGCTCTTAAATAACAGCATTGCCTCCCGACTCTTCTGCCCAATTGAACCAACTGCTCAAATTAACTACTCAGCAACTCCCCTCCCTGGCCCCGGTGCAGGCTGCAGACCCACAGAACCTGGTGATGTAACAAGCCAGACCCTCATTCACAGCCAGGCCCCGGGTCTGTGAGTGAATCTGGCCGCAGGGCCAACACCAAACGCAGCTTGTTACCTCCGCCCACCTAACAGCCGCGTTCTTGCTCCGCTTAACATCAGCCTCTGGTGTGAGCACCTGGCCAGGGCCCATCGCACACTCAGGACAAAGGTAGAGTCCAGACCTCCTGCGTAGCACAGGCCAGAGAGCATCCCCCAGCAGTCCCTAGGCTGGGCCTGATCACAGCTGCTAGACGATGCCTCATCTGGATTTCAAAGGGGCAGGACCCATTGCATCTCTCTCAACCGGGAGTTCTGTGCCACCAGGGCCTCCATCTCCAGCTGTCCCTCCCGCTTCACTCTGAGATTTCAGAGTTTTGTGGGGACATGAGGGGAGGGATTCAGCATCACTTCAACGGAAGCCACCTAACCCTTCAAATTCTGCCCCGTCGTTCTGTGCCTCCATTTCCCACCTTTAAAATGGGGATAATAATCCTTCCTTTCCACCCAACCCTTGATCTATCTTGTTATTCAGACTACAAGCTCTTCAGCGCAGGGACAGTCTCTCACTTGTTGTCTGTGCAGCGCCCAGTGCGACAGGGCCCCGATCTCGGCTGGGGTCTGGGCAGCACCCGGCGCGATGGGGCCCTGATCTCGGCTGAGGTCTCTCACCTAAGAATACAGGAACTGTCACAGAAATCAGGAGGGAGGAAGGAGATGCAGGGTCTGTGGTGGCTGCTCCCAGGAGATTTAATCCAGCACAGCCACAAGCTGTGGGCTGGATGCGAGTTACTGGATGGATCCCTTGGCCTGCCTCACAGTTCCTAGACTCTAGGGCCAGGAGGGCCCGCGGTGATCATCTGGTCTGCCCATGTCACACAAGCCATGGGACTGCCCCGAGGTGCCCAGAAGGGCCTGTGACGACGTGGGGCTGTGTGTCCTCATGTGTCCTCTGAATACTGTCGGGGTGCCTCAGTTTCCCCTAGGCATTTCTTAAGTCTCCAGGGGGTGGGATAAGGCAGGGGGTGTAATGGTTGCAGAGCAAAGGGCCAGTGAACATAAACGGCCGACACTCTGTCTCCTGGCAACCGATGGCCTGGGCCCTTCCCCCCTGCAAGGTGAGAGCTAAAGGGCTGGAGAACAAAGGAATCCGGTGACCTCCTGGCCCGGGAAAGGGACAAAGCCCAGAGGAGGAGGGGCTGGAGGGAGTTTCAGTTTGGGGCTGGCCGGGACATGGAGTGAAGGGCAGACGGGGTTATCTGGCTCACTGTCCCCCAAAATGGACCCAGCTGAGGAGTCCTGTTCTCTGCACCTACAAGCTCTGGTTTAGACCATGTTCCTGTCGTCTAATAAACCTTCTGTTTTACTGGCTGGCTGAGAGTCCCGTCTGACTGCGAAGTTGGGGGGCAGGAACCTCTGGCTTCCCCAGGACCCCACCTGAGTGGACTCGCTGTGGGAAGCGCACGGAGGGGCAGAGGAGGCTGAATACTCTGGGGTCAGACCCAGGAAGGTGGAAGCCGGATGAGCTGTGAGTCCTGCAGACAGGCTGCTCCCGGAGAGGAGACTCCCCAGAGTCCTGCCTGGCTTCATGGGGAGCAGTTCCAGAGCATCGCGTGACAGAAGGACATTGTAACCCTGTGCAGGAAGAGAGGGTTGCGCATTGGAAAGTTCACCAAGGCACAGTTCATCGTGCAGCTGGAGGAGGATGACCGCTCTAAGGAACAGATTCCTGACCCCAAATGGGGCTATAGCAGGATCTGGGAGCAGCTGGAGTGGGAGCCAGGCATCCCCAAGACTCCTGTCCCCAACGAGACGAGGGTCTTCACGATCGGGGAGACGGACGGGATTGGGGCTGAGTCCGAGGGAGCAAGAGGACGGTGAGAGACAGCGAGAGCCCGAGAAAGAGCTTCAGAAGCAGCAGCAGCATGAACTGGCGGTGGGGGAGCGGAGAGGCCTAGGGGACCCCCCAGGGGTGAGTGGGGATAGACCTCGGGGGGCCAGTTCTGCAGGGAACCTCGAGAGTAAATTGCTGCCCCTGGTTAAGGGGGGGGGGGATGTGGATGCCACCTCACTGCCTTTGAGCAGGCTGGCGATTTGAACCAGGGGGACCCTGCGGAAAAGCCCCGATGTCTAGCTCCCTTGCTGGGTCCCTGCCTGCCTGTAACCAGACCCCTGGGGCTGCGTGGGACAGAGGGATGCTCCCCGCCCCCTTTCACACCGGAGAGGGGGCTCAGGGTGCTCAGGCTGGCTCTGACGCAGTGAGGAAAGCAGCGTGCTCACTGCCTACCCCCACTGGGACAGCAAGGGCAGCGGGGATCAAGGGGGGAGATAAGACCCCATCTGAGTGGCGGAGGGGGCCCACAGGCAGGGCAGGTCGGCTGCCAGCCAGGTTTGCCTGGTCCAGAGGCGCTGCTGGGAAGATTCCATGGCACGGCAGGGAAGGGGGCTCTGGACATAGTGGGGCTCCTCAGCAAGGCGATCCGGTTGGGGAAGAAATGCATCCTGGTGGTGATGGATTTCGCCAACCGCTACCCAGGGGTGGGGGATCTGCCCTCTGCCGAGGCAGACGCGCTGCTGACCATCTTCAGCAAAGACGGGGTCCCCTGCGAGGTCCTTACAGACCAGGGGTCAAATGTCATGTCAGCCCCGCTCCGAGGCTGGTGGGAGAAATGCGGGGTCTGGCCCACCTGGGCCCCTGCATGTCACCCTCCGTCCAATGGGCTGGTGAAGAGGATCAGAGATTGGCTGGTTCTCCAGACCAAGAAACAGGTCCAGGCCTTTAGCGGGATGGCGGGGTATGGAGCATCCGATCCCTGAAGCCAGGAGACCGGAAGGGGCCAGAGAGATGTTACTGCGGTGACAGGCTGCGCCTGACCGTACTGCAGACGCTGAGGTGAACACGGCTCTGAAACGCATCGCTGCTGCTATTCGCGCAGCAAGCAGGGCCAGGACCACAAGCCTGCTTTGCACTTTCCTCCTTTTGCCCGAGATCTCGTTCGGCAACACTTTCCACCAGCCAAGCGCTTTGCAGATATTCACCAATGAAGCCGCCCAGCCCAGGTGCGAGGGAGGTGTTAGCTCCAGTTCCCTTCACCAGCGACAGCTACTAATTACTCCCTGTTTGCAGGGCCCTTGGTCACTGCGAAGAAGGGATCATGAATTAACTTCCCCACAAGAGATGCAGCAGGCAGGAGTCAGGGGCAAAGCTAGAGCCTGCCGTCTCCAGTGTGGGCAGACGTACCCACGCTCACCGCACCACCGGACTGGAATTAACAATGGCACTGTGGTGCCGTGGGAGAGGTGAGCCACCCCAATACGTGGCACTGTGGGTTTCAGAGGGGCTCTTCCCCTGGGCAGCTGCTCCCTCCACAGCGAGTAGGCCGAGCGCCTTCTCAGCAGCCCGAACTGGACATTACACCTCCCACTCCCTGACGAGACAGAGATTGGACATGTCCTGCCCAGGGTCACATGCATAGCCAAGACCAGAGCCCAGCAGCCCGGACTCCCCAGCCCCTGCTCTAACCACTAACCCACACTCCCCTCCCAGAGCTGGGACTAGAAGTGAGAGATCCTGCCTCTCACGCCCTTCCTCTAACCACTACACTCTCCTCCCCTTCCGGAGCCGGGAACAGAACCCAGGAGTCTGGGCTCCCAGCCCCCTGCTCTAACCACTAGCACCCACTTCCCTCCCAGAGCTGGGATAAAACCCAGGAGTCTTCGCTCCCTCCCAGTATGCCTTTGCCATTTCTCTGCTCTCTTCCCAGCAGCCCATGGCAAAGCAGCAGCAAAGGAGGGCTGGCTCCAAAGGGTGAATGAGACAGTCCTGCCTGGTGCCTGGGAGCCACGGCCCGGCCGCCACGGGCTCGGAGCTCTCTAGGTTTGGATTTTGTTCCACAGCCCCAGTGCTGCAGCCTGCGAAGGCTCCCCTCTGCCCACTCAGTGGGATGCCTGGCACTGGGCAGCTCTCCGCAGAGAATCCCGCCAGCCCTTTAGCCACGCTGGAAGTGTTGGGAGGGCACACGGAGTCACGGGCACTTCACAGAGTGGCAAAGAAGAATTTGAACATTAAATAGAATCCTGCCGCCAGATGCCAGGGAGCTCTGAAAACCTCAGCACCTGCACTGGGGGGCTCACGACACCTGGGTTCTATTCCTGGCTCTGACACTGCCCTGCTGGCTGACCTTGGGCGAGTCCCTTCCCTGCCCTGCGTCTCTCCCCCCTCCCACCCCCTGTCTATTCAGACTACGAGCGCTTTGGGGACCTGCTCTGGGTCGAGGCCTGGGCAGCACTGGGGCACTGGGCCAGCAGTGACAGTGCGGGAACGCTCCCCCTACTGAGCCCCCTGTCCCACTCCCTGCACCACACTCCTCCTTGCTTGGAAGACTGAGGTTCAGCGTTGGCTTAGGGGGAAGACTGCACACCAGAGGAACGTCGGGCTTCTCCACAGAAGTGGGTGCCTGTCAGTTCAGCCAGAGATGCAGAACTAGGTGGTGCTGGGCTGCAGGGAGCAGGGTGGGGTCTCATCCTAGGCCCCTGGACTCAATGCCCAGCACAGCATAGTCTGGGAGCACAGAACACGCGAAAGAGGAGTCAGGACTCCTGGGTTCTTTTCCAGCTCTGCCACCCACTCACTTGGACAAGTCACATCGCCCCATGCCTCAGTTTCCCCATCCACAAAACAGGCATAAAAACAAAGTTTGGAAAGCATTATTAACTGCTCCGATTCCTACAACTAAAAGCACTAATTAAAGTTCCTAATAATGAGCAGCCAGGCTAACAAACACAAACAGGGAATATTTGGAAGTTGGGAAATCTATTTTTGGATCCATCCCTTCTTTCTGCCCCACAAACTCACTAATGAGGCAGTGCACATTAAAGCAGAGGACTCCATTAATCTGCAGAAAGCACAAGCCTTGTGTTTATCTCCCTCCCCGTCCCGTTCAAGGAAAAGTTGCGACTGGAAGCCCTGTTCTGTGCTGGGCACAGAGGAATCCCTGGGATTCTTAACATTCTCAACCCCTCCATTAGCGAGGGATCAGGTATTTAATAGGTCTCGAGCTGCTCTGAGAGAATCAGCGCTCCCACAAGGGGGTATGAAATTACAGGCTGAATTAATGCCTCCAGCCTTCACCTTTCCAGCCAAAAGCAAACGCCTCGGGAAGAAGAGCTCGGGCCCGTTAGGAGCTCTTTCCGAGCGTCATGCGCTGTCAGGCCTTTGCTCAGGTGCAAAGAGCGAGAGGCCACAGAAGAAGGGGGAGCCTGTCAGTTCAGCCAGAGATGCCGCCATGGTGCAATTAAGACGTCAGAGGCAAAGGGATGGAGCGGATGCCAGCACCACAGAGCTTCTTGCCTCTAACCTTCGCAACAGCCTTCCAGCCTCCAGAGCTCAACCGCTGCATCTCTAGCCACTAGACCCCACTGCCCTTCCTGAGGTGGGGAGAGAACCCAGGAGTCCTGTCTTCCCAGCCACCCTGCTCTAAGCCACTAGACTCCACTGCCCTTCCTGAGGTGGGGAGAGAACCCAGGAGTCCTGTTTTCCCAGCCACCCTGCTGTAACCTAGATTGTCAGGCTCAACGGGTAGTGATCAATGGCTCCATGTCTATTTGGCAGCCAGTATCAAGCGGAGTGCCCCAAGGGTCGGTCCTGGGGCCGGTTTGTTCAATATCTTCATTAATGATCTGGAGGATGGTATGGATTGCACTCTCAGCGAGTTCACAGATGACACTAAACTGGAAGGAGAGATAGATACGCTGGAGGGTAGGGATAGGATACAGAGGGCCCTAGACAAATCGGAGGATTGGGCCAAAAGAAATCTGAGGAGGTTCAACAAGGACAAGTGCAGAGTCCTGCACTTAGGACAGAAGAATCCCATGCACCGCTACAGACTAGGGACCGAATGGCTCGGCAGCAGTTCTGCAGAAAAGGACCTAGGGATTACAGTGGACAAGAAGCTGGATATGAGCCAGTGTGCCCTTGTTGCCAAGAAGGCCAATGGCATTTTGGGATGTATAAGTAGGGGCATTGCCAGCAGATCGAGGGACGTGATTGTTCCCCTCTATTCGACATTGGTGAGGCCTCATCTGGAGTACTGTGTCCAGTTTTGGGCCCCACACTACAAGAAGGATGTGGAAAAATTGGAGAGAGTCCAGCGGAGGGCAACAAAAATGATTAGGGGACTGGAACACATGACTTACAAGGAGAGGCTGAGGGAACTGGGGATGTTTAATCGGCAGAAGAGAAGAATGAGGAGGGATTTGATAGCTGCTTTCAACTACCTGAAGGGGGGTTCCAAAGAGGATGGCTCTAGACTGTTCTCAGTGGTAGCAGATGACAGAATGAGGAATAATGGTCTCAAGTTGCAGTGGGGGAGGTTTAGGTTGGATATTAGGAAAAACTTTTTCACTAGGAGGGTGGTGAAACACTGGAATGCATTACCTAGGGAGGTGGTGGAATCTCCTTCCTTTGAGGTTTTTAAGACCAAGCTTGACAAAGCCCTGGCTGGGATGATTTAGTTGGGGATTGGTCCTGCTTTGAACAGGGGGTTGGACTAGATACCTCCTGAGGTCCCTTCCAACCCTGATATTCTATGATTCTATGAACCCACTAGCCCCCACTGCCCTCCCCGAGCTGTGGAGAGAAACCAGGAGTCCTGTCTTCCCAGCCACCCTGCTCTAACCCACTAGACCCCACTCCACTCCCCAAGCTGGATATTTCGGACTCCTGGGTCCTATCTCAATCAGCTTGTTGGAAAGTTACAATTTAAGGCCCCACGGAGGTGGTTTCCTGGTGGGCTCTCTCTCGGAGACGTTATTTCAGTCAATGCAAATCTTCATTTAACCAGAACCCCCCCAGCCCAGCACGCAATCTCCTTGCTAACACGGGCAGGATGACTCACCCGCTCTGCAGCACATCACTGCTAATAGACAGAGACGATGCTGGTGCAGGGTATTTACTTGCGTGCACACAGCACTTGCGACCAGGATCCCATCAGTTCATTTGTGTATGGGCAGCCCCCAGGTTCCTCCGGGCCCAATCAAAGGACATAAATATGAAATTCCAGAAATAATTGCACCTTTCATCCCAGCCCCTCCAACCTCTTTACAAACGTTATCTATCTGGGGAGGTAGGCAGCCGCTTCACACACCTCCGAAATGCAGCTGGCTCTGGGGTAGGACCCGTCAGCAGGGCACAGCAACAGTCAGCACAGGGAGCGAAGAGCCTCCGATGGAGCTGACGCTGGTGGGGGGATTCAGAGAGGTGGGATGTAATCACCCAAGGCGGAACATGACCTCGCTGTCTCTGCTATTTCCCTGTTAGCGCGATCGCTGGGCACCGCCTGCCGGGACCTGCTGTACAGAGGGGCCAGGAGCACCGAGCAGCTGAGTGACTTGCCCATGGTCACAGGGAGCACGTGGTGGAGCTGAGGTCACAAACTCACCCCCCAGCCAGTCGTCCTGTCCAGGCCACTTCCCCTCACCCCGTTTCTCCCAGAAGAATACAGCGCTGCTCACGCTAACCCAGCCAGGTCACTACAAACTACCAGACCAGTTAACTCACCAATTCTCTTCTCAAAGAAAGAGCCTGTGACTTTCTCGGGCCACTGGCATGTCAAATCCAAAAGGCCCAGCTTGGGGCAAACGCAGGGTTTCCATGATACAGCCGCCTGACACTAGCTACTTACCAGGGTGTTTTAGTTCTTTATTAGTTATCTTTAAGTGGGCTTGGGGGGTTATTTTACAGATTAATGCAGTGTTTGGGGTGCACTCCCCGCAAAGGATTAAAGGAGGGTGGGGGTTGCAGACAGATTTCCCAATGGTTCTGGAGAGTCTCAGCTTTAGCTGTCCCAAAACCTTCTAAACATGACCAATGACGGCCTGAGTTTGCAGAGAGCTCCCACTCATCTTAACAGGGGCTAACTCAGATGCCTGCCTTGCCTTGCAGGGCTGCATGTGGATATATCTGTGAACTAGGAGATGTTCCAAAAAGTACCTGGAGAGATCAGATCTGCCCTTTGCAGCAGAGACAGCTGTAGATTTATTACAGTGGTCAGAACTCTTCTCATGTTCCATAGAGGTAAGTCACGCCCTGTGCAGAGTTCAGCGCAAGGCCTAGCTACTCACGCCCCCGCTCAGGGACTTTCAGAGACTCATGGAGTTTAAGGGCAGAAGAGGCCGTTAGATCATGTGATCTGACCCCCTTTATAGCACAGGCCATGGAATTCCTGCCCGGTACCCCTGCCCTGACCCCAATCACAGCATCTTCCAGACATGCTCCAGACGGGGTCTGAAGACATCCCTGGATGGCGCATCCACCCTCGCTGGGGAGCTGGTCCCAGTGATTAATCAGTTTTTCATTGGAATTTGTCTGGCTTCAGCTTCCAGCCCCTGCTGCTCGGTCTGCCCTCACTCGGCTGGGTTATGGAGCCTCCCATGTCACCCTCACTTCTCCATCTTTCGGAGAAGCTAAACCACTCGAGGTCTCACTACCAGGGGGTTTCTCCAGCCCTCGACTCATTTCTGTGGTGCTCGTCTGCAGCCTTAGCTATTGTTCAACATCCTTGTTAAAATGAGAACCCCAGAACTGGCTGCAATGTCCAGTGCTGGTCTCACTGATGGCGAACACAGCACTCCAGTGACCTCCCTTCGCTTAGTCCCCTGTCCATACGTCCAAGGTTCACGTTAGGTGGCTCCAAGGAGGAGGAAGAAAAATTGTCCTCTGTAACCCCTGTGGATAGGACAAGAAGCAAAAGGCTGAAATTACAGCAAGGGAGGTCTAGGTTGGACATTAGGAAAAACTTCCTGTCCGGGTGGTTAAACACTGGAATAAATTGCCCAGGGAGGTTGTGGAATCTCTGTTATTGGAGATTTTTAAGAGCAGGTTAGACAAAAACCTGTCAGGGCTGGTCTAGATAATCCTTAGCCCTGCCTTGAGTGCAGGGAGCTGGACTAGATGCGTCTCGCGGTACCTTCCAGTCCGACAATTCTGTAATTAGCCCATTCTCCACAGTGCGGCACTGGGAGCTGGTGCTAAGTCGCTTGTCCACGACGACCCCTAGATCCTTTTCAAGGTCACCGCTTTCCAGGATGCAGTTCCCCATTCTGCAGGGAAGGCTGCGTTCCTCCTTCCTAGAGGCAGAACTCTGCATCAGGCTGTCTGCAAATGCACTGTGTTTGAGTGGCCAGGCCCAGCTTCCCAGCGATCCAGACCGCTCCATTACCATCATTAGATACCACGCCACCAATCTGTGTTGTCAGCAATGAGCTGCGGGGGGGTGTCACGGAGTGTGGGGGAGTCCAGGCCCTGCACCCCTCTTCCTGGGATCCACTGAGACTCTCAGCCAGCCAGTAAAACAGAAGGTTTATAGGACAACAGGAACACAGTCCAAAAACAGAGCTTGTGGGTACAACCAGGACCCCTCAATCACGTCCTTCTGCGGGAGCAGGGAGCTTAGACCCCAGCCCTGGGGTTCCCTGTGTTCCTCCACCCAGCCCCAAACTGAAACTAAACTCACCCAGCAGGTTCCCTGCTGCAGCCCCTGTTCACATTCCTGGGCAGAGGTGTCACCTCCCCCTCCCCCTCCTGGCTCAGGTGACAGGTTCTCAGGTCTCCCATCCCCAGGGCACATTCCCAGGTCAACACTCCCCCCTCCCTGCTGAGTCACATCGTCACAGGGGGTCCAGCCCTTGTGCTCTTCAACAGCAACGGCAAACACTGGGCAGAGGAGCCCCAGACCCACTGCGGCCAGCACTAGCTGCTTCAGAGGGAGGCTGAAGATACCTGGCAGGAGGCAGACGATGGGAAACCTGCCCCTGGGTTACATTCCTTCCCAGCCCCACCTTTACTGGTTGGGGGGTCATGCCCTGCAGCTGGGCATTTACAGATCTTCCAAGGCTCTGGGCTGGTTTTTGATAAGTCCCTAATTCTGGGTGATTCTCGTTAGCCATGTAAATGTCCAGCCCGTTCTGAGACCCTGGAAGCTCCGCACTGATATCTTGTGGCAATGAATCCCACAGGCTAATGGGCAGCTTGTACAGGGAAAACGTATTTCCTGGGCTCTGATTTAAATTTCTTCCCATTACGTGTCCCCTTGTTCCCGCATCATGAGGCAGGGTGAATGGAAGCTCCCAATCGGCCTTCTCGCTCCTGTCTCCTTCTGTCCGTGTATTACAGTAGCATCAGCCAAGGCCAGGCAGCATTGCGTCGGGTGTGCACAGACACAGCCCCTGCCCCAAAGAGGGGAGGGAAAACACAAGCTCAAAGTGGGGAAGGGACTTGCCCAAGGTCAGCGGGTGGGTCAGTGGCAGGGCCGGGACTGAAGCCCAGGTCTCCTGCTCCCCAGCACAGCACTCTATCCGCTTGGCCCCGCTTCCTGACTTCTCTCCTTTCTAAGGCAAACCGTCCTGATCTCGCCCAGCCCTCTTCAAAGCAGGCTCCCGCCAGGCCTCCAGCTGCGCCTGACGCCTGCTCGTCCAGATCCCACGTGCAGAGATGGCGAACAATTAGAACAAAGCAGCCTCGTCTTCCCGACGAGCGACCGGCGCGCGTTCACGTCTCATTACCCCCAGAGAAAGACACCCTGGACAAAATGTTAATTTCCTTATTACCAAGAAGCCAGGCCCGTGTATCGCGGCATGAGAGCCCGGCTGCTCGTTAGGCTGCTAGAAACCCAAGATTAAATGACTCTGCATGTACATCTGCAATAACCAACGGGTGGGGCTGGGGAAGGTAGCTGGGCCCCCACCAGGGAGTGAGGCTCTGAAATGCCTCGTGTCAAATTAAAGGCAGCTTTGGAACTCCACAAAGCCTGGGCGCAGCCTATAAATAGGAAGGCTGCTGCTTTTATTTTTAATTAGACAGCAATTGATGGATCTGAAATGAAATTACAGTGTTACATCACAGAAATCACTTTGCAGTTAACTATGGTGGTGACAGCCAGGGAAGAGCTTCCCAGATACAAATGTCTGGCTTTGTACAGCACCTGGCGCAGCACGGCCCTGCTCTGCGGCTGCTGGGCACTACCATCATATGCCAATTGCATCATCATTGCTGCGGATCCAAGGAACACTCAGGGTCCCATTGATCGGCTTTCTGCTTGCGCTCTCAGCTTCCCATCCAGGGCCAGAGACCTGCTGGGCAGCGTCCCATGGCCAAGGGGAGCGTGCGCTGAGCGGGGGAAGATCTCAGAGAAATCTGAAGGCGGCAGGCACGCCGGTGGGAATGGAGTGGCTGACACAAGACAGGCTCTCGAACTCGGCATCATGCGGACGGCAAGGGGGAGCCGCGTCCGCACCGGACCCAGCTCTTATTTTCCATCTTGCTCCTGAGCAGAGGTTGTGTGCGTGCATGGGGACCCGTGCCGAGCCTGGAGACACCTTCTCACTCACTTGCAAGGAGGGCAGGCCTGGCTGGCTGGGGGGAGGGAGGGAGGGGGAGAGCTGGCTGCCGAAAGTGAGGCTCGGTAAACAGGGAAGACAAGGAGTGAGTCAGAATCATTGTCTCCTGCCTTTGGCTGCCAGAGCGTTGGGGTGGGGGGGAGCTGCCGGGTCTAGGAGCAGGCTGGTGTAAATCAGAGTCCCTCCAGGATCCGGCTCATTGGGCCTGATTCACGGTTTCCCAGGTCTCTGGGAGTGAGGGCAGCTTGGAGCTCTGTTCTGGGCCCCTCCCCAGCCAGACCAGCCTCCGGACTGCACTCAAGCCCACTGCGCAGGGAACAGCCACCCTGCATCTTGCTCCAGCCACGCCCCGGGGGGGGGAGGACGGAATAGCCACAGTGCAGCTCCCCAGCCACGCTCCAGATCCGCCCCCACCAACCGGGGCTGGGGCAGGGCCCTTATGCCAGCTCTGCACCCGCAGGGAAGCCCTCCGCATGGGGCAAATTCCAGCCACATTAATCCATCAGAGGGGCCTGAGCCTCACTGGGAGTCAGGCCCGGTGCGGGGCACGTGTCTGTGTGTTGCATCCCTGACCAGCTGTGTGGGAGGCTGGAAATGTTGTAGGTTGCCTGCCCCCACGCCCAGAAGGAAGCTGCCAAGGGCTAACTGGTTGCAGTTCAGCCTGACCCCCACGTCTCCCGCTGGCCGGGGGTTTCCCTGGGCTCCTGCTCAGGGGAAGGCAGGCACCTGCGCTGGGCAGCACCGTGTGCGGCTGGATGGGAAGAGCATCAGCAGGGCCCTGGCAGAGCCAGGGTGGAAGGATCTTAAAATCCAGCCCAGTGCAGTGAGGCTCAGAGGAGGCCTCGGTGCCGCTTCACTTTGTGGATTAAAATGCTCTGAATTAAGGCCACTTTCACTCTGAACAAGAGCAACCGACCAAGGGTTTCATATGGTTTTAACTAATCCACTTTGAAAATTAATCAGGATTAATTTTCCTGAGTGTCCCTATGTAGACAAGCCCTTAGCCTAGCATGACCCCCCTGGCTGTTCTTTTCTGGTTTAGCTTAAACTTGTTCCCAGTCGACATAAAAGGAACTAAGGCCTCGTCTCCACACACAAATTTGAGTTAAATCAGTTCAATGAGATTGATTTAATTCTTGTGGTGGGTTGAACCCGGGACTTGCGAGTAGGGAGGTCCTGTTCCCTCTGTATTTGACCCCAAGACCTGTCCCACCCAGTAGCCCCCCTGTTCACATGCAGCCAGGAGCTCTGGGAACTCATATCTGGGTTTAAGGACTGCAGCCACCACATGGAGAGCGGAGAGAGTTCTCGTGACCCACACCTGCGATGCAAGCTAAACTAATCTGAGCGAGGGTGAAACCCCTGAACGCGCTGGTTAAATCCGTCCGTTGAAGCTGGTGCCAATTGCCTAGTTTCAGTGGTTCGCACAATGCCCGATTCTCTGCTGTTCGCACACGATGCTCCCAGATCAGGGGGAGAGTGCTGGGGCGAGCAGCAGCATGCAGGCCAGGGCGAAGGAGACGTGCGGCCCTGGTTTTCGTCTAGGAAACGGGGACTGTCTGAGCAGGAAGCGGGACTGGCCGGAACCGAGTGAAGACTGCTGGGCAGGTCACCACATAGCGCTCTGGAGATGAGAAGTGCTGTGTCACTGCTACGGAGCAGGAGTGTTCTCGCCAGGGCAAGCGAACGGCCGTGTCGGCAGCAGAACGAGACCACGCACCAATTTGAAGGAACCAAAAGGATGGAAACAGAATCAGAGCAGGCAAAAGCAAACACAGGAACTGCCAGCTCTCCAGGTAGCGCGGCCAGCCACAGCAGTTGCAGAGACAGGTGCAAGATGCCGGGCCTGAGGCAGCGCTGGGGTAACCTGCCCCCTAGGGACTGCTCCCAAATCCTTGTCCTACTGCACATACAAAATATCTGATCTTTTCAGCAGCTTGCGACACCCTCAGCCCCACTCACGTGTGGCAGCAGAGCCTTCCATCGGCTCATAGTACGTCTCCGAGCACACAGGGACTGGGGGGCAGAGGGCTTCAGGGCACAGGAGCAGTCTGACCCTCACACAGAGCTGGGGCTACCAGACCTTCGCTCAGAAGGTGGCATCACAAGCCAGGGCGGGTGCTTGTTACGATTACTGAGCCAGGATGCAGATCACAGCTGGGCAGCGGGCGGGGAGGGGGGGATAGGTAAATCTTTTGCTGCCGCTCAAGCCCCAATAAGAAAAGGAGGACCTGTGGCACCTTAGATGAAGCATCCGATGAAGTGAGCTGGAGCTCACGAAAGCTTCTGCTCAAATGAATTGGTTAGTCTCTAAGGTGCCACAAGGCCTCCTGTTCTTTTTGCAAATACAGACTCACAGGGCAGCTGCTCTGAAACCTATCAAGCCCCAAGTTAAATGCAACTGGCCAAGGCAGGGGAGAGGAAGGTCTCTGGAGCCCACGCTGAGGTGGGGCGTTAACGAGCTATAAGCGGCTGCTGATGGCTCAAACAGCCAAACCTCGCTCGGGCAGCTCCCTGCACACGCAGACCCCTCTGGCTGGGCCCTCGATCGCGCGGGCAAAGCCAGCAGGTTCCAGGAGGGTCCAAAGCAATTCTTGTTCTCTGGCTGTCGTGGGGTGGTACAGACACAGACACCAGCTTGTAAAGAACTGGGATCAGCAGACAAGGTCGTGGAGAGTCAGTGTTAGTGCATAATGTGAGTCTAGTGGGTTAGAGCAGGGGGGGCTGGGAGCCAGGACTCCTGGGTTCTCTCCGCAGCTTGGGGAGGGGAGTGGGGTCTGGTGGGTCAGAGCAGGGGGGGCCGGGAGCCAGGACTCCTGGGTTCTCTCCCCAGCTTGGGGAGGGGTGTGGGGTCTGGTGGGTTAAAGTCAAGGTGGTCTTGTAGTCAGGGTTCCTGTGTCCTCTTCCTGATTCTTCCACTAACTGTGGGACACTGGGACAAGTTACTTCCCCTCTCTGCATCTGTTCTCATGGCCATGAAACCAGTGGGCAGTAAGAACAACTCCCTGGTTAATTAATTATCCGTAAAGCATTATCCTGGTGGTGAAGACACTGGAGAAACAGAGATTAACATAGATAAGAGCCTGGGAACGGAAGTGCAGGACAGAAGCTGTGATGGATCTGGAGCTGATGAATACTGCGTGTTGGCCGGGTGATTGGGATATTTACCGTACGTGTATATTGGTTCTGTTTAACAGGGGGCTGTCAGGAAAATCAGCAGAAAGAAGGAGGAACAGCTGGAGATCAGGCTCCGAGGCTGTTACCAGGCAGGGTGTGACGAAGTGGGACTGTTCTTAATGTTTCCTCTGAATAGTGTGGGGGTGCCTCAGTTTCCCCTATGCAGTTCGTAAGTATCTAGGTGGTGGGATAAGGGTGTATGATCCTTGCAGAGCCCTAGAGGGCAGGTGTGTGCAGGGGTCTGGACACAGAGAATGGCCGACACTCTGTTTCCTGGCAACTGATGGCCTGGGCCCTTCCCCCCTGCAAGGTGAGAGCTAAAGGGTTGGAGAACAAAGGAATCAGGTGACCTCCTGGCCCAGAAAAGGGACAAAGCCCAGAGGAGGAGGGGCTGGAGAGAGTTTCAGTTTGGGGCTAGCTGGGACATGGAGTGAAGGACAGATGGGGTTGTCTGGCTCACTGCCCCCCAAAATGGACCCAGCTGAGGGGTCCTGTTCTCTGCACCTACAAGCTCTGTGTTAGACCATGTTCCTGTCACCTTCTGTTTTACTGGCTGGCTGAGAGTCCCGTCTGACTGCGGAGTCGGGGGGCAGGACCCTCTGGCTTCCCCAGGACCCCACCTGAGTGGACTCGCTGGGGGAAGCGCACAGAGGGGCAGAGGAGGCTGAATGCTCCGAGGTCAGACCCAGGAAGGTGGAAGCCGGGTGAGCTGTGTGTCCTGCAGACAGGCTGCTCCCAGAGAGGAGACTTCCCCAGAGTCCTGCCTGGCTTCGTAGGGAGCAGTTCCAGAGCATCGCCCAGGGACTCCATGACACAGGGGCAGGGCAGGAAGAGGCCTGGGAACTGGCAGAGCAAAGAACTGAGGCAGGTGTAACAAGGAGAAGGGAGAGCTGTTTGGGGGAACCTGTCTGACCCCCAGGACCTGCTGGGGTGTCTGAAGAAGCTAGGCTGGCCTAGGCTGCCCTCAGGGGATGGGGAGCCTTAGCTAAGAAGTGCAGATAGGCTGTTGGTTTGAAAACCCTGTTTCTCTAGGAGCTTTGTTCCTACTGCTAACTAAACAGTGCTTTGGCTTCAAGCCAGCAGTCTGATCCCTTCATTCCCCGCTGGGCACCGAACCACCGCAGGGCACCAGGTCCCACGCCCACTGGTTACGCAGGGTCTGGGCTGGGCCT
Organism: Lepidochelys kempii; assembly: GCF_965140285.1. Lineage (NCBI taxonomy): Eukaryota > Metazoa > Chordata > Testudines > Cheloniidae > Lepidochelys > Lepidochelys kempii. The sequence continues at coordinate 26,541,487 of NC_136399.1, forward strand.
GGCAGAGCCGCCGGCCCAGGAGAGGTAAAGGCTCAAAGCTGACACTGGAGAGCCCAGAAAGTGGACAGACAGGTGGGGAAGCTGTACTCCTGACTGGAGCTCTCCCGGGGCGGGTGGCAGACCTGCTCTGAGGGAGCCAGTCCCAGCTCCACCCTCCAGCCGTGGCCGTCCCCTCAGCGGGGTGAGGAGCCAGCGTGGGTCTTCCTTTACAGCTAGCTTGGAGGGGGAGCCTCAACCCTTTATTCTGGTGAATTACTCGAATGACGGATGCACCTGGGGGCCAAGTGCCGAAGGCACTGTACAGACACAGAACAGACAGAAATTCTCTGCCCCAAAAGCTGATGATCTTTCTGCTGGCTGACGGGATTGTGGGCTGGGGGAGGCTCAGAGGCCCTGATTCGGTGCCTTCAGAGATTCCCCATGCTATCTCAGTGTCGGAGCACTAGGTTTAAAACAACAGCAGACAGGTTGGCTTGGTGATGGTCCACCCTTCTCCGGCAGGTTCAGGCATTGGGCTGAGCAGGGCTGGAAGGGGGGCCAGAGCACATCCAGCTGGCAGAAGGGTAAAGTGACCCAGGAAAGGTCACCCAGCAGGGCAGAGCACGGAACCCAGGGGTCCTGGGGCTGAGCGCGGGCCCTAGCCAAGCTATGGGGCTCTGATATCAGCTGGTGCCACCATAATACACCAAGTAATAGGAATAGCCTGGCTGCTGGGAGACATGGCCCAGCTCTTCCTCCTCCCAGGCACTCCCTAGTTCCTGAGGCTCCGAGGAGACAATCAGAGCCCAGCCAGCGGATGCAGCCCCCGCCGTGACCGTAAGCCAGGCCCCAGGGATGCAGCCACAGTCCCGCCCGCTCACGCAGCGCATTCCACTCCATTCACCCCATCTCTGCTCAGCTGGGAACTGCACTTTGCATAACAAAATCCACTGCCCGAACGTCCCCGCAGTGCCAATGGATACAGGACATGTGGCATCGGTGCCTGCAAAGGTGCCCAAGCCACAGGAGCGATACGTGGCTTCCAGCACCTATTAATCCCCAGGCTTCATGGCCACTTAGCACCAGCGAACAAGAGGGGGAGGTGCCGAGCGGCACAGCTTTACGGCTCCAACCGGGGAGGCGGAGGCAGTCAATCACCCAGACACAGCGTGCTCCACAGAGAGGTAGGGGATTAGCTTGGATTAGAAACCCCTGTGCCAGCTCCCACCAAAGCCAGCTGCTGTACACTCAGGCCTCGGGTCAGGATCTAACAGCTGTTTGGTTCCCCCGCACACCCCCCAGCTGCAGATCTTGGGAATATATCCCCTGCCCCATGATCCTTGGACAGACATCCCCTCCCACAGTGCCGAGCAGGGGCTCACTGATGCAATCCTCACATTAGCCTCGGCACACTTAAATCTACCCATCACCTCCATCGAGAGAGCGAGGACTGTCTGAGTAATGAGTGACGCGGCTCGAAAACCTCCCTGGTGCCTGAGGGATTCGCGGGGAAGGGGTGGGAATTCCTCTTTGGGGCTGACCCAGCCCACCCGGTTTGTCCAGCGATCCCTGCCCAGACCTCCTTTCAGAAGGCACCGACCAACTGGTCTTATTACTGACGTGTATTATGGTAGCTCCCAGCAGAGATCCGGGCCCTGTGCCATCGCACGCCAAGACACAGGCCTTGCCCTAAGAGCCAACTGCACAAGAACTGGGAGGGGAAAGGACCTGCCTAAGATCGCAAAGGAGGGCATGGGCAGGACTAGACCCCGGGTCCTCGTACAGTGCCCCTAGCCACTACACCACACAGCCCCAGAACACCCCTGAGCTTGGGAAAGCATGCTCCCTCCCCATGTGCAGCCCCAAGAAGGGAAGTGATTTGCCCCAGGTCCCACCCGCAGCAGAGCGGAGATCTGAGCCCAGGGCTCCTCAGTTCCATTCTATGGGTTTTAAAGCCAGAAGTCACCGCTGGATCATCCAGTCCGACCTTCCACACAAGAGGCAGGCGGGCCTTTGGGTTTCATGCATGGGGGAAAAGAAAATGCAGCCTAAGTCAAACCCCCAGAAATAGAGCTGACGAGGCAGCCAGTCAGCGAGGAATTAATCACAGGGAACAGCGTTAATAACGGCCCTTGGAGGGAACGTTCTAATACCCACGTCCTATTTCCATGACGCTTTGATTTGTGGCTGCAGTGCTGGGCGAACTTTCATTCAAAAGCAGGACTTGAAAAGAAACTTAGAGGCCTTTTAATTTCCATTTGCTCTGAGGAATTGGCACATTTTAAATGCCACCGGCATTCTCCCATGGATAATGACTGTCCGCGGGTAGTAAATTTCTCAGATTAGCCAACCCGGGGCAGGAGATTTCAAAGGGTTCTTTTTTAAACACCACTCGTTGCTCCAGGTGACAAGAGCCCTCAGCCCCTGTGAGAAACCAGGAGAAAGATGCAGCAAAGGGCTAAGACACAGCCTGGAAAATCAAAATCAGCCTCCTACAGCGACCATGGCAGGCTTTGCTTGTCCAGGCTCACAGAGGCCAGCCAGTGGCCTAAACAGCACCACACAAACAGTGAAGTCAGAGCCAGAAGGCCCCTGCCAGCCCACACCTCCAGGGTGCTTCCATATCAGAGAGCTCAAGTCCCTGGAAGACTTGCAAATCTGTAGGACAGGCTGGTTCAGGGGGTGGGGACTAAGCAATGGGCCTTTTCCCCCTAGGGGGCACAAGGTCTGATCTACTGTTTCCGATCCAGCCCTAGAGCAGGGGGACTGGCTGGCTCAGGGGGTGGAAGATGAGATACAGGGCCTTTCCCGTGGGGGGAGCGGCTCCAATCTGATCCCAAGACAGGGGTGCAGCGCTGTGTGGCTCAGAGGGGTGTGGGGACCAGGCCACAAACCCTTTCCCCCTTCAGAGGGGGATGGCTCCTCTCTGGCCCCAGAGCCGGAAGACTGGCTGGCTCAGGGGGAATGAGATATGGGGCCTTTCTGTGGGAAATGCCACACCAGGTGCTTCTCCAGCACACACCAAGCACGCCGGGCACTGACCACCCCACTCATGGGTGGAGATGCCCACGGCCCCCTGGCTGTGCCACACAGATGCAGCCCTGGGCCCCCGCCCCACAGGACAGCTGCACCAGGCCGAACTGAAACCAGTTTTCAAACGGGTTCAGTTAAACTGACGCAATCCCCTGCACAGAGGCACCGATTTAACAGCGGCTTATTTCGGGTTAGCTTAAACCCCCGGCGAAGCCACTGACATTGCACTGAAACAAGCTGCTCTTAACCCAAAACAGCTGCACCCTGCCAGGGCTTTGTAACTATCGCACCTTTACTTCCGATGCTGCGCCCCGTCCCGCAGCAAGGCCCCGGCGAAGGAGAGTCTCCCCAACCCAGCAGAGTCACACGACAAACGGGACAAGGAGCCAGAAACCCCCGGAGCCAGCAACAGCCCGACGACAGCTGCCAGGGCAAGCTCCAGGGCAATCGGACACGGGCGCAGACTGGGGACTGGGAGAGAACGCTTTAAAACAACAAACCCACCAACAGCTTATTGCCTCTCGCAGAGCAGGGGTCAATTTCCGCTTCTGCCCCTCCCGGTCTATTACAACCCAGCATCTCTGTGGGTTCAAAGCCTGCTCCCCGGGACGGGGAGTCCTGCAGCGCTTCCTTCGGGAACAGCAGCAAGTTTCTCCTCCTTCCAACAGGGAGAAGAAAGGGCAAAACCAACCAGACCCGAGGGCTCATTTGGCCCCTGAGCCAAACCTCCCCCAGGAACACAGACCTACAGGGCGTGGGGTGGGTGAGAGGCCACGCTATGGGTCACAGGCCCAGCAACAAACATCTCATGGTTTGGTTTGGCTTTGAGTTGAGCCAGCCCACGGCGGGGCACACTTCCAGCACAGACGGACCAAACATGCAGCTCCCAGATGACGACAGACAACCCCCCCCACACACACACACTTTTCAGACCACGTCAAGCGCTGGGCTTAGCAGTGGGGCGGACGCACACACGCCCGTGCACCCAGGGGTTTGAGGGCCGTGTGTCAAGGCAGGCACTGCTCAGCGGTGGCTGTAATGCTGGGCTCTCTTCCCTCCCCAGGATCCCAGGGCTTGCCTGAAGAGTTTGGCTCCCTGGCCATCCCCAGCTCTCCAGGCAGATTCATTCCCAGGACTTGGCGGTTTGTTTTTTAATCGGAACGTTTAGCCCCCATCCGCCCTGGCAGTGGTGTAAATCCAGGGAGCAACGCAGGGCTGCCGTGGGTCTACTGCACACGAAGGCGAGATCAGGACCAGACTCTGGACAATTTCACCCCTTGGTCTGCCGGTCCTGTGGCCTCCCCCGGGGGCAGCTGCATCAGACCCCCCACACACACATGGGGAGTGAGATTAAGCAGCTTAATCTTGTCTAACACCAGTCCCAGCCGCTGGGACCATTTTGCAAGTCTCAGACCCGCCTTCCCTTCAGCTTCCCGTCTGAGGGCTCGGCTTTAGTTAGCAAAAAGTAGCTCTACCAAAGACTGCAGGGCCAGCAGCAGCGGGGGGTGGCTCTGAGCCACCCTCAATCCCTTGCTGTCCCAGTCCACACGCACAGCGCTTTGCTCGGAGGAGAGGGACATCCTGGAAGTGGGGGCTGCTGGCTAAACCAAGCCCCCCAGACTGTCACACCGACCACTTGGCCAAGGCAGGGCTGGACGCTTACCCAAGGGGTGGAGGATGTCCGAGATTTTCACAGCAATGCCCTGCAATCCTGGTTCTTACTCCCCATGCGTGTGTCTGTGGGGGGTCTGATACAGCTGCACTGGGGGGGAGGCCACCTGGACGCCCCGCTGACCCCCCCACTCCCCTGCCCCCCACCCCCAGCGCTCCGCTCCCCACACGGTGGGGGCCCCCGGCACCTACCGCTTGCTCGTGCCGTGGCTGGGGGTCCCGTGGAAGGAGGAGGGCCAGGACATGCGGGATTTCTTCAACCCCGGCCGGTCGCTGGTGTCCATGGCGTCTGCCCGCTCGATGTGCCGGGGCGGGTGCCGGTCCGTATCCGAGTAGCCCCGGTGCTTGATCCTGATGGGGGTCCGGGGCTGCCTCCACAGGTGCTGGGGAGGCTTGAGGGTGGCCTGGCCCTCCCGGGGTACGGGCAAGGAGAGGGACAGGCTCTTCTTGGGGCAAGGCGGCGGCTCCATCACGGCGCGGGGCGCGCGGGGCCCCCCGGAGCCGGGCGGGTGGCCGGGCCGGGCGCCAGGCAGGCGGCTCCGGAGGGAGCTCGGGGCGCCCGGGGGCTGCGGAAAGCGGGAGCCCGGCGCGCCCCGGGGCCGGGAGCTGCGGAGCGACGGCGGAGCGCACGGCGCGCCCCGGGGCCGGGCTCTGTGGGCGCGGCGGATCCCGGTGACAAGCGGCAGCCGGGGCGAGTCTCTAGCTCCCCGCCCCCGAGGCTGGGTCAGAGGCGAGCTCGGCCCCGAGCCCCCGGCTCGCCGGCTCCAGGCGCCCTCTCCATGGCGGGCGGCGGGGGCTGGGACGGGTCCGCGCCGCCGAGGCGGCTCCGCTCCGCGGGCAGCGGGGCCGGCGCTGGGCGCTGCTGGGCGGGCGGCCGCCGGGTGGCTCTGGCTGGGGGCGGCGGCAGCTCGGAGCCGGGTCTCGCCGCCGCCGCATGTCACGGGGCGGCGCAGCGAGGCGCTGGGGGCCGGGAGCCCCCCCCCGGGATGGCTCTGCCCCGCGCCGGGCTCCGCATCGCCGGCGCCGCTGCCCCCGCCCCGGGCGCTGCCGCTGCGCTACGGGACAGACCGGCTGGGGCGGCTCCGAGCGCGGACCCCGAGCTCCCGCCGCCGCCGCCTGACGGCTCTGCCGCCTGCCCCGCCTTGCGCGCCCGGCCCGGCCCCGATCCCCGCGCCCGGCCCCCCATCGCCTCCCCCCGCCTTGCGCGCCCGGCCCGGCCCCGATCCCTGCGCCCGGCCCCCCATCGCCTCCCCCCGCCTTGCGCGCCCGGCCCGGCCCCGATCCCCGCGCCCGGCCCCCCATCGCCTCCCCCCGCCTTGCGCGCCCGGCCCGGCCCCGATCCCCGCGCCCGGCCCCCCATCGCCTCCCCCCGCCTTGCGCGCCCGGCCCGGCCCCGATCCCTGCGCCCGGCCCCCCAGCCCCTCCCCCAGCCTTGCGCGCCCAGCCCGGCCCCCCATGCCCGGCCCCCCATCCCCTCCCCCCGCCCCGCGCCTAGCCCGGCCACCCGTCCCCGCGCCCAGCCCCTTCCCCCGACTTACGCGCCCAGCCCGGCCCCCCCATCCCCGCGCACGGGCCCCCCATCCCCTCCCCCCATCCCCGCGCCCGGCCCCCCATCCTCTCCCCCCATCCCCGCGCCCAGCCCCCCATCCTTTCCCCCCATCCCCGCGCCCAGCCCGACCCCCCATCCCCGCGTACAGCCCCCCATCCCCTCCCCCCGCGCACAGCCCCGCATCTCCTCCCCCCATCCCCGCGCACAGCCCGGCCCCCCATCCCCTCCCCCCGCCGCGCGCACAGCCCGGCCCCCCCATCCCCGCGCACAGCCCCCCATCCGCTCCCCCCATCCCCGCGCAAAGCCCCCTATCCCCGCCCCGCGCCCAGCCCGGCCCCCCATCCCCGCGCCCAGCCCCCCATCCCCTCCCCCCGCGCACAGCCCCGCATCTCCTCCCCCCATCCCCGCGCACAGCCCGGCCCCCCATCCCCTCCCCCCGCCCCGCGAACAGCCCCCATCTCCTCCCCCCATCCCCGCGCACAGCCCGGCCCCCGCGAACAGCCCCCATCTCCTCCACCGACACCCGCGCACAGCCGGGCCCCCATCTCCGCGCACAGCCCCCCACCTCCTCCCCGCCCACAGCCTGGCGCTCTCCCCGTGCAGAGCCCCCCATCCCGCCGCACAGCCCGGTCCCCATCTCCTTGCCCCACCCCATGCAGAGCCCCGGGTCCCCCCATCCCGCTCACAGCCCCGCACATCACCCCCCTCCAGGCGCCGGGCTCACCCTGCCCCACCCCGCAACACACACAGTCTGCAGCCCCGCCGCCCCCATCACAGTCTGGGGGCCCCTTCCCCTGAGCAAAGCAGGCGCGCCCCGCCCGCCGCCGCCACGAGAGGGCGCCAGGCGCCCCCCCCCCCGCTTGCGCTGCGCGGCCCCCCCGGGCTTGCGCTGCGCCCTTGTGCCAGGGCCCGGCCCTGGCATCCCAGCAAAGGCCCCGCTGCTCTGCGCAGCAGGAGCCGCCCGCAGTGCTGGGCCCCTGGGGCAGCCAAGTACAGCCTGCCCGCTGCCAGGCTGCTGCCAGCCCCAGGACCCGCCTGGCCTGGTGCCCGCTGCTGAGGGTGGAACAGGAGCAGACACCTGTGAGAGGCCCGAACACGCCATGCTGCTGGCACCGGGCAGGGGGCATGGACCCTGGGCTTCTTACTTGTGTATAACACCTAGAGACCCACCCGAGCCCAGGCCCCCCGCCGGGCCGGGCGCTGCCCAGAACCCCCAGAGACCAGGGCCCCCGCCGGGCCGGGCGCTGCCCAGAACCCCCAGAGACCAGGGCCCCCGCCGGGCCGGGCGCTGCCCAGAGCCCCCCGCAGACCAGGGCCCCCGCCGGGCCGGGCGCTGCCCAGAGCCCCCCGCAGACCAGGGCCCCCGCCGGGCCGGGCGCTGCCCAGAGCCCCCCGCAGACCAGGGCCCCCGCCGGGCCGGGCGCTGCCCAGAGCCCCCCGCAGACCAGGGCCCCCGCCAGGCCGGGCACTGCCCAGAGCCGCCTGGAAACCAGGCCCCCCACCGGGCCAGGTGTTGCCCAGAGCGCCCCAGAGACCAGGGCCCCCACTGGGCCGGGCTCTGCCCGGAGCCCCCCACAGACCAGGGCTCCCGCCGAGCCGGGCGCTGCCCAGAATCCCCGGAGACCAGGCCCCCTGCAGGGCCGGGCACTGCCCAGAGGCCCCCGGAGACCAGGGCCTCCGCCGGGCCGGGCACTGCCCAAGCCCCCCGGAAACCAGGGCCCCCGCCGGCCAAGATCAGGGTCCTTACCAGCATGGGCAGTGGGTATCATAGGCTGGGGGAGGCTGCAGTCAGGGGAGGGGGAGTACAGAAGGGGTGGGGCCTCAAGCACAATGGGCAGGGTTGGGGGCTAGCCTCCCCCAGCTGGTGGTTCACACACCATCCATGCCCACCGGGCCAGGCGCTGCACAGACCCCAACCAAGATCAGGCTCCCCACTGTGCCTGGCACTGCCCAGAGCCCCAGCGAGATCAGGGTCCCCACTGTGCCTGGTACTGCCCAGAGCCCCAGCGAGATCAGGGTCCCCACTGTGCCTGGCACTGCTCAGAGCCCCAGCGAGATCAGGGTCCCCACTGTGCCTGGCACTGCTCAGAGCCCCAGCGAGATCAGGGTCCCCACTGTGCCTGGTACTGCTCAGAGCCCCAGCGAGATCAGGGTCCCCACTGTGCCTGGCACTGCCCAGAGCCCCAGCGAGATCAGGGTCCCCACTGTGCCTGGTACTGCTCAGAGCCCCAGCGAGATCAGGGTCCCCACTGTGCCTGGCACTGCCCAGAGCCCCAGCGAGATCAGGGTCCCCACTGTGCCTGGCACTGCCCAGAGCCCCAGCGAGATCAGGGTCCCTACTGTGCCTGGCACTGCCCAGAGCCCCAGCGAGATCAGGGTCCCCACTGTGCCTGGTACTGCCCAGAGCCCCAGCGAGATCAGGGTCCCCGCCGGGCCGGCGCTGCACAGTCCCTGCCCCCAGGGATCTGCAATCCACACCAACGCTAGGGCCTACCCTGGCTCATGGGAGTCCCAGGCAAGCTGCCTCCGCACCAGCCCATGCTCAAATGGGGGCTACGGGCCTGTACTTGGACCCCTCCAAGACTTGTCCATGCAAGGCTGGGAGGGCAGGGGCAGTGCTGAATTTTCCCCCGGGTTACAGGGGCACATTGCGACAGGCCTCGCTCGAGGCGGGTGCTGGGAACGGCTGGGGAGCCCCCGCTCTAACTTCACCGCCAGGCCTTGCTAAGACTGCCAGCCCCACACCCTTCTCTGTGCAGCCCTGCCGCTGCCTGTGAGATGCCCAGCCCAGGCACCACGCCCTGCGGGCCCCCCACTCCTGGCCGCCCCCTCGCATGGCCCTGCGGCAGAGCTGGGGGGAGGTGTTTTCCGGAAGGAGACGGCTGCGCAGGAGGGAGCTTTCTGCCACCTTCCCCAAACGATGGCGTCGGAGTAAACAAGTCAAAAGCCTCGTCTGGCTCCCGGCTGCCTCCCCTGCCCCCCTTCGTGGGAGCCTAATTTGGGTTCCTCCATGAGTCACCGGCGGTGGCTGCCTCACGCAGCACAATGCCCTCGTTCAGAGCCAGGACTGGGGCTGCAAAGCTCAAAGCCACGGCCGTGGGTCCTGCCACCCTGGGGCTGGCACCAGGCACAGCACCGGAGCCCCAGCTCAGCGCACCGGCCCTTTGCCAGGGGTCAGGTCAAACCAGCCCTTCGTGCTCATGCTGCAACCGGGCCCAGGACCCTGCGGGCCAGGCCCGGGCACTGCTCTGCTGGGTCTCGGGAGAGCGCTCATGGCAGTGAAGAAACCCCCTACAATCATGCGCTTCCTGAACACGTTTCAATCCCATTGTGCTGGAAACCAAGCGAGTTCCCCACCACACACCCGCCAGCCTTCCTCCCTGGCAGAGCTCGCTGCTGTTGTCAGAGAAGGCGCCTGGAGAGGTGAAGGCGGAATTAAAGCAAGGGGGGAAGCCAGCAACGCTCTGTAGCGGGCAGGCTCTACGTGAACATGCAGAGCTGGGGCCGGAGCGAGAGAGCCGCTGGACTCTGCCCAGTGGCAGGTGTGCGTTTCGGCCGGCCTGGCTCTCATCTGCACAGCAGCGTCAGCTCAGCAGAGCCCCCCCGGGAGCAATCTGCCAGGGACACTTGTAATCTCAGCTGCCTTGCAGCAGCGCCAAGGACCAGGCTCTGCCTCACCCCAGATCTGCCCTCCCATTCCCAGTTCGAGGGGGAAAGACTCCTGCGGGAACCTGGCCATGGCGCTCTGAAAGCCACGACCGGCTGCCCGTGGAGCTGCGCGGGTGCTGAGGGCTGGACTAGGGCATCTGACCCAGCCCCGCACACAGGGGTTGGTGGAACTCAGAGACAGGGGAGACCAGCGATTTGCTACAATTACCCCAGCTCCTCCCAGGCTCCATCCTGCAAGGAAAAGGGGGAAGGCCACTCCCGCACCTGCTCCAGGGCGTATCCCCAGCCACCCTGTCGCCTGCAGGGGGGAGACGAAGGGGGAGCCTTCCCCTGTTACCTGCGGGGGCTCCAGGCCTCATCTGGCCCCTAGCAATTAATCCCATGATCCTGCCTACAGCTGGTGAATGTTCGCCCCATTTTGTGGGGAGGGGGCAGAGCTGTCCAAAGCCAGAGAGCCAAGAACAGCTGGCCTAGGAAGGAAGGGGCGGGCCAGGTGAGGTGGGTTCGGTGCTCCAGCACTGCCGGGTGCCCTCTCTAGCCCTGGGCATGTCACCCTGCCCTCGACTCCCCAGCTGTGAAATGGGAATGATCTTTCCCTGCCTGCTGGAGGATCTCCGGTCCTATGGATAGTCAGGCAGGGGCAGAACCCAGGAGTCCTGGCTCTGGCTCCCACTCCCTGTCCAAAGCTAGCAACAGACCGCAGGAGTCCTGGCTCCCCATCACCCCACCCTGCGTTAAGCTCTGGCTCCCACTCCCCTCCCAGAGCAGACCCCAGGAGTCCTGGCTCCCAGCCTGGTGTTAGGCCACTAAGGAGACTTGCCTCTAAGGGCTTTTAAAAAAAAGCAAAACTCTTCATTCCAATCAGGTTTCGCTAATTTCCTCCCCCTCACAGCATCACTGAGAGCGACGCCCATCCAAGAGCGGGCGCATGCCACTCAAGATAGCACCAGCCACGTAAGAGCCCGGAGTGGCTCCCGTCCCAGCCCCTGCAGTCTGCCCTGGCCGCGTTGCCCCTGGGCGCGAGGGGGTGTTTAAATGCGCAAGCCCCGGCAGCACCTCAGCGCGGGGGAAAGGCCCCGGCAAGGCTGGGCTGGTGATTCATTGCAGCCAACGACGGCTGCACCATGGCCCAGGCTCCTGGGGCAAGCTGGCACTGCGTGGGCCCGGGGCCCGTTCGGCTCCATAAACCCGGCTCTCCAGAAGCCGGGTCAGAAATCACCTCTGAGGGAGGGACACCCGCAGGGCCTTAGCTCTCCCACAGGCTGCCTGGCCCGGGGCAGGACACATCCGCCAGGCCATGCGTCCCAGGGGGCCGGGCACTGCATGAGGACACCTGGGTTCTGTTCCTGGCTCTGCCTGGGATCTGGCTCAGTCTCTGCCCACTCTGGGCCTCTGCTTCTTCTCCCACCCTTTGTCCATGGGGCATGGAAGCTGCTTGGCTGAGTCATCGCAGCCCTGCTCAGCAAAGTGCTGACTGATCTCAACAGGCCGCTGAAACCAGCCCCGCAAGCTCTGTGCCTCAGTCTCCCCAGGTGCAAAATGGAGCTGATCATCTGGGCAGTGGAAGCGTGTGGCCCACAAGTGAATGCGTGTGTGACGCATCCCTCTCTGCGGGGTGGGGGGTGGGGCGAGTTTGTGCTCGCCCCAGCTACGGAGCTTGGCTCCTTAGCTCCAGCTGTTGTGACTCAAGCTTTTAGCTCTGGCCTTTGACAAGTTCGACACCCCCAGCGTGTTGGCCAGTTGTGCTGGCTGTCACATCAGTATAGCGCCTGGCTGGCCCAAGGGGCCCTGATCTCGGTCGGGATCTGGGCAGCGCCTGGCTGGCCCAAGGGGCCCTGATCTCGGTCGGGGTCTGGGCAGCGCCTGGCACGACGGGGCCCTGATCTCGGTCGGGGTCTGGGCAGCGCCCGGCACGACAGGGGCCCTAATCTTGGTTGGGGTCTGGGCAGCACCCAGCGCAATTAGGCCATTCATCCGTAGGTGCTGGAACTAGGGGGCTGCTGCACCCCCTGGCTTGAATTGGTTTCCATCATTTACAGGTTTTACAGTTCGGTTCAATGGCTCTTAGCACCTCCACTATAAAAACTGTTCCAGCCCCCCTGCATTCATCCGGTTTTAAACCGGACCGTCCTGCTTTTCTAATGTGCACCCTCCATCCAGTACTGAGGTTTGTTCGGTATCAAATGGGAGACACCATAACAAAGAGGGCGCCGCTCCACCCCCAGGGGGGTGACCTCGCCCCCCCCCCCATGCAAGGACACGCACGCAGGGGCGGGGGGGCGCACTCTTCAAAGTGGCACACACACACGGGCAAGGTCATGCTGAGAGGGACAGGTAATGCAGCTCCCCAGAAGGGCTGGCCTGTCCCATGTGCCGGGAATCGTGAGTGGCCAACCTAGGCAGAAGTGTGGCCCTGAACTCCCAGGCATCTCGAGGTGCTCCTGTCATCTCATTACTGTATCTACTCCGCCACCCCATCTCCAGACATCTCTCACCTTCCCTTCTTCCACCTGCCTGGCAGGACCCCCCCGGCTACTCCAGCCTCCAGAGCGCAGCCCTGACAGGGGGAAAACAAGGAATCCTCCGATCCTGCCAATGCCTCGAGCCTGCCTGAGCCAGCATCTCATTAGCACAAACTCTTTCCCCTGAGCTGGGACACCAAATCCTCTTTCCTCTGCACGCACCATCTGTGCCCGAGGACCTGTCCATGGAACGAATCAAATCGATACCTTAGGAGGAAGCGACGGGCTGGAGCCATGGAAAAGCCCCGGGTCCCCGACACTGTACAAATACACCTAGGGGGTAGGTGCCTGCTCAGTGCTGGGTTTGCATTGCTGGCGAGGCAGTGCCATGGCGATCCTGGGGCATGGGACTTGCTCGCTTCTGCTTAAAAACAATCCCACATCCTTTCAGTCTGGAAGCCCCCAAGGGGCTCGCTGCTGGGTAATCGGCACCAGCTCCCTTGCATCAGCTGGCAGGCGCCAACCCGGATGGTCTTATGGAGTTGTTGAAACACGCTCCCTCCCCCCACTCCCAAGGCATCCAGCATGCCCTCATCGCTCAGGAAGTCTCTGCCGTGACACACACACTAGGAAACACCTGCTACCCCAGGTTTACAGACCCCCGAGCCAGACAGGTCCAGGAGAGTCATCAGCTTTCACCCAGCTGCCCGTATTCCATACCCAGTCGCTTGTATTAACATGGGGAAAGAGAGGTCCAGAGTGATGCAGGGATGTGCCCAAGGTCCCCCAGGGCATCTGTGGCAGAGCCAGGATTTGAACCCAGATTTGAATCCAGCCCTTTGCCCTATTCACACCGCCACCCTGCCTCACCCCGAGCATGCTGCTGGAGTCATCACAGCCCTGTGTGGGCAGAATCACAGGTGCCAGCCACTGTGGGAGGCTGGGCTGGGTGGCCCATGGTTCTGATCCGGCCGGGCCATTCCAAAGGACAACTAGGTCTCTGTCCCTCCCTTTCCTCTCCTCAAACCACTAATTGGGACTTAATTGCCTAGACATGGCAGAGGGGGTGTTCACTCCAGCCTGCCTGGGAGGGAACTGCGCTCCTGCCATAATTATTCAATGAGCCCTGCTGTAAAAATAACAACCATGCGGAGGGCACCATGCGGCCTGCACCTAGAGAGGGGACAAGCCACAGACCCAGGCCTGGTTGAGCCTCAGGGAGGGGCACGGGAGAGCGCGGAGCCAGCGCCAGGGAAGCTGCTTGGCAAATGGGAATCTCTCCCACACACGAAGCCCAGTTCACCATTGCCCAGCTCCTCAGTCCCTTGGTGCAAAGTGAGCAGCAAATGCCAGCGGATCCAAAGAGCAGCACTCAGCAGGGGTGCAAGTGAGGGCACTTGGAGCAGAGCAATGGGGAACTGGGCCTGTGGCAGACTGGGCACTGGGACCAGAGCTGGCTCTCCGCTCCAGTCACAATCACAGACAGAGCCAGGTGGTCAGGGCTCCCCCAAGTCCAGGCTCCCAATCAGGGACTTGAACCTGCATCTCCCTGGCCCAGGGGAGTGACGTGAGCACCAGCCTCGCTGCGGGGCGGGGGGAGGGGGCGTGGGGCTCGCATGCGCCTGTTTCATTAAACATTTCACAAGGTCTCCATTTCCTTCCAGTACAGAAGAAAACCGAACTTCAGAGAATCACAGAAATGTGGGGCTGAGAGAGACCTCGAGAGGTCACCGAGCCTGGTGCCGAGGCCGGGGGCAGTAAACCCAGACCAGCCCTTACAGGGGATTGTCCGACCTGGCCTTAAAACCCTCCAACGCTGGAGATGCCATAGCCGCCCCTGGGAGCCTGGTCCAGAGCTTCACTGCCCTGAGAGCTGGAAAGTTTTTCCTAATATCTCACCTACATCTCCCTGGCTGCAGATTAAGCCCATTGCTTCTTCTCCTACCTCCAGGGACACGGAGAACAACTAGTCACTGTCCTCTCGGTACCAGCCCTTAACGTATTTGAAGACTTATCAGCTCCCCCTTCAGTCTTCTTTTCTCCAGACTAAACATGTCCAGGTTTTCTAACCAGTCCTCAGAGCTCTGGTTTTCAGCACCTGGGATCATTCTGGCTGCTCTCCTCCGGACTCGCCGGTTTGTCCCCATCTTTCCTAAAGGGCGACGACCAGGACTGGACACCGGCCTGAGCCCTCCTCAGTGCTGCGCGGAGCAGGGAAATGACCTCCCATGTCTTACCCCCCCACACACACATACACACCTGTCGTAACACCTGGACCCAGAACGAGACTCGTCTTTTTGGCAACTGCCTCACATTGTTGACTCATTTTCAACTTGTGACCCCCGGATCCTTTTCAGCCAGTTAGTCTCCACTCGGCGGTTGTGCATTTGACTTTTCCTTCCCAAGTGCAGGACTTTGCACTTGTTTCTTTATTGAATTTCAGCTTGTTGATTTCAGACCAATTCTCGAATTTGCCAGGGTCACCCTGCCTCCCAAGTGCTCCCAGCCCCTCCCACCCAGGTGTCATCTGCCCATTTTATAAGCACACTCCCATCGTTAATGAAAATGCTGAATGGTCCCGGCCCCAGGAGTGACCCCTACAGGACCCCACTAGACACCCTCCCTGCTCAACCGTGAGCCATTGAGAACTACGCGGGGACTGCCCCTTTCAGCCGGCTGTGCCCTGCCTCATCGTCATTTCATCTAGACCAGCTTTCCCTAGTTTGCTCATGAGACTGTGTCAAAAGCCTGACGAAAACTCCGATTGATCACATCCATCCGCTGGGCCTGTCGAAGGAGGTGGTTTGGCAGGTTTTGCTCTTGACCAAGCTGTACTGGCTGTCCCTTCTAACCCTGGTATCCCCCCGGTGCCGGCAGACTGATTGTTTAATCATTTGGTCCAGGATCTTTCCAGCTCTCGGAGTCAGGCTGCCTGGTCTATTGCCCCTGGTTCCTCTGTGCTAGGGGCTCTGTTTGCCCTTCTCCCCTCCCCCGGGAGTCTCAAATATGCCTGCTAACGGTTCCAAGATTGCTTCAGCCAGTTCCTTAGGTACCTTAGGTGAATTTCCTCAGGTCCTGCTGACTTTAACACATCTAACGCACCTGAATAGTCTTTAACCTGACCTTTGGCTTGTGTTCCTTCCCCCCCGGGTGTTAATGTCACGGAGTCCCTGGGCGATGCTCTGGAACTGCTCCCCATGAAGCCAGTCAGGACTCTGGGGTAGTCGCCTTTCTGTGAGCAGCCTGTCTTCAGGACACACAGCTCACACAGCTTCCACCTTCCTGGGTCTGGCCTCGGAGCATTCAGCATCCTCTGCCCCTCCGTGTGCTTCCCCCCAGCGAGTCCGCTCAGGCGGGGCTCCTGGGGAAGCCAGAGGGTCCTGCCCCCCAACTTCGCAGTCAGACGTGACTCTCAGCCAGCCAGTAAAACAGAAGGTTTATTAGACGACAGGAACATGGTCTAAAACAGAGCTTGCAGGTGCAGAGAACGGGACCCCTCAGCTGGGTCCATTTTGGGGGGCCGTGAGCCAGACAACCCCGTCTGCCCTTCACTCCATGTCCCAGCCAGCCCCAAACTGAAACTCCCTCCAGCCCCTCCTCCTCTGGGCTTTGTTCCTTTCCCGGGCCAGGTGGTCACCTGATTCCTTTGTTCTCCAACCCTTTAGCTCTCACCTCCCAGGGGGGAAGGGCCCAGGCCATCAGTGGCCAGGAAACAGGGTGTTGGCCATTCTCTGTGTCCAGACCCCTGCACACACCTGCCCTCTAGGGCTCTGCAATGATCATACACCCTTACCCCACCACCTAGATACTTAAGAACTGCATAGGGGAAACTGAGGCACCCCCACACTATTCGGAGGAAACATTAAGAACAGGCCCACTTCGTCACATCTCTCCCCCCTTCGAGATCAAACTGAGCGGGGTCACTTTACCCGGTGACCTGGGGAAGTTCGAAGCCACCAATGTTCCCATGGATGCCCCAGCATCTCTCCCATTCCTTGGTAGGAGTTACACCAGGCCCTTCCAGTTTCACGCCCTCCCTTAGGTCGGGGGTGGTCGATAGCACTAGCAGGCTGCATGTGGGAAGGTTTCTGCAGCCCATGCCCTTTGGCCACCCCAAAACCCCAGGGGGTCAAACTGGGATTGGGTTTTCTCCGAGTGCTCCAGTCTGGAGGGCTGCAATTCGGGCTCTCTTGGTTAAGAGCCCCCATCTTGACCTGGGCCACATACTGTTCACTTACAGAACTAGCATGGAGACATCCCTTTCTCCACAACCTTGTCTCCCAACAAGCTGGCCAAACACAGCCACTTGCTTATAGGACGGTATACCTTTCTTAACAGCTTTCACTTCATCTGAGACCTTCTCAAAGCTATCCACACTGGATCTTTCAACAGGAAAGTCAGTGGATCCATTCACAACAGAAAATTTCTGGCTGTTAGGAACTGAAACTTTCTTGATTAAATCATTTTCACACCCTTCAGTTGCAGTAAACTGCTTGCAAAGACTCCATGAGGATTCCTTTCCCAAGGGCTTTTCTATGCAACAATTCACCCCTCCCAGAAATTCTGCCCTTACCCTCTTTACCTAGGGCTTGCTCTAGGGGAACACTTTCCTGAGCAACAACAGACTCTTTCTGGGTCTCCCTTACATCCAGAATCATTTCTGGCCCATCAGGAGGATTCCTACATAATCCCCTTTGAGGCAAACTTACAGACTTCCTAGATAAAAGGTTAGAAGCCTTCTCCTTCCCTTTGCCACACACAAGTTCAGGAATCTTTTCCTTCTTGCTACAGGTTTCCACACCCTCAGTAGGTAACACAATCACACACCTTCATGCTCTCCTTGTGCCCTGGCTAGGATCTCACCCTGATTAGACAGAGTTGCTCCACCCTTTCCAACAACACACTAGCAACCGGCAAAATACAAGCACCAGAATTGTCTGGTCTCTGGGATTTTACATAGACCCTAACTGGATGCGACCTAGTTACAGGGCCATTCTCCCGAGCAGACAGAAACTTAGGACCCTTCCCTTCCTGGGCTTTAGCTGAATCCAGAACCAGCTCTGAGACAACTGCACGACCCTCAACCATCACAGGCTGAAAGGCCCGTTCTGTTAGCTCCACAGACCAAGAAGAGCTGGACACACTTTCTCCTTTACCAGACACCCAGGTTGGGATCTCTTTCCCTTTGTCCCAGCACACAAGGCTGGTCACAGACAACTGCTTGGAGATCAGGGTAGCTCCCTCCATAGGCAAGTCAATACCCCTGACAGACAGAGACCCATTTCCTTCACTGTCCCAATTCTCCACCCAGCTAACAGGTAAGGTCCAGGGACTCTCATCTTCCACTCTCCTCGCCTTCCCACCCTGCTGACTGGACACAGCCATCAGATCACAAGGCTGCCTAGGCTCATCCAAACTTTCCTTACCAAGCACCTTGCCACTCCCCACAGATCCCCTGCCCTGCCTGTGTCTCCCCCCACTCTGCTGGGGTCTCAGCTCCCACTGTGCTCAGCGCTGCCCTGGCTGTCCCAGTGGGGCAGGCCACTGCTTTCCTCAATGCATCAGAGCCAGGGAGAGTCCCCACTCTTGTGTGCAAGGGAGCAGGGAGCATCTCTCTGTCCCACCCAGCCCCAGGGGTCTGGTTACAGGCAGGCAGGTATCCTGAGCCTAGCGGCTCCTCCCTGCTGCCAGCCAGGTCATCTGCATTTTCACTGACCATTTCCCTCTCCGCCGATTGGTTCCCTGGATTCAAATTCAAACCCTTGGCAGTTACAGGAACAGGGCCTGGATCCTGTCCCAAAGAGACACAGTCACCCCATAACAGGGTCTCGCAGCTGGTGTCCTGGGGCACCCCAACGACCAGCCAGCCCCACTCCTCCTGGGTCTGCACAGGGATCTGGACCATAGGGAAGGCGAGGGGCTTCGTCCCTGGGACCCTCACACAGCTCACACAGCCCCTCAGCATCTGAGGCTGCACCACCCAGGGTCTGACACCAGTTCTCTCTGTCCCAGGATCTCGCCACCCCAGGAATGTCTCCCCATTCACCATCACCTTCTGCTCCCACTGGGGGTCTGAGGGGCCTGGCCCCAGGAAACTCCACACAGACATATAGGTTGGGGTCAGGAGTGGGAACCTGTCCACCTCCCCACCCATCTGGCTGACGGAGTCTATGGCCTTGGGACCCAGCAAGGGAGCTAGACACCGGGGCTTTTCCGTAGGGTCCCCTTGGTTCAAATCGCCAGCCTGCTCAAAGGCAGTGAGGTGGGCATCCACACCCCCCCCCTTAACTAGGGGCAGCAATTTAGTCTCGAGGTTCCCTGCGGAACTGGCCCCCCGGGGTCTATCCCCACTCACCCCGGGGAGGTCCCCTAGGCCTCTCCGCTCCACCACCGCCAGTTCATGCTGCTGCTGCTTCTGCAGCTCTTTCTCGGGCTCTCGCTGTCTCCCACGATCCTCTTGCTCCCTCGGACTCAGCTCCAATCCCGTCCGTCTCGATCCCCCGATGGGGAACCCGATCGTGAAGACCCCCATCTGGTCGGGGACAGGAGTCTTGGCGATGCCTGGCTCCCACTCCAGCTGCTCCCAGATCCTGCTATAGCCCCAGTTGGGGTCAGGAATCTGTTCCTTAGAGCGGTCATCCTCCTCCAGCTGCACGATTAACTGTGCTTTGGTGAACTTTCCAACGCTCAACCCTCTCTTTTTGCACAGGGTTACAATGTCCTTCTTAAGGAGACGGGGACAGACCATCACTCCGCTCCTCCCAAGTTGTTGTGGACTCACAGGCCCGTGTGTTCTCAGCTCCCCACGGTTTCCAGGGAGAACCCCTAGTGTGCCAGCCCTTCTCGAGGTCACCACCTCTTTGCCAGGGTCGAGCTGCAGACTCCTCCGCCCCTTGGACTGCTCGCTGCAATCCCCAGGGGAACCCTGTTACTGCAAAAGTCCTTCTCTCTCCCCGGGCCAAGCTGCAGGCTCCTCCGCCCCTGAGACTGCTCACTGCAGTCCCCAGGGGGACCCCATTACTGCACAGTCCTTCTCGCTGGTCACACACTCCCAGGGGTTAACCGCCCCCCGAAACCGCTCCTCTCTGAGCCTTCAGCAGGCCTGGTCCTCGGCAATCCCCCTTCGTGTTACTGCTCCCCAGTCACTTACTGCAGGAAGCGCCATCCACGGGGTGCAGTACATCCCACCGCTGCCACCAGTTGTCACGGAGTCCCTGGGCGATGCTCTGGAACTGCTCCCCATGAAGCCAGTCAGGACTCTGGGGTAGTCGCCTTTCTGTGAGCAGCCTGTCTTCAGGACACACAGCTCACACAGCTTCCACCTTCCTGGGTCTGGCCTCGGAGCATTCAGCATCCTCTGCCCCTCCGTGTGCTTCCCCCCAGCGAGTCCGCTCAGGCGGGGCTCCTGGGGAAGCCAGAGGGTCCTGCCCCCCAACTTCGCAGTCAGACGTGACTCTCAGCCAGCCAGTAAAACAGAAGGTTTATTAGACGACAGGAACATGGTCTAAAACAGAGCTTGCAGGTGCAGAGAACGGGACCCCTCAGCTGGGTCCATTTTGGGGGGGCCGTGAGCCAGACAACCCCGTCTGCCCTTCACTCCATGTCCCAGCCAGCCCCAAACTGAAACTCCCTCCAGCCCCTCCTCCTCTGGGCTTTGTTCCTTTCCCGGGCCAGGTGGTCACCTGATTCCTTTGTTCTCCAACCCTTTAGCTCTCACCTCCCAGGGGGGAAGGGCCCAGGCCATCAGTGGCCAGGAAACAGGGTGTTGGCCATTCTCTGTGTCCAGACCCCTGCACACACCTGCCCTCTAGGGCTCTGCAATGATCATACACCCTTACCCCACCACCTAGATACTTAAGAACTGCATAGGGGAAACTGAGGCACCCCCACACTATTCGGAGGAAACATTAAGAACAGGCCCACTTCGTCACAGTTAACCTTTGGAACCTTTGGCCAAATGGAATTCTTGTTTCCCAGCCAGCCTTAACTGCAGGCTCACTGTGTGCCAGGTTTCTGTCGCGGTCTCAGAGCCAAACGCCTCCTCAGCTGCTAGTGACGGGGCCGATCTCACATCCTCTCCAGCTGCACCACTGAAGCCCCAAAAGACCTGCTTCCCAGCTCTAGAGCACTATCCGGAGGGGAGGTGCCTGGAGGGAAAGTAGACAGAGCAGAGATCCGCACAAGCTCCACCAGCAGGGCCAGGCCTAGGACCGCTCTGCGCCCTACACTGCACCACTGCTGCCTCCCTAGGAACATCGCTACTCTCCAGGCTTTCTAACCTGCGCACAGCAAAGGCACCCCGCTTGCAGCAGAGACGTACCAGCACGCTGCCCGCTCACTAGGGCCTCAGTAATTTTTACAAAATCCACGAGGGAACACTCCGCTAGGCCCGTTCCAAAGTGTTCTCCTCAATAATTGAACTCTGCTGGAATTGCCGAAGGAAATGAGCAGGGGCAGAATGTGTCGCACCAGCCCCGCCGTTTGGGTGTTCTTATCCCGGCCTGCACCCCGCCGTCAGCAAGGAGGAGCCGCACGGTGCAGGACCCAGCCCTGATGGGTAATTCCTAGGACTCAGGAAACGGAGAAGCCTCTCCCATAGGTAGTGGGAGCTGGCTGCATCCAGACGGCGCGCGAGAGGTCGGGTGACGTGGGAGCTAGTTGAAGTTATTATGACAAAGGACAAAGGAAATACAAAGGAAAGAGCCCAGCAATGAAACAGCAGCTGGCGAGCCGCAGATGCAGCCAGGGCCACGTGAATTTCGCAGCCATGAGGTCTGGCTCCTGACCTCCCCTGGGCTGCAGAGCTAGGTTCAGAGCCTCAGCTCTCCTTTCAAATCCCTCACAGCTGCAAAGAAAACCTCCATGATGGGACCTGAGAGCAGCCAATGCTGCAGTGTCTGAAGAGGGATTTGAGCCCTGGCCCGGCAAAGACCCAAGCACACGCCTAGCTCTATGACTGCAGTGGAACTAGAGGGCCCCGGGCTGATGCGGGGAAAGGGGGGAAGAGGGGGCGGGACGTGTCTCCCCATCTGATCCAGTCTGGCAGTGGCTTCATTCCCAGACGCTAATGGGAGTAAGGGACTGGTGTGGGGCTTGCCTGCCCTGCTCTGGTGCTGAGTGGCACCCAGTGCTCCGGGACAGCCTGCTGCCCTGGGCCCTCGGCCCACATAGCCGTCTGGGCACAGCGCTGGCTGGGGAATAAAGGGCATCATAATTACAGCAAATTATCTCCGGGACAAGCTGCAGAATGAAGCTGACGCCAGAGGCGGCAACCCCCTGACTCCTTCCTCTGACCGCTCGCCAAGCCCTCCCGGAACGGCTCAGGGCAGAGCTGCAGCCACCGGGTGCGGGGCGGTACCGGCCCCACACAGCCACAGCTCATGTCTGGGAGCACCTACCGAGCGGGAGCCCTGCCCCAGGCGGTCGGAGGCTCAGGAGATGCAGGCAGCATTGTGAGCCCCCCGTTACAGGCAGGGAGGGAAGGAAGAGAAAGATGCAGGGAGTCACCCCAGGCAGTGACCGGCAGAGCCGGTATTTGAACCCAGAGCTCCTGCCCCAGCTTGTTCCACTGCCCCAGGGAGCCCTTTCTCCTGGCCCTGGATGACAAGGCCTGTCAGCACGAGGCACAAGGAGGCGGCTCCCCCCATCCCTCCCTCGGCTTCCCTTGCCCTGGGCGGACACGGAAAGGTCACTGCATCCTCTTGCAGCCCCGCTGCTGCTCGTGCGTCTGCTTCAGACACTTCACTCCCAGGGGGGGCCAATCCACAGAAAGCTGCTTCCCTCGCCCACCAAGGCGCTATGAGCCCTGGCAACTGGGCAAGGCAGGAATCCCCCCTTTCCACCAAGCCAGGGGATTTTCCAGCCAGCTGCTCCCTGGGGGCTCCGAAGAGAAAAGGAAAGCTCTGGGCTTTGCACAGCATTCCCAGGGGACTGCAGAGACTTCGAGCTTACACAGGGACAGAGGGTCTAAGTCCAGGGTTCGGGAGCCGTGTAGCTGAGTGGCATGAACCCGCACACACGCACGCACACCCCGCCACGCCGTGTGAAACTCACTCAGTGTGAGGTCACCAACTCCGGCCCCGCAGCAACAAACGCTCCCTGACCCTTTCGAGGGGAAACAGGGCAGTGGGGGTGTGAAATTCAGCCCCAAACCAGGTGACCCTCCAAACGCATCCAGCCAGAAGAAGCCAAACTAGGAAAAAAATCATGGAGCCCTTAAGAGGCAACACTGCTGGGGTTTCCCACAGCTTTCATGATTCCGTTTTGTTTCCTGGCCCTATTATTACGGTAGCACCTAGAGGCTCTAACCAGAGATCAAAGCCCTGCTGTGCCAGGCGCTGCCCAGACACAGAATGAGACACAGGCCCTGCCTGAGAGAGACCATGTCCTAACCAGACAATTATTAGGGTTACGGTAGGGCCTAGAGGTCCCGGCCCAGATCGGGGCTCTGGTGGGCTTGGTGCTGCACACAGCAAGAGATTAACCCTGCCCTGACGAGCTCACGGTTTAAATGGGCAGGACAAAGGGTGTGAGGGGAAACCGAGGCACAGACCAGGGAAGTGGCTGATTCAGGTCTCCCAGCAGGTCAGTCACAGAGGCAGGAACAGAACCCAGCTTACCCGGGCCCCAGTCCAGGCCCCAGCCCACTAGAGCACATCTTACCCCTTGCTTGCCTGGCTCTTCCCCCAGCCTGTGCAAAGCAGGATTCTCCCAGCCCACCCTTCCCACGGCAGTGCCCAGGATGTAGGACACAGACACACATCAGCAGAACATGAAAGCGCCACTCCAGCTCCCCAGCCCGTCCTGGCCCTCGCCCCCACACCGGAGCGGCAGGGAAGATCTACAGCCGGCTGTGGGGGGTGATTAATACCCATGAACCTGAGGCTCGTGCTCCAAGAAGCTCCCCCGAGAGATCCTGCCAGAGGTGCCCTTTATCACCTTCCAGGCGCTTGGCAGAGTTTATTGCAAGGAAAGACGGAAACTGACCTGCTTGGGCCTGGGTCTGATTCACACTGCCCGTCTCCAGGGCAGCACTAGGTGTTAGACCACACTTGCCCCATCGGGCCAGGCACTGCGTGGAGCAAGAGCCAGCCCCAGCCCTGGGAAGCTTTCAGGCTACACAAACACAGGGTGGGAGGGGAAACTGAGGCAGCGAGTGAGGAAGGGACGTGCCTAAGGTCACTCAGCAGGGAATAGAACCCAAGGGTCCTGCCTACACGGCCAGCCCCTGAGCACCAGTGCACCCGCAGTGAGGCCGGGCTAGTATTCCCAGCTCCCAGACGGGGAACTGCAGCACAGCGCCACCCGGCGGCTGCCGAGAGAGCTTGTCACGGAGCAAGGTCTTGATCCCAAGGGCCCATAATCACTAGACCACCCGTCTCCTCTCCTGCTGTCTCCTCTCCAGGACAAGGAGGACTGTGCCAGGCCCCCCCAGACAGCCTCATTCCCCCGCCAGCCTGCGTGCCCTGGCTCCCAGCGCCACCAGCCACCTGCGTATGAACCTGCCCAACGCCCGGAGCTGCTGCAGCCACCCCGCGAGCAGGCAGGTGGGAGGCAGCTGCAGCGGGGCCAAGCCCAGGGGCTGCAGGCATCACAGAGCTTTGCTGTCTCCGCGGCCAAGCCCGGCGTGGGCAGGTTGTTATCTCCAGGGAAAGGAGCTGCTGAGAACCAAGCGGGCACTGATCCCACGGGGCTCCAAAATTAGCAGCCAGGTCTCCCTCCGGAAGGGCCTAGCAGGTAGCCAGCTGGCTTGGAAGTCTGTGTGGAGCTGCAGCCCGTGGCGAATCCAGCCCCTGCTGTGGATACTAAACCCTGGAAACCTGCCTTAACTTCCTGGCCCAAGGTCACACTGAGTCTGTAGCCAAACCTGGAATTAAACCCGCGCCTCCTGCGGCCTAGCCCGCCACCTCAGCCCCCGGCCCAGCCTTCCGCCGGGTGCGTCCCGTGGCGGGGCTGCCGCCCGAGGGAGGCTGGGGTTACATGCCAGCCACTGAATACGACCTGTCACGCAGAACTCAGAGCACTGAGGAATGGCTGCTCTGATGACTCCTTCCAGTGGCATTTTGCTGCTGAGATCTTGCCTATAATTCCTGAGCAGCACCTTGGGTCCAATTACCCCGCTCACGCTTAGCATAATGTTAACTTGGCTTAATTAGCCTGAGACTTAACATGACAACGAACAGGGGTGCAGCTTCGATAGGCACCTCCCAGGTTGGCAGCTGTCCCTCTAGCAAACAGACACACATCGCCATGGTCCAGCCAGCCCCAAGGCAAATCAGGCACATCCGCGCTGGCAGCTCTTGTGAGCTTGAGACCCTGGGGGCTTTGCTTAAAGCCCCAGCTCCTGGAGTCATGTGAATGGGGAAGACTCTCAGCTTGCACTGCAAAAAGCTAAGTCAGTTTCTGGCCCTTTTGGCTGCAGAGAAAAGCTTGGAACAGGGCCCTCATTAGAGCAATTGAATAACAGATGTTGTGGTTCGCGAGCGATTCCAAACCCTTTTGTTAAACTCTCGCTGCAGGGTGAACCGAAAAGGACATTTTTCAAAATTTTCAGTGAAGTAAAACATTGAAAACAGTTTTTTCAGGCTGAAGTAAACCCTTTGTTTCCATTCAGACCCTGTGAAACGTTTGTGATTTATTTTTAACGAACAGGAAAAAATGCTGAACCGTCATTTCAAACCAAGATTTCACTTTTGCTGGCTTCCCAATGGGGCTGAGCCCCAGGGAAATCCAGCTCCGAGGCTGGGGGCTGGGCCCCAGGGAAATCCAGCTCCGAGGTCAGGCGCTGGGCCCCAGGGAAATCCAGCTCCGAGACCGGGGGCTGAACCCCAGGGAAATCTAGCTCCGAGGCTGGGGGCTGGGCCCCAGAGAAATCCAGCTCCGAGGCTGGGGGCTGGGCCCCAGGGAAATCCAGCTCCGGGGCCGGGAGCTGAGCCCCGGGGAAATGTTGTTCAGGGTCACGCCAGCAGTCAGGGGCAGAGCTGGGAGTCCAGGGCCTTAACCACCCGAGCGCCCCTAGTTCCAAACTCTGGCATCACTTCCCACGAACTAGGCCCCAACCCCCTTCTTTGTGGATAATCAGAAAGCTCCTGCGTTTGGCATTATCCCCCCATTTCCTTCCTCCAGCGCCCACCTCCCCACATTGTCACAGGCTGGTCAAAAGGGATTTAAACCAGGATCGACTCTTCTTTTGGTCTTCTGCGGCAGAATCGGTGCTGAAGCCCTGGCCAGGGGCCCCGGGCTCGGAGAGGAACAGGCAGGGGATGCAACCAGCCTGTCGGAGCTAATGACAAAAGCCCAGAGGTAACCAGCATGAACCGCGGCTCCCCCAGCGCGGGGAAGCGACTGGAACAAACAGGGAACCTTGAAGAAACAAGGACTTTGCTTCTCTGGTGTCAAAAGACAATTGATTCCCAGCTGACGAGTGGGGGGGTCCACTGTTCTTCCGCCGCCCATGGTTCAGACAAATCTCCACAGGGCACCCAAAGCTAACCGGGCTCCCTGGGGCTGTGAGAGCTATCTGTGGGACTCCCCCCAAACCCCGCTAAAAATAAACAGGCTGTGGCCCAGCCCCTCCTGCCTGTGCCCTCCAGGAAGCAGCATTACAGCATCCGCTGCGGTCCTTCAGTGCCCGGCACAATCAAGGGAGCGGATCTGCTAGGAGGTGACGGGTTTGCCCAGCCCCAGGGAAGGAGAGAAGCAGCCAGACCCCTGCTGGTCTCTGTATGGCTCCCCCCCGACTGGTCTTGGGGGCCCCCCCACTAAGGGTGTTGCTGTGGAGCCCCGAGATGCAGCCTGCATGGCCATGCAGGGTGTAACTGTCTCCCAGCCCGGGGGTGAGACCAACCCTGCCACAGGGCACTGAGCCACAGGAGAAGCTGCGGCACGGCCAGGATTATAGGCCGGGATCCCCTGCGGGCAGGGGGCAGTAAGAAGCTGATGGTTTTAGGGAGATTTCCACCGTGCCCAATAAATCTCTATCAGAGCCAGATTAAATCACAACTCGCCCTGGATCAGAGCCCTGAGGGATCCTCCCCTTCACCCCAGCGCTGGCCCGGTCTGCAGGGCCCACCCTTGGCGGGCCACAAGCACTGCTGAGACCCGACTGCAGGGGGTGCTGTCGGGAGCTGGCCAGGGAACGCTGGCACCCCCCCGGCTGCATCACCTGCTGGCAGAGTGCGGGGCGCTGCCCCCGACATGACTAGCCCTTCCCCCGGGTGTTTGCACGCTCAAGGCACGATAACCAGCCCTTCCCCCGGGTGTTTGCACGCTCAAGGCACGATAACCAGCCCTTCCCCCGGGTGTTTGCACGCTCAAGGCACGATAACCAGCCCTTCCCCTGGGTGTTTGCACACTCAGGGCACGATAACCAGCCCTTCCCCCGGGTGTTTGCACACTCAGGGCACAATAACCAGCCCTTCCCCCGGGTATCTGTCGCACACACTGTGACCCCTCCGTGCCCTACCTGTCCGGCTCAGCGTGGGTGATGGCGATGCGGGGCGGGATGCGCAGGGGCAGGGTGGTCGGCCTCTGGACGCTGTCGGGCTCCGGTGATCGCGCCCGATCCAGGGGTTTCCACGGCGGCACCTGCAGGCTGGAGGAGAGCCGGCGCCGGCCACGCCGCAGCTCCGCACCCAGCATGCCGCCCGCGGTGTAGGACCGGCTGCAGAGCCCGGGGTCCAGCAGGTCCTTGGGCTTCTGCCAACGAGAGCAGAGGGCGAGCGTCAGGCCAAGGGCCCAGAGCAACACCAGCCTGGGGGGAGGGTGACCCACAACCTTTCCTCACCCTCCATCTCCTAGAGGGGACAGGCCCCATGTCCCATTCCCTGCCCCACGAACCAGCCAGTCCCCGCCCTGGAGCCAGATCGGAGCCAGCGCCCCCCAAAGGGGACAGGCCCCGTGTCTCATTCTCCCCCCCGGAGACAGCCAGTCCCTGCCCTGAGGCTGGAGGGAGCTGGCGCCCCCAGAGGGGACAGGCCCCATGTCCCATTCCCCCACCCCCGAGACAACCAGTCCCTGCCCTGGGGCTGGGTGGGAGCCGGCACCCCCCAGAAGGGACAGGCCCTATGTCCCATTCCCCCGCCCCGAGACAGCCAGTCCCCGCCCTGGGGCCAGATCGGAGCCAGCGCCCCCCAAAGGGGACAGGCCCCGTGTCTCATTCTCCCCCCCGGAGACAGCCAGTCCCCGCCCTGAGGCTGGAGGGAGCCGGCGCCCCCAGAAGGGACAGGCCCCATGTCCCATTCCCTGCCCCCGAAACCAGCCAGTCCCTGCCCTGGGGCCAGACCGGACCCAGCGCCCCCGAAAGGGGACAGGCCCCATGTCCCATTCCCCCACCCCAAGACAGCCAGTCCCCGCCCTGGGGCTGGAGGGAGCCGGCGCCCCCCAGAGGGGACAGGCCCCATGTCCCATTCCCCGCCCCCGAAACCAGCCAATCCCTGCCCTGGGGCCAGACCGGAGCCAGCGCCCCCGAAAGAGGACAGGCCCCGTGTCCCATTCCCCCACCCCAAGACAGCCAGTCCCCGCCCTGAGGCTGGAGGGAGCCGGCGCCCCCAGAGGGGACAGGCCCCGTGTCCCATCCCCCCCCCCCCCCCCCGAGACAGCCAGTCCCCGCCCTGGGGCCAGACCGGAGCCAGCGCCCCCCAAAGGGGACAGGCCCCGTGTCCCATTCCCCCGCCCCCCCGAGACAGCCAGTCCCCGCCCTGGGGCCAGATCAGAGCCAGCGCCCCCCAAAGGGGACAGGCCCCGTGTCCCATTCCCCCCACCCCGAGACAGCCAGTCCCCGCCCTGGGGCCAGATCGGAGCCAGCGCCCCCCAAAGGGGACAGGCCCCGTGTCCCATTCCCCCGCCCCCCCGAGACAGCCAGTCCCCGCCCTGGGGCCAGATCAGAGCCAGCGCCCCCCAAAGGGGACAGGCCCCGTGTCCCATTCCCCCCACCCCGAGACAGCCAGTCCCCGCCCTGGGGCCAGATCGGAGCCAGCGCCCCCCAAAGGGGACAGGCCCCGTGTCCCATTCCCCCCACCCCGAGACAGCCAGTCCCTGCCCTGGGGCCAGATCAGAGCCGGCGCCCCCCAGAGGGGACAGGCCCCGTGTCCCATTCCCCCGCCCCCGAGACAGCCAGTCCCCCCCGGGGCTGGAGGGAGCTGGCACCCCCCAGAGGGGACAGGCCCCGTGTCCCATTCCCCCGCCCCCGAGGCAGCCAGTCCCCCCCGGGGCTGGAGGGAGCTGGCGCCCCCCAGAGGGGACAGGGCCTTGCTCGCTACCTTTGTGCTGTTGTCACCAGCCCATCCTGGAGGCCCGGGGTGGGGGGGCGGTGTTTGAAAGAGATGTTTATTCTCAGCATCCTCAGGCTGCGCTAATCAGCCCCCGCCCGTCTCAGCTGCGGGGGGGAGCTAAGGACGGAGCCCGGTGCTCGTCTGCGGCTGCTCACAGCAGCTGGAGGCGCCGGCCTCTGCTCGGCACCGGAGAGGGGCTCGGCCTCTGTGCACCCCGGGCCGCGGAGTCAGCGACGAGAGGCAAACCGGCTGGCTGAGGGGACAGGGAATGGGGGGGCCTGTTCCCTCTAGGGGGCGCTGGCTCCCACCTGGTCCCAGCTCAGCAGGGTGGGCAATGGGGCGCGGGGCCTGTCCCCTCTGAAAGGCAGCACTTGCTCCCATGGGTGGACCATGCTGGGTCACAGGAAAGGTGGTTGGCTCCAGCCCCCAGGCCACCCCAAAGCCCGGCACCCGAGCCGGTCAGTGAGACAGCCCTCAGCAGCAGCCTCCGCGCAGAGGCCGAGGGCTGAGCCGGGCTCCTGGCGCCCGTTGGGGTGGGGAACGGGCAGGGCTGGGGTATGTGGAGGAAGGGGGAACCACTCTGGGCAGGGCCCTCCCAGCATCGGATGGCTGCTGAGAACTGAACCAGCCGCGGTTCCAAGCGACAGAGCCAGCCGGGCCGGTCAGTCATTCCCTCTGGCCTGGTGCGGCTGACAGCGCCTGGCGCGTTGCAGGGGCAGGAAGTTGGGACCCACATGGGAATGTGGCACCCAGGGCTGCTCTGGCTTCTTCCAGCACCAGGCTTGGAGCCAGGAGAGCCGGGTCCAGATCCTGCCTCTGCCACTGACCCCCTGCGGGACCTTGGGGGAGGCACTTAGCACCATGCTCCTCTCCCGTGGAGACCCCCATGTCCCGCAGGGAAGGTGCCGCTGACACTGGCCTGCTCGGTTCAGCCCATCGCATAATGGACGAAACCCCCAGCTTCTGGCAGACTCCGCAAACCCGGATGGTTTGCTCATCGCCAAGGGGAAGGTGAAATCTGGGGTGTGCATGTCCCAGCAGCAGCCGCCAGAGAAGCATGGGCAGAAGGACGTCATTTCACACCCCAGGGCAGGGAGCTGTGCCCTGAGGCCGGCGAGGTATTCGGAGATCAGCCCTGAGTGCAAACCAGGCCCCGCTGCCCTTTCCGGAGCAGCCCTGGAAATCCACTGCAGCGGCTGCTCCGAAGTCAGCGCATTCCCCAGCCAATGGAAGAGTTGCAGAATCCCCGGGGAAGAGCTGAGCCCAGGCCGGAACCGCGAAGGAGAGCAAAGCAACTAGCGCATCCCACGGGCGGGCCAAGGAGGAGACGGCAGATCTGGTGGCGACATGGACCCCAGCTGGAGAGAGAGGAAAAGGGCGACCGAGGGGAGCGCTGCACAGAACACGCGAGAAGCTACGCCCATGAGCATGGCACCGGGGCGGGGGCTGACCAGCGCAGCACAAGCCTGACGTGAAGGGTGAAGGCTGGTGGATCCCCGGGGCACCCCAGAGCGCGGGAGGATAAAGGAGAAGAAAGAACGTGGTGGGCAGCAGGGCCCCTGGCCTCTGATGGGCCACGAGCCGAGTTCAGCAACAGCCCAGGCGTTTGACTGAGCTCAGCGCCATGCTCGAAGGGCGTTTCACCAGCCTCCTTGCCAAACGCCCAGACCATCAAGGAAACCCAGCCCGTCCATCAGCAGAGTCCTGGCTGCATGTGGGTTGCGGGAGCCCAGGGCTGGGCTAGCAGGGGCTGCAAGTTGGGAGGGGCACTGGCAGAGCTGTGGGGGGACCCCAGGCCTGGGATAGCAGGGGGCTGCGGGTTGGGACTGTGGAATTACCAATTCACCCCAGATTCGCTTGTCACTAATGGGAAGAAAAGTCCCAGGCCAGAAGCATGGGGGCTGGGAAGAAGCATTTCAAATAGTTTTCAAACCATCTTGCTGACGGGTCCTTTTTCCAGAACTAAACCAGGCTCCGCGGAGAGCCAGGTCCCAGCCCCCCGCCCCAGGGGTGTGCTCAGAGTCCCTCCTGCCCCCCACCCTAAGCGGCTCTAGTCAGAAGCTGAGATCCCAAGCCCAAGGTGCTGGCATGCGTGATTGCTATTCCCGCCAATCCCCCAGTCCCTGGCTCCAGGCATCAGCTGAGGGGGCTGTGAGCGCCCGACAAGCTGCTCTGTTATTTGCTGGGGCTTTGCTCCACTTCCGCTGTTCCCGACGCTCTGGAACTAGGCAGATCTGTCACAGAAACGTCCTGCTCTCGCTGAGCCGCCTTGGCGCTCTGACGGTGGCGGCTGGCAGGCGTCTCTGCTTCCGCAGGGAATTTGGTGCCGGGAAGGTTTGCAAAGAGCAGGCTGGGGGCAGCAGGAAGCAGGCAGTGGTGTAGCCAGCGCATGCCAGCCCTAGTGGGGAAAGGCCCCGGGACCCACTCAGCCCAGGGGCAGATGATGCTGAGACTCGGTGACTGGTCACAGCTGTGTTTAACAGGCGCTACGGGGTTAACCAGGTCCTAAGCCACCTGCACTCGAGGCTAGGCTGGTGGCCGTGCCGTGCACTGCCCGGGGCCCGCAGCGAGGGCACATTGTTGCAACCTGTGTTCCAGCCAGCACCTGTGTCCAAGCACAGAGCAGAAGCTGCCATGGGCTGGGATCCCCCTTCGGTGACGCACCAGAGTCACGCTCTTCATTAAGAGTCCAAACGGGCACGAAACTCCCCGTCCAGGGTGTGGCCAGCGTCGCTAGGGCAATGGCCAGACTCTGACCTTGCGAGGACCCGAGTCCCCTCCCCGAGAGACACTAGACACGCCAGCGGGTGAGGGCAGGGAGGGAAGGTGGGCAAGGGGAAGGCTGTTTGCCCATTTGGCTGGGATTCACAAACCCGTGTCTTGGGCAGAAAGAAACAGCCAGGGGCTCCAGATCGCCTGGAAGGGGCACGCCTGCCCTTTACACCCCCACCCCGCAGCACAGGGCCCCCTGGGGTCAGCACTGTGAGGGGTGAGCGCCCCAAACGCCCCCCACCCCGCTCCTTGTGACACAGCGCCCCCTGGTGCCACAAGGGGTCAACACTGGTTCAAAGGGCCCCCACATTCCCATAAACCATAACCACCCCCCCCCCGGCCCTGGGGAGGTCTATCAGCGCCCTGCCAGAGCGGGGCAGGGCAGGGCAGGGAGGGGAAGTCCCAGGCCCAGGGGCCCATCCCTTGCTGACCCACACAGAGCAAAGAAACAGGCCGGGCCAGGGTAGAACGGCCTCATGGGGCACCGGGATCAACAGCCACACCCGGGGGGACCTGTCTGCTGAGCGGGGCTGGCCAGAGGGTGGGAGACGCTGCCAGGACACACCGGGTCCTTCCCCGCCTCATCGGCTAGCACATAGCTATGGGGCCACCGCCACAGGACCCCAAACAGCCCGCTGCCTCCCTCTGGACGCCGGCTGCCCCTCAGCCCCACAGGACCCCAAGCAGCCCGCTGCCTCCCTCTGGACGCTGGCTGCCCCTCAGCCCCACAGGACCCCAAACAGCCCGCTGCCTCCCTCTGGACGCCGGCTGCCCCTCAGCCCCACAGGCTCTCGGGACGATGGAGACAAGGCAGCTGGGAGCTCCCAGGGTGGGGCGGAGAAGGCGGCAGACCCAGCACGGAGCAAGGTGACTGGGGTTCCCTCTGAGCTGCCCCAGATATGGGGGCACCAGCAGCGCCCCCAGTCTAGTCCCAGTTCAGGGAGGGGCGCAGGGTCCAGTGGCTGGAGGGCCTGGGGGGTCAGGACTCCTGGGTTCTATCCCAGCTCTGGGAGGGGAGTGGGGATCTAGTGGGTTAGAGCAGGGGGTCAGGACTCCTGGGTTCCCCTCCTGGCCCTCACAGGGGAACCCAGGCTAGCTACGAAGAACTAACACTGGTTATTATCACTCCGCCCTCCGAACACGCCTAGCCAAGCTCCCTGTCCAGCCCGATCTGAATGCTCGGTTTCTTAATTAGAAAATGTAATTAAATGGCAGAGAGACCCGGGGCGGGGGACGGGAGGGGGGAATCAGTGGAAAGAACTCATTCAACTGGGCCCTGAGCAGCGTGGACGGGCAGCGCTGCCCTCTAGTGGGCAGAACGGGAATCACAGCTCTCGGGTATCCCCAGCCGCCCACATCTCCACAGCAGGGAACAGCTGTGTGTCCTAGTCCTTCCACTGCCAGCAGGGATTCCCCAGCAGTTCAGGCAGGGGGCGAGGCTCTGTCCCCCGTCTCCCAGGAGAACCCAGCCAAGACGTTGATGATTTCACCAGATCCCAAGGCCTCAAACCATCTGAGCTCCGTGACAGACCCACATGGCCCAAATCCGCAGCCAGAGCAACACAAACACTCCAAGGACAGAAACTGGGGAATCCCGCAGGCAAAGGGGGGCTCCCCAGTTCCCACAGAAGGGGGAGGGAAAAGAGCCAAAAGCTGTCTTTTATCATTGCTACTATTACAATAGCTCTTTGACACCACAGCCGAGATCAGGGCCCCATCACGCCGGGCACTTCCCAGACCCCAGCCGAGATCAGGGCCCCATCGTGCCAGGCGCTGCCCAGACCCCAGCCGAGATCAGGGCCCTGTCGTCCCGGGCACTTCCCAGACCCCAGCCAAGATCAGGGCCCCGTCGTGCCGGACACTGTGCAGATCATGAGCTTCGTTGCGCCAGGAGCTGCCCACATCTCTGCCTCACAGATCATCCTAAAGGCAGCTCCTTCTCTGTGCAGAGACCCCCCCAGGAGGAGCTGGAAGCTCTGGGGCCTTGGGCGCAGTGATCTTAGGAGCCTGTGGGCTGGAATCCCTGCTCTCTGGCCTCTGCCCAGCTCAGGTGTACAGAGGCCCGGGGTGGGGAGCGTGTGCCTGAGGGGGGGATATAACCCCAAGCCCACCATGTCTGCCCATTTGCCTGGAACCAGCCCAGGTTCCCTAGGGGTATTTTCTTAAGAAACTGATGAACGTAATTGGTGTGAGTATTGGTGTGCCAGCTCTTGGATAACAACAGACACCGGCCACCTGCGAGACGCTTGGCAGGAACAGCCGGGACACAGCACCACCATCAGAGCCGGCTGGGGTTAATCTAACGAGCAGGGCCTGGCCAGCAAACACGTTGTCAGGGCATGGACCAGAGACACTGAGCTGAGCCTGAGATACAAACACGCTGCAGCCACCACACAGACCAGCTGGGGGGGCAGGGCGATGGGGAAGCCGGGGGGGACCCTGTGATGCTGAGGGCCCGGGGAGCCACGAAGCGGGGTGCAGGGCACTAGGCGGGCAGGGGGCGCAGGATGGGGGGCAGTGCTCTGGCGATGACTCTGGGCGGTGTACTCAAGGAGGCTGCTGTCTGTAAGGCGACCCTGGCTAGCTAGCTGCAGAAATCAGAACATGGAGGGCTGGAACTGCGCAGACCTCGGCGACTTGAGCGAACGGAGGAACTGGTAGCAGTAGTAGGTTGTCATCTCTATGCGAACTAGCACTATGTGAGCCGAGGGAGTGAAGCAGTTGCCCCAGGGGCTAGTGTCAGTCCGGGGCGTATTAACAGGCGTGTCGGATGTAAGACACGGGAGGTGACTGTCCCGCCCGGCGAGGCCCCAGCAGGAGCCGGTGTCCAGGTCTGGGCGCTGCACTGCAGGAAAGATGGGGACACGCTGGAGAGCGCCCGGAGGAGAGCAGCCGGACTGAGCGAAGGTTCAGCCAACCCGCGTGCGAGGAACGTTACAAACCCTGGGCCTGTTTGGTCCGGAGAGGAGAAGCCTGGGGGGGCCCTGAGAACTGGCCTCACACGCGCAGGGCTGGGGGAGGGGCTGTTCTCCAGGGCCACTGGGGCAGGACAAGGAGTCCAAGGCTCCGTCTGCAGCCGGGGAGGGTTAGGTCTGATACCAGGGAAAACGGTCTAACTCCCGGGGTAGCTGAGCTCTGCAGTTGGCTCCCCAGGGCGGCTGGGGAATCCCTGTCACGGAGGGTTTAAGGGCAGCTGGACAAACCCCTCTCAGGGCTGCTCTGGGTTGACGGGATCCTGCCTCGGCGGCGGGGGCTGCACTTGGTGGGCTCCGGAGGCCCCTCCCAACCGGAGGCGTCTATGATTCTATAGAAGGGGGAGTCCTGACTCCCGGCCCCTCCTGCTCTAGCCACTAGATCACACTCCCCTCACTGGGGCTAGAACCCAGGAGTCTGGGCTCCCACATCCTTCCTTTCCTAGCAATACAGCATGGGCCAAGGTAATGCAAAGCAACCTGCCTCCACCCTAGTCCGGCAAACGTTAGTGGGGGTCACGTAGCGTGATCAGCACAGGCTGGGTTCCCGTGCCTGGCAGAGATGTCAGTGAGCTCTGGGTTGGCTTGGGAGTGATCACCCTCAGCACAACCCAAACACAAACACAGCCAGCTACACACCCCAATGCACCCTAAACACAGCCAGCTATGCACCCTGAGTGCAGCCAGCTACGTGCCCCAGTGCACCCCGAACACAACCAGCTACACACCCCAATGCACCCCAAACACAGCCAGCTACGCACCCCAATGTACCCCAAACACAGCCAGCTACGCACCCCACTGCACCCCAAACACAGCCAGCTACGTGCCCCAATGCACCCCGAACACAGCCAGCTACACACTGCAATGCACCCCAAACACAGCCAGCTACACACCCCGAGTGCAGCCAGCTACACACCCCAATGTACCCCAAACACAGCCAGCTACGTGCCCCAATGCACCCCGAACACAGCCAGCTACGTGCCCCAATGTACCCCAAACACAGCCAGCTATGCACCCTGAGTCCAGCCAGCTACACACCCAAATGCACCTCAAACACAGCCAGCTACGTGCCCCAATGCACCCTGAAGCAGCCAGCTACACACCGCAATGCACCCCAAACACAGCCAGCTACACACCCCGAGTGCAGCCAGCTACACACCCCAAAGTACCCCAAACACAGCCAGCTACGCACCCCAAACACAGCCAGCTACGTGCCCCAATGTACCCCAAACACAGCCAGCTATGCACCCTGAGTCCAGCCAGCTACGCACCCAAATGCACCTCAAACACAGCCAGCTACGTGCCCCAATGTACCCCAAACACAGCCAGCTATGCACCCTGAGTCCAGCCAGCTACACACCCAAATGCACCTCAAACACAGCCAGCTACGTGCCCCAATGCACCCTGAAGCAGCCAGCTACACACCGCAATGCACCCCAAACACAGCCAGCTACACACCCCGAGTGCAGCCAGCTACACACCCCAAAGTACCCCAAACACAGCCAGCTACGCACCCCAAACACAGCCAGCTACGTGCCCCAATGTACCCCAAACACAGCCAGCTACGCACCCTGAGTCCAGCCAGCTACGCACCCAAATGCACCTCAAACACAGCCAGCTACGTGCCCCAATGCACCCCGAAGCAGCCAGCTACACACCCCAATGTACCCCGAGTGCAGCCAGCTACGTGCCCATGTGCACCCCAAACACAGCCAGCTACGCACCCCGATGCACCCCGTACGCAGCCAGCTACACTCCCGAATTCTCCATGAGCCCCACCCCCAGCGGCAGGTGTCCCCGCGCTGCCGGGGTCCCCAAGAGCCTGGACTGACAGGTGCAGCAGCTGCAGACTCCAGCCTGCCCAGCTACTGGCGTCTTTCTGCTCTCGGGGCAGCAGAGGGCGCCCCCGCACCGTGCGCCCTCCCTCCGCTGTTTCCAAGGCCAGCACCTGCAAAGGGAACCTGCCAAACCACACGTGTGTGCCAATGTGCAAGGCTGTGCATGGCCGTGCACGCTCCCCAGTGCTCAGGCAAGGCCACGCACGCTTCCCGGTGCTAGTGCATGGCCGTGCACGCTCCCCAGTACTTGTGCATGGCCGTGCACGCTCCCCACTACTCGTGCATGGCCGTGCACGCTCCCCAGTGCTCAGGCAAGGCCACGCACGCTTCCCGGTGCTAGTGCATGGCTGTGCACGCTCCCCAGTACTCGTGCATGGCCGTGCACGCTCCCCAGCGCTCAGGCAACGCCACGCACGCTTCCCGGTGCTCGTGCATGGCCGTGCACGCTTCCCAGTACTCGTGCATGGCCGTGCACGCTCCCCAGTGCTCAGGCAAGGCCACGCACGCTTCCCGGTGCTAGTGCATGGCCGTGCCTGCTTCCTGGCACCAGTGCAAGCTCACAGCTGAACACCAACCACTAAGCACCCCCCTTCGGCGTAGAGGTGGCAGGGAGAGAGAATGGTGCCCTGGGGCCCCCCAGAGCAGCAACCCTGGGGCTGCCTCGTGGGGGGATAAGAGACCCCATGCCCAGCCGGTTTCAGCACTGGCTCGTGCCTGGGAGCCCTGGCTGCCCCAGGGGTGCTGGGAGACCCTCCCAGTGGGGGTGACACAAAGAGCCCTGCCCACCAGTCTAGGGCCTTAACTACATTCTCCCCCCACCCAGCTAGGGGTCCCTCGGAGACGGCAGCTGGCGGTATTTATCTCCCCGCCGACACCCAGCCTGGGGGAGCCCACGGACGTGCCCGCGGCCCCGGCCCTTGCCCTGATGGGTGTTGTCCGCTCCCCTGTCAAGGGGACTGGCTGGCTGGGATGGGGCCTTTCCCCACCTTCTCACCCATTCGGTGCCCCTCCCCATGCCATGAGCTCATGGGGTCTCACCCCCCATTGTAGGAGGCAGCTCCTGCCCAGGCCACACCACCCCAACAGGGATGCCGAAGCCTTGACAGGCCCCAAAGCCGACCCCCTCTCCCCTGGATGGAGGGGACAACCCCCCGGTGCTGCTTTCACCTCGTCCACTGTCACGGCCAGGACACTCCGGCTCTTCTTCATGTCCCTGTCCAGCCTGGGGTCTCCTCTGCTCTCAGCCACCCACCAGCCGCGCGGCCCCAGGACACGGGGCAAGGGCCGGAGTTAAACGCTGCTCTCTCCTGCCTGTCGGGAGCCTGAAAGACAGTGACGGGGGGGTGGCGGCATTAGATCCTGGCTGCTCCATCCCCCACCCCCCCTCACAATTCCCCAGCAACAGGGGCCCCCTGCTGACAAGTCCCTTAGGACAGCGTCCTGTCCCATCCCTTCCAAATCCCCAGCCTCATCTAGATCCCACTCCCCTCCCAGAGCTGGGAACAGAACCCAGGAATCCTGGCTCCCAGCCCCCAGCGGTGAGGGGAGCGGGGCCAGATCCAGGACGGGCAGGGGCTGTGCACGTCACAGGAACCAGCCCAGCGGCCCTCAGCCTGGTGTGTGCCCAACTCAGACCAGCCCCCAACGTCTCTTTCCACTCCCCAGTGGGCGATTTCATGAGCTAATGACCCCGGCTCATGCGAAATGGGGAGGCAGGTTCACAACAGAGAGGGAGGGGAAGGGTTAATTCACCCCGACCCTGCCGCAGAGGATCCAGGGGAAGGGCTGGCAGGACAGGTGTGGCTCTGCAACCCACCTACGTGTGAACGCTTGCCCAGCCCCCCATACGGACACACACACGGACGTGCCATGCCCCCCCCCGGGGAAACGGAACTGCCTGCCCCATGCACCCACATGTGCACAGCGTGTGTCCCTGAACTGCCCCCACACCCCAGCAGCCCTGAGGCCCAACGCACTTCCTGCAGCCGTGTTCAGAGTCTCGGGGGGGACAGATGCTGCAGGTGCCCCCGCGAGTCCTGGCTTCCTCTGTGCAGCCCAGGGCAATCCACCACCTCCACTCCCCGCGAGGAGGGGGCACCGCGAGCAGCAAGGGAGCCCTGGGCCCTTGGACGGGCAGGGGGGCCCAGCCCGACGGGAATGGGGAACCCAGGGCTGAAAGTCACCAGCCTCGGCTCAGCCCACCCCAGCTGGAGCCATCGGTCTCTGTTGCCATTGGCGACTCGGGCCGGGTTTGGTACCGAGAGCAGGAAAGATGGAAGGAGGCAGAGCCGGAGCCCAGGCCAGGTGCCCCGGGCAGGTCCTCTGGGGACCTGAGAATAGCTGCCCTGCTCAGAGTGCTCAGGCCAGCGCGCGGGGCTGGCTCAGGACAGGTCGCTCCCTCAACACACTCAAGCAAAGAGCTTGGCCGGCTCCTGGGAGGCAGCCTCTGCATTTGCATCCTGCCACCGCACCTGTGAAACGGCACCAGCTGCCAGGTCAGAACAGCCACAGCATCCACAGGCACCCGGCAAGGAGCCGGGGATGGCACGGTGGTGAGTACCCAACGGGGCCCTGATCTTGGTCGGGGTCTGCGCAGCACCCAGCACGACGGGGTGTGACGAAGCGGGACCGTTCTTAATGTTTCCTCTGAATAGTGTGGGGGTGCCTCAGTTTCCCCTGTGCAGTTGTTAAGTATCTAGGGGGTGGGGTAAGGGTGTAGGATCCTTGCAGAGCCCTAGAGGGCAGGTGTGTGCAGGGGTCTGGACACAGAGAATGGCCGACACCCTCTTTCCTGGCCACTGATGGCCTGGGCCCTTCCCCCCTGCGAGGTGAGAGCTAAAGGGATGGAGAACAAAGGAATCCGGTGACCTCCTGGCCCGGGAAAGGGATAAAGCCCGGGGCGGGGGCTGGAGGGGGAGTCAGTTTGGGGCTGGCTGGGACGTGGAGTGAAGGGCAGACATGGTTGTCTGGCTCATTGCCCCCCCAAAATGGACCCGGCTGAGGGATCCTGTTCTCTGCACCTACAAGCTCTGTGTTAGACCATGTTCCTGTCGTCTAATAAACCTTCTGTTTTACTGGCTGGCTGAGAGTCCCGTCTGACTGCGGAGTTGGGGGGCAGGACCCTCTGGCTTCCCCAGGACCCTGCCTGGGCGGACTGGCTGTGGGAAGTGCAGGGAGGGGCAGAGGAGGCTGAATCCTCCGAGGTCAGACCCAGGAAGGTGGAGCCGGGTGAGCTGTGTGTCCTGCAGACAGGCTGCGCCCAGAGAGGAGACTGCCCCAGAGTCCTGACTGGCTTCATGGGGAGCAGCTCCAGAGCATCGCCCAGGGACCCCGTGACATGGGGCCAATGATCTTGGTCGGGGTCTGGGCAGCTCTACCGCAGTATCAATAATTAAGACCACACGGCTCCCAAGAGGGGCTGAGATGGGACTTCGGGGAATTCTTGCCCCAGTCCCAAACCAGGACCAGCGGGGTTCTGGGGGTGGAGGAAGGCAAGGGAAGGATCCGTGCATGGATGAGCTGTCACTCTCAGCAGTGACAGTGCCAAGTGGGTCTCACCCGGCACTCGTTCATTCTTTACCGTTCTCACCTGCCTGGGGCTGTATTTAACCAGGACGCTGCTGCTGGGAAGCGTCTGTCTCTGAATCGCCCTCCAGCCAGGGGACAGCTGGGGAAAGCAGCAGGGGTGAGGCCAGCCAGCAGCCTCTGAGCTGCCCTTCCAAGACGGGTGCAACTCTGCTGCAAGCTGGAGGTCCCCCAAACCCTACCATGGAGCCCCCGGAGCACCAGGGGCTTTCGCAACAGACACCCACCCTCAGCTGGCAGCTCGTGGACCTTGGAGGCAGGGGCATCCACCCCCAAGACAAGGGGTACCAGGGCAGGGGTGTCCCCCTGGGAGTAGCAGGGCAGGGCCCAGTGAGTGGCACAGGATGGACCCTGGGAGAGCATCGGTGCAGTCGCCCGCCTCCTGCAGCTCCCGCACTTGTTTCTAACCCCCAGCAGCCCAGGACAGGCCTGCACAGGGGCCTGGGGCTAACAGGGCAAGCCTAGCAGGGCGCCGCACGAGCCCTGCGCTGAGCTGAGTGGGGGGAACTGCGTCAGCATGGACTTCGGAGAGCCCTGCGGCTCGCCAGCCAGGGCCAGGGACTCCTCAAGGGACGGATGCGCTGGAGCGAGAGGCGCTGGGTGGGGGGCAGGCAGCAGGGGGCTCTGGGGCAGGCTAGGCTGCTGTCAACCAGAGGGTGACGAGGCCAAAGGAGGATGGGCTCAGGCTCTAGCTGCCCCTCTGGCCCCAACCCCAGCAGAGATCAGCAGATCTGGGCTCTGTCAGACCAACCCCCCAGGATTCCTCCCTCTCCCCCAGCCCCGGAAACTCTGGTCGCAGCAGAACCTATAGGCTGCAGATCAGAGCCCTGAGCGCTGCACGGCCCCGGCCCTGGCCCCAGAGACAGTCCAGGGATGGGAAGAGAAACAGGAGAAGGGACTGGCCTCAGTCACGCAGCGGGTCAGCGACAGAGCCAGGAATAGAACCCCGGAGTCCTGAGTCCCCACCCATTACCCCACCGTGCCTGCCTCTCTGCCGGCCCATTCTGTTGCCCCTTGGTCACTGCTGGCTACAAGACTCACACCGAGAAGATTCTTCCCTCCCAGTTCCCTCCCGCCCAGGGGCTGTTTCGTGGGGCCAGGGGGGCGCAGGGGGAGGCAGGTCCCAGAGAACAAACTTTGCACCCCACTGCACTGCCCACAGGGAGGTGGGGGGCACGGAACCCAAACACCGTCTCTCCCGCTCTCCCTTATGACACTATAAATATTTCAGCACTGCAGCTCCCAGCTGCCATGATCGCGCTGCAAAACCAGCCCCCGGCCCAGGGTAGCTCCGAGCAGGGCAGGAGCCTTCGCGGAATCAACCCCCTGCATTAAGCAGCAGCTTGGGGGAGCTCTTCTCTGAATAATTAATTGTTTAAGGCCACTGCAGGCACGCGGGAGGGGAAACAGCAGCGGGAGCACTGCGGGACGCTGCTCAGCGGAGAGGTCCGGCTTTCAAAGGACGGACCGACGGAGCAGCCGGTGGGGGGCAAGAAAACACCGTCCGGGTCTGAGCTCACCAGGGGGCATAACCGGGGTTTGCATGCAGAACCCGCGGCCCCGGCCCAGACCCCGGGCGCTAAGGAGTACCTCAGCTGGCAGCAGCAGGAGGCTGTTACCCTGCA
Organism: Lepidochelys kempii; assembly: GCF_965140285.1. Taxonomy (NCBI): domain Eukaryota; kingdom Metazoa; phylum Chordata; order Testudines; family Cheloniidae; genus Lepidochelys; species Lepidochelys kempii. Next base: position 26,582,913 of record NC_136399.1, read on the forward strand.
GTGGCTCAGGAATGCTCTCACACACACACACACTCACACTCACGCTCTCTCTAGTACACTGTTATGCACACACAGTCGTGGAGCCAGGTGCTGGGTTGACACTGCAGAGCAGCCGGGCCGGGCTGGGCCAGGCAGCCCATCCGAGAGCCTGGGGGAGCGTGTGGAACGCAGGCCATGCTCGCGAAGCAGCCTTCTGTTGCCCCCTGAGTAGCCATTTTACAACTTAACTGCTCTGCTCCACTCCCCAGGGCCGCAGCCCGCAGCTGGATCGGAGTCGGTGCCCCACGGCCCATTCCCTGCCCCCCGCTCCCCCACACCCAGTCAGTCCCTGCCCTGGGGCCAGATCGGAGCCAGTCCCCCTGGAGGGAAAGGCCCCGGATCCCATTCCCCGCCCCCCTGAGCCAGCCAGTTCTCGCCCTGGGGCCGGATGGAAGACAGCGCCCCCTAAAGGGGAAAGGCCCCGTGTCCCATTTTCTGCCCCCCTCCTGGGCCACCCAGTCCATGTGAAAGCTGTGGCCCCTCGCTCCTGGGAGTCTCCACTGTGGTTCCGTGCCTGGGGCCCATTCATGCCATGCTGAGTTTGGAGGATGTCACCCCCCCACACTCGATGGGAAGCAGGTGGAGACCCTTGCGCCTGGGGGTCCCCACAGGGCTGTCAGCCTGGATCGGCTCCCATCACTCCTGACCTGGGCAGGCTACGTGCATGGTGGCTCGCTAGGGGGTCCATCTCCACCCACACCCCCAGCCCTGACCCAGCAGGTCCCCCCCAGCTGAGTCCCCTGCTCGCTCTGGCTCTACCCACCCCCAGCCAGCTCCCCATAAATCTGCTGATGCCTAAATATTTATGCTGCACCAGGGACAGCAGACGTCACACCCACGGCAGGGAGCCAGGCTGGTGGGAGGTTCAGACCCAGGGGCCTCTGAGACCCAGGGTGCAGGGCCCCTTCCTCTGCAGGAGACATGGCCATATCTCTCACCAGGGGTGGGCACCAGGTCAGCCCCCTCCAGCCCCAGGCAACGAGATCCAAGGGCACCAGCTCGACTGGCCCCTTGCTGCCAGTCCTAAATGCCGGACTGCACAGGGCAGCTGAGAGGCCCAGGGCTGGTTGGCCAAGATTCCACCCGCCCTGCCCCCCAGAACATGAGTCCACCCTGCCCCCCCCACCCGCAGAACATGGGTCCACCCGGCTGCCCCCTACTATCTCTGCCCCTCCCACTCCCAGCACAGGTCTGTCCCTGCCCACCCCCACCCATCTCCCACTCTTGCAGCATGGGTCCACCCCCCACCCCCAATCCTGCAACACGGGTCCATCCCCGCCCATCCCAACGCATCTCCACCTCCCAGCGCATGGGTCCTTCCCCTCCAGGATCCATCCCTGCCCCCACCCCAGGAGGTAACTGAGCAGCCAGCAGAGACCCCACGGCCAAGGTGAATGAGTGATTCATTCTCTCCCACCAGGCCTGGTCCACCTGGCCATATGCTGGACTGGCCTGCGGCGGCCTACGGGGACCACACAGAGATCTGGAATCGTGCGTAAGGGGCCAGCACTCCCCCCACGAGCCCCTAGAGGGCCCTGCGTTCACGCAGGGAAGGGGCTGGCGCCCAGAACACGAGCCCCGGAGGAGTGTCGAACTGTGATGGGGCTGGAGCTGCGGGCAGAGACGGGGGCTCCCCATTTCCTACCACCGGGCCAGATCCGCAGCTGGTGCAATGACCTTCTCCACCCCAGCTACTGCGGAGAGGAAGGGCAGGCCGGTGGCTCGGGTGCCAGCTGAGGTGGGGGCGATGCGAGTTCAACTCCTGGGACTGCCACAGCGTCCCTCTGCACCTTTGGGTACGGCCCTGAGGGTACGTCCCCGTCCTTGCCAGCTCAAGGAGCCAGAGCCGCGCTAGCTCCGACCCAGCCCACACGCTGTCAGTCGGGAGTGTAGCTGCAGCAGGAGGAGCCAGCTGCCCTGAGCGTGATCCCGTGGGAGACACTCGACGTGGACTCGGGGCAGCTGGCTCCTCCTGCAGGTACACTGCTGCTGTTAGCATGCTGGCTGGATCAGACCTCACGTGGCTGCATCCCCTCGAGCTGGGAATTACAGCACAGGTGCACCCTTATGCTCTCTGGCCCAGGCCCTCAAAGATATTTAGGCTCCACTGAAATCAATGGAAGTGAGGAGCCTAAGCACTTTAGAGGATCTGTGCCTCAGTTTGCTCATCTCTACAATGGGAGTAATTGCAGTGCCTGGCCTCCCAGGGGCACTGCGAGGTTCAGTGTGTCGGAGCAGTGCCCAGATCCTACGGTGATAGGAGCCAGCTAAGTACTAAGATAGAGATACTCAGGCAAATTAATCTGAATAAATGAGAATTTAAAGTGGATTAGTTAAACCACGTTAAATCGCTGCATGGACACTCTCATTCAGAATTAATGTGGCCTTAATTTGCTTTAGCTTCCAAAGTGAATTACGCTAAACCAAAATCAGACCACTTTCATTCTGAATGAGAGTGTCCATGCAGGGGTTTAATGCAGTTTAACTAATCCACTTTAAAAATTCATTTGGATTAATTTGCCTGAGTGACCCTGTGTAGACAAACCCTAAAACAGAGAGGAGAGACAATAGAGGGATACAGAATAAGCGAAGGTCAACAGTTTCAATCTGTCCTCGTCTACTTTCCCTGTCCCCAACATGAAGAATTCCTACCCAATGCTGAGGAGGAGGGAACAGATTGGGGGGGCAGGAATCCTGCACTGATGGACTAGAGAGTTTCTATGCTGTATATTGACTGAGATGGAAAGGAATCAACAAACTCTCCTGGGTGCTGGTACTAGCTATGCATGGCTGGCATTATTAGGGAAACACATCTGATCATTTTACGTAGCACTGGTTTATCCCCCCCCCCGCCTTAGTGCGAACACAGAGGGCGGGGGGAATAATAATTGCCATATAAAGACCTTTGCAGCTTCTCCTTTCGGGCTGCTTGCGCAGAGCTGGCTGGCTGCAGGAATGCAGTTTCTGGGGGCTTTTTTCTTGGCTCCAGTGTCCCATGTGCCAACAGGAAACGTGGCCCGATTGCTCTGCGTGGGTGGCAGTGGGGTTGAAAGCCAGGCTCCTTCCGAGCGTGGGTGGGGGGCTTGGCTGTTCTCTCTGGACAACCCAGCCAGGGTGATACTGTTGGTAGGAAATGCACCCTTGCCCCTGATGCAGAGACGGACTCTGAAATTCAGCCTGCTGCCGAGGAAGCCACACAAGATCTAGGTGTCCTTCAAGTCTTGCCTAAAGGCACGAAGCAAGACTTAAAGGGTGTCTCGGCCCTGTGGGGTGAATTTAACCCTTACACAGAACAAATTGCACTAACGCAACTGAACCTTTCCAAGCATGCATCTGATGTGGGGGGGGAATCTAGACCTGCCCGCGCTGGCAATCTACAAACATGGATACTTTGAGAGAGCGAGCCAAGAGCTGGAAAACCTGCCTAGCTGTCAGAGACTTACAAAGCACCATCTCATTAGCGCCAAGAGAAGGAGGAGCGGGGACGCGGTTAAGGTCTAAGTACCTACCGGGAAGCAGGGGGAGATTTCCGATAAGAGCTGATAAGAGACAGAATGAGACCCAATGGCCAGACACTGAAGCGAGACACATTTGGACTGGAAACAAGAGGTGCATTTTTCATGGTATGAACCCAGGAACTGCCAGGCTGGATCGGACCAGAGGTCCGGCTAAGGTCTGATCTACGCTACAGCATTAGGTTGCTGTACATCGATGTGCGTCACCCTATTTGGGCGTCTCTACACTCACGTTCAGCTCCCGTCAGCATAAGCGGTGCAGTAAAACTGTCTCCCTGAAAGGCGTGGAGCCGGGGCTGACCTGCTGTGGTTGACGCAGTGCAAATGTAGACACGGCATGACCCGTGTCAACCCTGAGAGTCCTCCAGCAGCTGTCCCACAATGCCCCATTCCCTGCGACAGCGACCGTCCTGCTCACAATTTTAAACTCCACCGTCCAGGGGTCAGAGTCAAAACGGGAAGGACACGCCCCACACACACCCCCTTTAAAGCCACGTTTGTGGTTTTGAAATGTCTTTTCCTGATGACCCACCTTGGTGAGCACACCTGGCAGCTCTCCCTCATTGCGTGCAGCTGCCCTGCCGACCATGCCGGCTCCAAGCACTAGACACGCTCCTGTCGGGAGCAGACAGGATGTGTTGGATCCCCTGGGATCCAGGCACAGTTATGGGCCCGCCGTAGAAACGTGGGCACCTATGAGGAGATTGCCCAGGGGATGTGGGCAAAGGGGCACGACAGCGATCAGCTGCTATGCTGTGTGCAGGTGAAGGAACTTAGGCCAGGGAGGGCAACAATAGATCAGGGGCAGGCTCACAGACCTGCTGCTTTTACAATGAACTGCTTGCCAGACCTGGTGGAGCCCTCACCAGCGCCCCGCAGAGCACCCTGGGCCCCTTGAAGGAGCCCGAGGCAGAGACCCAGACCTGTCATGAACAGCGAGGAGGAAGAAAAGGAGGGGGCCTGGCAAGAGGCAGAGGTGGGGTCCAGCCACGTCGTGAGCCCTCAGCACCTGCTTGAGACTCCACGGGTCTAGCCAGTACCGCCAGGCGAGCGCGTATGAGCCTGGGGTCGGAGAAGGGACCTCGGATAAGCGTGTCCATACATTTTTCTTTGGAATTATTACATTTAACGATGGCCCATCCCCACCCTAACAAGACAAACGTCTCCGTGTTTGACTCCTACGAGAAGAGGTACAACCGTTGTCATCTGCTTTTCATCGCTCTGTAGGGCTTGGCGGGGTGGCCATGCGGAACCCTTTGTTTAGGTGCTTAGGGAGCTCCCCTTTCACCTCCTGAGAGATCTCTGGGACGCTTTCAGGGAGATACTCTGCAACCCAACAGTTTCCAGGAAGGGCTGCCTTATTGCTTCCTCTGCCGTAGGACACTTCCCCACATCGCTCTGGGACGATTCTAGCTGGCCCCCTTGCAGCAACCAGGCTAGCAGCAGGCAGGCCTGGGCGGCTTCTGGACACCAGCACCAGCTGAGCTCTCTGTGCCTTTGTCAGCCTCAGGAGCGAGAAGCCAGCTAAACCCACCACCACTGGAGACAACAGTGCCAACGTTCAGTGCCAGGGATAGGGAAATTTAAGAGCTTCACCAACAGAAAAAACAACAAGGGGTCCTTGTGGCACCTTAGAGACTAAGAAATTTATTTGGGCATAAGCTTTCATGGGCTAAACCCACTTCATCAGATGCATGGAGTGGAAAATACAGTAGGGAGGTATAAATACACAGCACATGAAAAGATGGGAGTTGCCTTACCAAGTGGGGCATCAGTGCTAATGAGCCAATTCAATTAAGGTGGAAGTGAGCTATTCTCTACAGTTGACAAGAAGGGGTGAATACCAAGGGAGGAAAAAATCACTTTTGTGGTGCTAATGAGGCCAATGTAATCAAGGTGGCCCATTTCAAACAGTTGACAAGAAGGTGTGCCACAAGGACTCCTCTTTGTTTTTGCTGATACAGACTAACACGGCTACAACTCTGAAACCCTTCACAGACAGAAAATCCTTCCCCCCACCCCTTGACCCTGGCAGGCCAGACTCACGTGGCTGGTGCTGGCGAGCGGACCTGTGTCAAGAAGCGTGTCTTATTAAAAGTGTTTATGGAACTAAGGGAAGAGAGTTTTGAAACTTCTTGTTCCCTTTCCATTGAGACTGTCAATACAATAGCACACTGGTCTGCTTTCACCAGCAGCTTTTGCCATTGCGGCCTTGACGGGTGCACCCTCCGTGCCCATGGAACACCTGACCCTGATGAGCAGGAGAAAGAAGAGGACGAGGGAGAACATGCTCAATGAGATCCTGCAAGCCCGTGCTGCCTCGGACCGTGAACAAAGGATCTGGAGTGTCAATATGACCAGCAGCCTGGAGAAGGAAAGAGTGGACAAGAGAAATGCCCAGGACTGCCAGCAGGATAAGGAGAGGGAGATGGATCAGGACATATTGGGTCTTCTCAAGCAGCAAACTCAAATGCTGCAGACCCTGGTTGAAGTACAGGTCCAAAAATCCCAGACTCCCCACCCTTTGCACTCCTAGAAGAACTCCGTGATCACTGCTCTCTACGCCTGGAATCATTCCACGTGGCATTAGTCCTGCCATGAGTACAGGGGACTGGACTAGATGACCTCTCAAGGTCCCGTCCAGTTCTATGGTTCTATCATGGGCCATATCCCTACCCGACCACTCCACCCTGGGGGCCAGCAAGGAAAGCCATAGCTTTGGTTCTCACAGGTCAGTGTACGTGTAGCCACAATGGACGACATTTGTGCAGTCAAATGGACATAAACATTTACTCCCTTTCTTATTTTAAAGTTTCACTACATTAATTTATGTTAAAATGTATATAAACTTTGCCTGGGTGGTTTTTTGCCCATTGATTTTCTGCACTGGTTTTTCCCGGCTGAATCAAGTTCTATTTTTGGAGAATCAAACTGTCTTTCTTAGTTCACAACAAATATTGCAGAATGCAGAGCCATAGTCAAAGCAAACAGTGCTTGTAAATGTACAGCAAGTGCCACAGAATTCATGGCTTCAGGAAAACTCCCAGCCACCTCTGTAAACGTACAGCTGGCACTGCACAATTCTTAGCAACTCCCAGTGTTCAAGGTCCAAAGACCAGTCTGGCTCAGAATGCTGCTGCGGCTGACAGTTAAACTGTTCTTTCCAAGCCTCCTTCTATAGCCTAGCTCCCCGGTGGGCTTTCATGCTAGCCCTTCTATCTGGCTGTTCAAACTCAGCTGACAGCTGCTCCACCTCCGCCCTGGTGCCAGCTTTTCCCCCTTTGCCTCGCAGACACTTCGCAGGACGCAGCAGGCAGCTGTAACCATGGGGATATATTTCTCACTGAGATCCAATCCAGTAAGTAAACACCGCCAGCGCCCTTTCAGGCTACCAAAAGCACAGTCAACTGCCTTTCTGCCCTGCTGAGCCAGAAGTTGGATCAATCTGTGGTGCTGTCAAGGTGGCCAGTGTAAGGCTGCATGAGCTGGGGGAGCAAGGAGTAGGATGGGATCTGGGGCAAAAATTGGGGATTGGTCCTGCTTTGAGCAGGGGGTTGGACTAGATGACCTCCTGAGGTCCCTTCCAATCCTGATATTCTATGATTCTATGATGGGTCCCCCAGGACCATTACCAGCATTTAAATGGTAATATACTGGCTGAGAAAGTATGTCTCCGCTTGCAGCTCTCTGAACAGTCCTGTGTTCTTAAAGATGTGAGCGTCCTGCACATGCCCTGACCAGCCCACATGGACACTGGTGAAACATGCCCAGTGATCCACCAACACTCACATAACCATAGGAAAGTGGCCTTTTCTGTATGCAGATGCCAAAACAGGGATATCTGTGCCATCGATTGCCTCACCGCAGTTCAGAAACCCCATTGCTGCAAATCCATCCGCTCTGTCCTGCACATTGCCAAGAGCCACAGTCCTGCAGAGCAGGAGACGATAAATGGCCCCACACTCTCGCATGGCAACAGTGGATTTTCCCACTCCAGAATGATTTCCCGCTGACCAGGAGCCACCCGGCACTGCAAGTTTTCACAGCGCAATCACCACTCGCTTCTCCACTGTCAGTGCAGCTCTTATTCTCGTGTTCCTGCGCTGGAGGCCTGGGGCAAGCTTGGCATCCCGCTCCAGGAATGTGGCCTTTCGCATCCAAAAGTTCTGTAGCTACTGTGCATCCTCCTTGCACCACAACGCGATCCCACCAGCCCGTGCTCCTTTCTTGGGCCCAGAAGCAGGACTCCACCATTTGCAGCTGCTCTGTGAATGCCACCAGCACCTTTGAATTGTTTTTTGCTATGTCCATCAGCAAACTGCCCTCAAAGAAATGGTCATGTCCCCTGGTACTCCCTGCGGGTCTACAAATACAGGAGAATTGTGCATCCTGTATTTGCAATGTTCATGAGAACAGCGTAGAGCTCTCTGAGCTCCATGCTTCCGTCAGAGGAGGCGGAGTCAGAAAAGTCCCACGCAGGTTTGTGGGATTTTTAATAAAAGGCGCAAAAATTATGGTTTATGGGCGGCATTATGAGATGGAGCAAGTTGCATGCTGGGAACTTGACCCCTAGCTCCCAGAGATCACTGGGCAACTCAAGTCATTAACCCCTGCATACTGGGAGGAACTTAATTTGTGCTGAATGGAGAGGAGAGCAAAATATGCTCTGTGCAGTGGTTTAGTGCTTTGTGCCAGAAACCAGAGGCTGCAGGCCCCAGCTCCCAACTAGAACATGGCTTTACTTCATGCTATAATGAGGGATTCCTAACCCACCAGCTGAAACTACCAGGAGGGCCAGATTCTGGTGTCAGAAATGCTGGTGTCTATCAGGATCCTTCAGTAGAATTACTCTAGATTTGTATCAGGGCTTCTGCTCCTCCTTAATCTCCTGGTCCTTTTTTGCTTTGGCACGGCCGTTGCGGTTCACGTTTGCTATGCAGCGCACGGTCTGCTTGCCCTGTGGGAGGCAGGATGCTGTGCCTTGCAGGGGAGACTCCACCGAGCTGCTGGAGGAGGGAAAATATGGGCTTTTCCAGCACCGCACCAACACCGCCACGGCTGCTGGGCAGGTGGGGAGCTGCGCAGGCCCCAGATCTAGGGGGAAAGCCTGAGACTTTAATGGGGATTGACAGCCACGGGGTGATTGGATGGATTTAATGAGGACTGATAGCCATGGGGTGATTCATCAATCCAGCGAGCCGGTCTCTGTGGCAGTGTTACGGAGAGGGTGGAATCCACCATGAATGCAAAGTAAAAACAAACAACCACAACTCTGGGCACATGCAGGGATATGGCTCCCCCCTTCCCCCACTGAGAAATGGAGCAGTACCACGGCCGTGGTGAAAACAACCAAGGGAGAGGTTTGCAATGTGCACATCCAGCCCGAAACCCCAGGGTGGGGAGGGGAGAGAGACGAAGGGCCATGCTGCAGACCCTAAAGGGAATGCCCGGTGCAGAGCCTCTGTGCTCAGAAAAGGAGCAGCCCACAGGGCAAAAGACGGTGCCGAGGCCCTGCAACCCCTCTAGCTAACTGTGCCCACGTATTGCAGCCTTGCACGCGCACCCCCCAGCTGACTCCCTATGGATTTCACACACGTGCACACACACACAGGACTGTCCCTATGGATTACAAACACACACACCCCTGACTGTCCCTATGAATTACACACACACAACCCAGTTGAGTGTCCCTATAGATTTCACACACACACACACACACACACACACACACACCCCAGCTGACTGTCCCTACGGATTTCACACACACACACACACACACACACACACCCCCCAGCTGACTGTCCCTATGGATTTCACACACACACACACACACACACAGGACTGTCCCTATGAATTACACACACACACCCCAGCTGACTGTCCCTACGGATTTCACACACACACACACACACACACACAACCCAGTTGAGTGTCCCTATAGATTTCACACACACACACACACACACACACACACACACACAGGACTGTCCCTATGGATTACAAACACACACACCCCTGACTGTCCCTATGAATTACACACACACAACCCAGTTGACTGTCCCTATGGATTTCACACACACACACACACACACACACACACACCCCAGCTGACTGTCCCTATAGATTTCACACACACACACACACACCCCAGCTGACTGTCCCTATGGATTTCACACACACACACACACACACACAGGACTGTCCCTATGGATTACAAACACACACACCCCTGACTGTCCCTATGAATTACACACACACCCCCCAGCTGACTGTCCCTACGGATTTCTCTTTCTCTCTCTCACACACAGCTGATTGTCGGTATGGATTTCACACCCCCCCCCCCCAGCTGACTCTCACACACGCTCCGGCAAGCTGCGGGCCTGGCGGCGGAGCGCTGCCCGCATCTCCCCTCCGGGACCCGCCGTGCGCCCCCGGCCGGCAGCGCCCACACCCGGGGGGCCCGGCCCGGCCCGGCCCGGCCCGGCCCGGCCCGGCGGGGATGCGAAGGCTGCGCCCCAGGACGCTGCAGCCGCCGCCGGCGGATAACGGGGCGTCGAGCGGCTCCGGGGAGGGGCTGCCCGGGGGAGGGCAGGGGCCCGCGGCATCCCGCGGCGCGCTTACCTCGCTGGGCCGGCTAGGAGCGGCTCCCCGGCTGCGCGTCCCCACGGCGCGGCTGCGCCCCAGCCCGGCGGAGCAGCCGCTCGCCCTTTGTTGACGGCCGGGGGCCGAGCCGGCGACAGGAGCGGGGCTGGGCAGCTGGCCGCCGGCCGGGGTGGCGGGGGGCTGGCGGAGGGGAGGGCTGGGGCAGGTCCCTCCCGCCCCAGCGCGGCGCATGAATGGAGACGGGCGCGCAGATTCCGGCGAGGGGGGAGCGCAGCGAGCGCGGGCGGCTGCTCCCCCTCTGCAGGCGGCGGCGAGGGAGCCCCGGGCAGCGGGGGTTGCCCCGAGAGCGAGCAACCGGCGGGGCGCGGCGCCGGGGGTGGCGGGGGCTCGGACCCCCAGCAGGGCGCAGCGAGGGCGAGCGCCGCGGAGGAACCCCCCAGCCAGGCGGGCCCCCCCAGCCCCGCAAGCAGCCGGGGGGTGCGGTGGGGACAAGTCTGCAAGGCAGGGATAAAAGGGGCCCCCGACTCTCCCATCGCACCAGCTGCAGGGGGGAAGGGGCCATGGCTCCTCCAGCTCGCCTTCGCCTCAGGGCAAGGTGGGAGCCAAGCCCCACGCTTGGGGGTGCAAGCGCAGGGCAGTGGTGAATTAAGGGGCGCATTCGCCCCCCCCGCGCGCCCTCACTAGCCCCAGGAGTAGGGATGGTCCCGAGCTCTCCTACAGCGCTTTCCCTCGGGAGAGCTCAGCATCACTGCCCTCCTTTTACTGCTGGGGAAAAAGAGGCAGGGGAGTGGGGAAGTGACTTGCCCAAGGTTGCTCGATTGGCCAGTGGCCAAGCCAGGACGAGGAGACAGGTCTGCCGAGTTGCAGGTCGGTGCCCTGCCCACAGGGATGTACTGCTGCTCTCTGCAGCTGTCCCCTGCCTCAGCTAGCCTCACGGAGGCACAGACAGGTCACACACACAGGTAAATCTCCGTGACAGCTGCCAACTCAATGAGGAAGACCCCTGTCCCATCTTCCCCAAAGGAAGGGGATATTAGATGTCCAGAGTCCCCTGGTGCTAAGCCTGTTAGTCTAACCGCCCAGAACAAAACAATTCCTCTAAGCACTTAAAGAAAAGGAGGACTTGTGGCTCCTTAGAGACTAACCAATTTATGCTCAAATAGATTGGTTAGTCTCTAAGGTGCCACAAGTCCTCCTTTTCTTTTTGCGAATACAGACTAACCCGGCTGCTACTCTGAAACCTAAACACTTAGTGGCCCCTGCCTCAGTTTCCCCATCTGAAAACAGAGAACTATCAAACTTCCTCGACTTTGTCTATTTCATTTGTTCCTAAGATCTTCTGTCTCTTGTGGGTGGAAAACACCTGGCTCAAGGACCACCCTTGCTGCCCTAGCACAAAGAAAGATTAAGGGGGGATATGATAGATCAGTGGTTCTCAACCAGGGTCCGAGGCCCCCTGGGGGGCCATGAGCAGGCTTCAGGGGGTCCCCAAGCATTAGACTCACTGGGGCCCAGGGCCGAAAGCTGAAATCCCACCGCAGGGGGCTGAAGCCTGGGGCCCTGAGTCCCGTCACCGGGGGCTGAAGTCAAAGTCTGAGCAACTGAGCTGCCTGGGGGTCCCCAGCCCATCGCCCAGCTTGCTACCCCCGAATGCCGGTCCTGGATTTTGTATACAGAAAAGTAGTTGTGGCACAGGTGGGCTGTGGATTTTTTATAGCGGGGGGGGGGGGGGGGGCTCAGAAAGAAAAAGTTGAGAACCCCTGTGATAGAGGTCTCCAAAACCATGGCCGGTGTGGGGAAAGTGAAGTCTTATTGACCCCTTCCCATAATACAAAATCCAGCGGGCCACCCAATTAAATAGGCCACGGGCTAATACAAACGAGAGGAAATAGTTTTTCACACAATGCACAATTAACCTGGGGGGAGGGACAGCTCGGTGGTTTGGCCTGTTAAACCCAGGGCTGTGAGTTCAATGCTCGAGGGGGCCTTTTAGGGATCTGGGGCAAAATTTGGGGATTGGCCCTGCTTTGAGCAGGGGGTTGGACTAGATACCTCATGAGGTCCCTTCCAACCCTGCTAGTCTATATAATGGCCAAAACTATAATGGGGTTAAAAAAAGAACTAGATAAGCTCCTGGAGGGCAGGTCCATCAATGGCTATTAGCCAAGCTGGCCAGGGATATAGCCCCATCTCCCTTAGGGTGATCCTAAACCTCTGACTGACAGACACCAAGAAGAGGGGTGGGGCTCTCTGAAATTGCCCTGTTCTGTATATTCCCCCTGAAGCTCTGGTACTGATCACGGTCAAGACAAGATAGCAGGCCAGAGAGGCTGTCGGGCTGACCCCTTAGGGCAGCCATGACATGGGTAATTTTCCCCACAGAAAATGGGAAATGGCCAGGAAATGCAGAGTGGCCGTGGCACCTGGCTCGCATTCATCGCCTGTCACTGCCACTCAAAAGAAGCATCTCCAACTTTCCTAAACGCCCTGACAGCGTTTTTCACCCCAACTCAAAAGTTCCTGATTTTTTTCCCAAAGAAAACCAGCCCCGAAAATCCGGATAATTTTCAGTTTACAAAAGTTAAAATGATTTTTCCCTGTTGTTTGTTTTTCACCTGCCCCCTGTTTTCCTGCTGGAAAAGGTGGCCAGGGTGTAATAACTGGAAAAAGGAAAACAAACAACCCCCATCTTTTCTTCACTTCTCAAAACAGAAGTAGCTCAGGTCTGGGCAGCTCTCTCATCAACAATGGGAAAAGTTACAAATAAAAATGGTTGGTTTGGGGAGAAACAAGCCATTTTCAAACCAAAAAGTGTCACCGGGCTCCGCTATCTGTCGCTTACTCCAAACACGGCTCATCTCACACAGGCTGGGGTGGTGCAAGCTTTGGGCACGCTTACACAGCTGCAGGTCGGTCCCCTCGGTCTGTACTCTTTAAGCTCAGGGACTGGAATCCATGGCTCCACAGCAGGGAATTCATTGCAGCATGAGGCTTAATGAGCCCACAAGGCAATTGGATTATGCAAATTGGCCGAGGGGAGAGAGTGGTTCCCGCCTGCCCTGCAAATCCCGTGCTGGGGGCAGTGGTGAGCTGTCTCTGGGATTTTCCTGGCAGACCCCAGAGGGAAAGACGTTTCTGCAATTCAACTGCTATCCCAGCCTCCAGCTCAGACTCACTGCTTAGTGGATATCGCTGCCTCAATGGCAGCAGCCCTCTCCCCCTACCTGTGGTGCCCCCCATGAGGCAGTTAGAGCAGTCCCAGGGCTGCTCTAACTCTTGCTCTGATTCCCATGCTCGCCCCGCCCCGCCCCCCCCCCCGAAGCAGTGTATTGCAGGAATGCCCCATATCCATCCCTGTACTGGGGGCTGGAAGCAGGGCCCTTCCTGCATCTCCTTGCTGACCAGGAGGCTCCAATTGAGCGAGGGGCATTTTTGGCCCCTTTTTAAGGGCTGAAGGGGCCTTGGCCTATGTCCTCCCAGCTCCAGCCAAGCTCAGAGCAACAGACAGAGGCTTTGCCTTTCAGCTCAGGGGGCAGGATCCTGTGGCTGCCGTTCTCCATCCCCATTACAAATGGTGAAGCAGAGAATCGGCGCTGAAGTTGAAATGCTGCTGGGAGGGCTTCACCAGGGGCTGGAAGAGGGGAGGCAATTAGGAGCCCAGTTCTCCTCTGCTCACACCTGAAGTCACTCCTGATTCACACCCACGCCCATTGGGTCGATGGGACAGCCCTGTAACTGGCAGCAGGGACCATGCCCCAGCTGGTGGCCAGTTCCCTTGGCAGCACCAGCCCCCTGCCCCCCACCCCCAAGGGACAACAGCATACGGGGGAGCTTGCAGCAGATCCAGGGCTTGAACCCAGGGCCCTGAAAGCCCTGCTCCTCAGGAGCCCAGCTGGGGGGCCGAGCTAGGACAGTAGGGGGGTCTGTAAGCCCCGCCCAGAGGCCAAACCTTTTCACAGGGACACTCTGGCAGGGGTAGCATGGGGGGGACCCCTCCCTGCACAGCCCAGCTGTCCCTGCTCTGGGGCTCCGCCCTAGGCCTTTCACAAAAGGGGCTCAGGCCAGCGCGTGGCTAGCTGCTGCAGGGAGCTGTGACAGTGACTAGCAGCCCCAGACGGAATTCCCCACAGCTGTCGCAGCCTTTGATCAGCCAGACTCTGCAGCTGGGGAATTAATTCGCAAGCAAGGAAAAGGAGTACGCAGAATCCTACCAGGCCCAGCGCTGACGCCAGGGATGACACACACGAATGCCAAGTTGGCAGTCACTGGGGGCTCTACGCAGGAATATCACACCCCCCCCAAAACAGGCAAGCTCTTATAATAAAAAGCAAACAGGGGGCCTCCTTGAGCTGCTCGGAGCCCTAAGCAATTGCTTGGTCTGCCTATGCCTTGCATGGGCTCTGCAGGTTGGCCACAGGGGAGGGTGAGTAACTGGAGAGTCCTTTGGTGCTTCCCTCTCATCCCACTAAGACTGGCAACACCCTGCAGCCACTTTGTCTGGGGCTTATGCCCTCCGAGATCCCCCTGGAGCACAACAGCCAGTCTTGCCTGGACAGTCCGGTGTGGAGGGCTGGCACGAGACCTTCCACCAGCCAGGAACGTCCCTGAAATCCAGCTGCTGCTCCAGGTGCTAGATGCACTGGGCGCTGCATCGGATGCGTCGTGACATTGGCTTGGGATGCGGCAGACCTCTGGTGTGACCATGGGGAAGTCACTTAGTGTCCATGGGAGTTAAATACCTTTCCAAAGCTGAGGCTTACCGCTCCATGCCCCCCTTCTCCAGCTGCCAAATGAGGGTCAGAACCCTGGTGACGTGTGTTCAGATTTCTGTAGCAGGGACTGTCCCTGCAGGGCGCAATGGGGCCACGCTCTCAGCTGGGGCCTCTCTTAGGTACTGCCTTGTATCTAAGCACATCACAGCCTTTAGGGCATTAATCCTTCCAACCCCCCCGGGAGGCCAGGCAGGTCTAGTATCCCCAGTGTACCGCAAGAGGAAATTGAGGCACAGAGCTGCAGTAACCTGCCCAATATCGCACGGGGAGTCTGTGGCAGAGCAGGGACATGACCCCAGGTCTCCCATGTGTCTGGCTAGTGCCTAATCACTGGGCCGTCCTTCCTCACAGTTGCTACCCTAATGCAAATAATAGAGAGAGCTCCTGGCCTTGGTTACTGGAGGCTGATGGTACTGCAGGACTCCATCCGGCTCCAGGCTCAGCCAGAGGGCATTCCCCATCCGGCAATCCTCAGCCCTAGGTGGGCGACTCACGGGGAAGGTGCTGTGCGTTTGGGGTCTCCTCACTCGCACAATGCTCTGTGACTCTGTTTCCCTCTTGGAACAGAATCTATTCCAAGCCCCACAGGCAGAACCACAGGTAAGTTCAGCATGGGGAGAAGCAATCTCATAAGCAGGAAGGGAGGGCGAAGCAAAGCAGGAGTTGCTAAGCGGCCAAGGAATCCTCAAATGAGTCCAGGGAGATGAAAAAGCTCGCAGAGTTCACGCCACTCAGAGCTGGGGTAAGCGAGTGGTGAGCGAGGCGTGCAGCTTTGGTGACTGAGCCAGAGGCCCGCCCCGCCACCAACCCCAGCTCCAGCTCACTGGGGGGCTTGAATGACTTCACGGCCCTAGGAAGACTGGACTGATGACTTGGGGGCTGGCTTGGGACCCAGGAAAGCTGGGTCCAATTTCTGGCTCTGCCACTGACTCCCCTGAGCGACTCTGAGCAAGTCACTTAGTCTCTCTGTGCCCCAGACCCTACCCGCACAGGTGCTGCTGTCCTACACAGCTGCAGCCAGGGCTGTTTGTGCCAGGCCCTGACCCAGAGGGAAGCATGCAATTGATCAGGAGACAAGACAATCCAGGCTGCTTTTACTGGGAGAGAGTCCTTCTGACAAACAGCTTAAGGCTTAACCTGGATCAATAATACAATTAAGCGGTTACTCTGCAGCATTATGGAGGTCTTGGGGAAAAGGACCACTTCTCTGGCCCCTGCCTCTTCATGCTAGCTGTCACGTGAACAACTTACAGCCACAACAGACACTTAATAGTACATCAGTTACTGTAACCCCCTAGAGGCCGCAACGGAGATGAGAGCCCCACTGCACCAGGCACTGCAGACCCCTACGGGCCCTTCGCTGTGCAGGGCGCTGCACAGACCCCAACCTAGAACAGTGCCCCCACTGTGCCTGTCACTACATGACCCCCAACTGACACCCACCTTGGGCCGGGCACTGGACAGACCCTGACAAAGACCCACACTGTGCAGGGCGCTGCACAGACCCCTACCAAGACTGGCTCCCGCACTGTGCCGGGCGCTGCACAGACAAAGCAAGAGACAGCGTTACCCTAAAGAGCTTTTGTGACAGACACCATCTAGGTGAGCACTGGGGATAGGACCAGAGACCTACACACGTCTCTGTAGCTTGTGCTGAAGAGCCAGACTCCCTAGCTGGAGGCTGTCGCAGACTCACGTCACCCGGAGCCGTGAGTTACGCTTCCAGGCTAAACGGAAGCACCGAGAGCAGGAGGGACTTGCCCCAGCTCATCCAGCCAGGCAGTGACAGAGGAAGGACTAAAACCACCTTCTGCCTCCTGGTTCAGCGCCCTACCCACGAACCCTGCTGCATCCATTGCACCCCACCAGGGCACTGCGCTCGTTCCCCTCATTTCCCCTTCCTTATAAGCATCAGCTGCATGCGGAGAGAACTCCACGGGAGGCTCGGCCTTCTGTTGCGCTAACCAAGCTCCTCAGCAGCTTGTGGCACTGCCTGCTCCCCGGCCACCTCCTCATTCCCCACAAGGTCTAGGCCTAGACGTGCTCGACTTGCGTGAAGTCCGCAACCTGCAGATCTTTGCGGGGCTCGAAACGACGCCCCTCCTGTTGGCTGTTACCATCAGTGGGTGTGCCTCGCTCACCCGGCTGACATTTACAGAGCCTTAGGTGAACCGGCGAGAAAGCAGCGCTCTGCAAATGGCAAGGTGACGGGAGGGCCAGGGTGGGTCACTCGGAGGCGAGGAGCCCTGTGACCGAGGCATCGCTCAGCGAAGGTTTTCGCAGGCCGAGAATAGCTCATGGCACTAAGGGGGGGGGGGAATGCAAAATAGCCTGACTTATCAGATCTCTTGTTAACAGTGAGAGAGAATCTGCCCCTTGCTCTGGGGGTGTGCAGGGGCAAATGGGACATAAACTCAACACAATGGACTGGAGAGAATCTCATCACCCAAGAACAGCGTGCGGCTGCTGTGGGCAGATCGGGGGCAGGCCTGGATAACCTGGTGCTTCACGGATTCTGCTCTGTGCCACTGATAGGCACCTGTTTGCTCTGTCTTACGCCAGGAGCCATTTTTGCCCCACAGCAGCCCAGAATCCAGAGTAAAGGGGTTGTAAAGCCAGCCTTGCCCTCCCCAGCTCAGTATGGACTTGATCCCCTAAATGTGGGGCAGCAGGCTTCAGATTAGTGCAGGTGTCCTCTGAGCATGGAGCTTCTGCATCGCAACCTATCCGTTCTGACCCCTGCAGATCCACCTGGGGCCTGACTCTCAGCTGCTCTGCGCTTACACCAGGGCAGCATGGTGGGAAACACTTCTAGATCAGAACAGGTCCATCCTGCTCTGGTGTAAATGATAGCACATGATGCAGGGCATAATTCGGACTCGGAGCCCTGGGCTGTCCCAGCCACCCACCTGCCATCTGAGTAGCAGTACAGATGTGTCGCAGAGCAGAGCAGAGCAGGAGGAGTTTGTTTTGCCGTCCCACTTGTCTACATCCAGAACTGAGTCAGTTCAGTTAAACTGGTGGGAAACAGCCAAATAGACGCTCTTAATCCAGTTTACAAGTGGCTCTTTGTGGTGTAGTTGGAGTTAATGGGGGACTGAAGCTAAGCCGCTCTTATGCGGAAATAAGAGCGACCTCACAGCACATTTGCAGTAGTTTAGCTAAATCCAGTTGAAATTAAACTGGTGAACGTTCCCAAGGCCTTAAACCACAAGAAAAAGGGGGCCCACACAAGGGCTTCCAGCACTTTAACTAAACCGGGTTAATACCCAGTACTTTCCGTCCATGGCTATCAAGGGATAAATATCATTATCCCCACTTGACAGCTAGGGAAACTGAGGCACAGGCAGGCAATGTGACTTGCTCCGAGGTGATCCAGCAACAAAACAACCAACCTGGCAATAGTTGGTTCCTGGTATGCAGAGACCACTCCCCGCCATGCTGACCAGTATTCACTCATTGCACTCCCCCGTCTGTACCGATCTGTCATCTCTTGTCTTATACGTAGACTGGAAGCTCTCTGGGGCAGGGACTGTCTTTTTGTTCTGTCTGTACAGCGGCTAGCACAATGGATCCTGATTCTATCAATAATGCTACTAGTGTAAGAGCCAGGAATAGAACCCAGGTCTCCCAAGTCTCAGCGCTCTACCCTCTAGGTCACACTGCCTTTAATCCTAGCAATAACTAGCCCCGTACAAGGGAGTGCAGGGTTCTAGGAAGCTTGCTAGAGAGCAAACCCAGGCTCAGACCCCAAGCTGCTGTCTCCCAGAGCATAGCTGTTTGTTCGAACTCCTGATCCCGAGGGTTTAGCCTGATCATTTCTAACTAGAAAAGAGTGGTGAAGGCTCCTTGTCATCTCTGTCATAGTGGGGATTACTCACCTCCTCAGCCCTGGTGTGCATGTGTCTCATCTCCTCAGAAATGACAGATTATTTGCAGATAACCAGAGCACAAAACTTTCCCCCCCTCCTCCCAGGGATAGTTTCTAAAGGCGTCTCAGTGGCAAGATGAAGTTTCCGTTTTTTGGTCATTCCAGAGCTGTGGTCTGGTCTCCTCTGAGCCGCTTTCTCTCTGGTCACATTGCTCCCTGCAAGAGGGAAAGAATTGAAAGCCCGGTGAGAGACTGTGCTCAGGAACCAACTGCAGTCGTCGCTTTAAAGATTGGCGGCTGTCAGTTTAGCGGCAAGACTTGTGGGAAACGGGGGCACAGCCCTGCATGTATGACATCACATCTTGTTGCCATGGAGACAGTGATGAGGTCACGCACCTGGGCGCCAATCTGGCAAAGACTTACGCATCTGTTTGACTTGGGAGAGATAGGATTGCTGCTGTGTGTGAAACCTCACTTACACTCTGGCTCCTTCAGGCCAGTTCGGCTACATAAAGGGGCCTTAAAGTGGGGGGAAATGCACCCCCTTAAGAATCCTCCCCCATGCAGGGGCCTCACCAGCTAGTACAGAGGCTCTGCAAGTACACCCTGCCTGCTCCCCGAGTAAGGGAAGGTCAGAGGTGAAGGCGGAGGGTCACTGCACTACGGCTCATCTCCTTTTCCCCTGGTTGCTGGGAGGCAGAGTGCTAGAGCAGCCCTTCGGCCACTCTAACTTACACAGGGACCATGGAGGCCCAGGAATACAAGGCGCACACAGGGATGCTTAAAGCCATCTTCTCCACCCCATCCATGCCTGCCCCAGGTACAGAGTACCTCAGAATCAGACCCACTGAGCTCAAAGGGGCTACTCACCTGCTTCTAACGTAACATGCATAATCACTGTGGGGTCAGGGCCTCAGAGGGCGACGCTGCCACCCCAGGGCAATAAGACGAATTGGAAGAGTGGAGAAGAGGCTCTCTGGGATCAGCCCCTGACGGGAAAGGAAAGAGGTGTCATCACAGGGTCAGTGCTGTGATTTTGAAGCAGAGGGTGTAAGTGATTAAAGGGTAAAAGTAAAAAACCCAAAACAAAGCAAAAAGTCAGCAGGATAACACCACCCTGAGCTTCTCTAGCAGCTTCCAGAGGAGATGCTCAGAGCATTAGTTACCCCTCCGAGGGGGTCCATAACAATAATACCTCGCTTTTACATAGCTCCAAAAGTGCATTACCAAGCAGATCACTGTCATTATACCCATTTTACCGATGAGGAAACTGAAGCACAGAGGGAAGAAGTGACTTGTCCAAGGTTACCCAGCAGGCCATTACCAGAGCCAGGAATAGAAGCCAGGGCTATTGTGGCCCAGTCCAGCACCCTGTCTGCTAGACCACACAAGGATCATTTTACCCTCCACTTAAAAGCAGCCACCTCTGGAACAGCATACAGCATCTGTTTATTGGCCACACAGTTTGGGGGCTGGAGGATGGCCCATCCCTCCTGTTTGACTTCCAACACTCTCAAAACCCCAAAGCACCAGTAAATTCCATCCTCCATAAATCCTCCTTCCTAACTGCAATTAGACCAGCTGAGCCCAGCCACAATCCATCCCCCACAATCCCTGCAACAAGTGCTGACACCTGGGAGGCAGATTCTTGGCTCAGGAAGTCATCTCCCTGTCAAGCATGGAGCACAGTCTCGACACCCAGCTGAAGGCTAGAATATCAAGTAGTGGCTCCTTCCATGCAGAGCTGATGAGGTTGTGACAGCTCTTCACAGAGTTGCTTAGTCAAGGCTGTCTGCGTTCAGTGCTGTGTTTGATTGGCATTGTTGTTACCAGGGGTGTTAAGAGAGCGGATAAGGAAAGGAGACAGGCAGCGTGAGGCTGAGACTCTGGGGCCAGAGCCTGCACTGAAAATGAGAGGTATTTTCGATTGCGCAAGGACAGCAGTGTTTGGATCCCAGATGCTCAGGAGGAAAATATTCTCCTCTGGTTCTATTCCAGGGTCATCAGTCAGGACGTGCTGTCAAGTGGCCGAGGCAGCATGCCAGGGTCTCCATTTCCCTGCACTTTGTGCGGTCATTCGCACTTGTGCAAAGTGGATATAAAAATCCTGCACCATTCTCATTGGGTAGCAACTGGCCCTGGTGGAAATAGCCCCATGACACGTAAGGGAGACTGGGAACTGAGCCCTCACTGCAGAGCTGGGTAGCTCTCTTCGCTTCAGTGACATGACAAGCCGTACAACGTGCTGCCAACGTGTCAGGAAAAGCCAGCTCCCTTGGGTCGTTGTCAGAGGTGGGATAAACCCACCAGGAGAGGGCTTCATGCTGTATTTGGGGTTTGCTCCCCCATGTCCATTGGTCATTGCTGTCCATTTCTGACTTGGAGGGAGGCTGCTACCTAGCACAATGCCGCTTGAGGTCAGACACAGCTTTTCCTCATTGCTTTCCAATGGGATGCCCCTTACGGGATTGCAGGGGTGCAAACTGGGAAGCCTCCTCTGCCTCTTGAGAGTAAAGGAGTCAATTCTCACCCTTCCCAGCTCCGGAGACTGCAGAGTGCCAGGGACATTGAGGAATACCCTGTGGGCCATGTCCCAACCCTGCACCCTAGGGTTAGGAAGGGATCTGATGGCCATTCTGCCAAGAAGAATATTTGCACCCATACTTCTGTGGCAGGGAGACCCCCAGTGGCTGCAGGGTTAAGTGCAGTTCTCTGTTCATATTGCAGCACGCTGTCGTTCTCAACCAGATGTCCGGGACCTCCTGGGGGGCTGTGAGCAGGTTTCAAGGGGTCCGCCAAGCAGGGCCAGCACTAGACTTGCTGGGGCCGAGAGCAGAAAGCCAAAGTCCCATGGTATGGGGCTGAAGCCCGGGGCTCTGAGCCCCACCACTCATGGTGGAAGCAGAATTCTGAGCAACTTAGCTTCGCAGGGCCCCTGTGGCGTCCAGCCCTGGGCCATTGCCCTGTTTGTTACCCTCCTAATGCTGGCCCTGGCTTTTATGTGCAGAAAAACAGTTCTTGGGGCACAAGTGAGCTGTGGAGTTTTTATAGCACAGGGAGGGGCTCAGAAAGAAAAAGTTTGAGAACCCCTGCTGTAGGGTAGCAGAGTGGACTGATCCTGCTCCTGGCGAGAGTCCATTCCAAATCTGGCTCCAGTTCCCAAGGGGGGATGACAAATCTTATATCCTCTGTGGATCGGGTGCAGCTGCCATGCCGGTGCCCAGATCCTCAGCTGACAGAAATGGGTGCATCCTCCCTTAAAACAACGAGGCTTTGCCTATATACACCACTTAGCCCCACGTGGCAGGTTAAGCCTCAAAGGGAAACTTGGCTCAAAGGCACCCTGGGTCAGAACAGCCCGAACCCAGCAGTTCTGAGGGAGCTTCAGTACAAACGCAGGTGCTGTCCCTGTGGGAGCGAAGTTCACAGCTTTGCTGTCCTCAGGGAACCCATTGCCAGACTGGGCTGACCTCAGAGGTCTAATGGGCGACTTGGGCTTTGCAAGAACAAGGGTCCAGACCTCATGCGCTGAGATGAGAGAATCGTGCTGCCGATTCTCAGGATTTTCCTCGAGGGTCTCACGATATTTGGGATTTTCCTCAAAGCTCCGGCTCCCGGCGTTCTCAGGCTACAGGAGACTTTCTCCGAAGGTCTAGGCGAAGGTCTGGCCCTCGGGTGCGGGGAGAAGCTGGCACACGCGACCCCGCCGGGGCAAAGGAGCCCAGCGGCCCGGTACAGCCACCCCCCTTTTCGGAGACGTCCCGAGCTGGGCATGCTGCCCCCGCTCCCGGGCCTGGCTCTGCCTTGGCGCGCGTAGGCCCGGCGGGGCGGGGGGCCGCGCTGTGGGGGGCAGCCCCTGGCACGGCGGGCGCCCCGCTCTCTGTGGGGGTGCTGGGGCTTCCACAGCCCCCCCAGCAAAGGGCCATCATCACCGGGGGGGGGGGCGCCCTCCACCCACGCTGCCTGTGGCTTTGGGAGGTTGCTCCCCCCTCCCTGCAGCGTGCACACAGCTGGGCGGGAGCCTTCCGCCCCCTGACCCCTCAGGCCCTATGTGCGGCGCGTCGCCCTTTAAGGCCTACGCCAGGTGGGGCGCGGGAGGGGGGGGGACGCATGCGCACTGAGCGGCCGCGGAATCCCGTGCGGCGGCCGAAGTCCTCCTACGCACGCGCAGTAGCAGCTGCGGAGGGCCGCCGGCCTCTTCTGCGCATGCGTATCCGGCTGGGGCGCGGGCGCGCCCGGCCTCGGCCCGCGCACGCGCGGTGGCGCGGGCGAAGCCCTTCCCCCCCCCGGAAGTGAGTCAGGGCGAGGGCGGAAGCTGCGGAGGCTTCCAGAAGGGCCTGGCCGGCGCGGCCCGGCGGCACCATGGTGGATTACAGCGTCTGGGACCACATCGAGGTGTCCGACGACGAGGATGAGACTCACCCCAACATCGACACGGCCAGCCTCTTCCGCTGGCGGCACCAGGTGCGGCCCGGCCCGGCCCCTGCCCCTGCCCCTCTGCCCCCCCCGCGGCCCCAGCCCCTGCCCCTCTCCCCCCCCCGGGCCCCAGCCCCTCTCCCCCCCCCCCGGCCCCAGCCCCTGCCCCTCTCCCCCCCCCGGCCCCAGCCCCTCTCCCCCCCCCCGGCCCCAGCCCCTGCCCCTCTCCCCCCCCCCGGCCCGGCCCCTGCCCCTCTGCCCCCCCGCGGCCAGCCCCTCTCCCCCCCCGGCCCCAGCCCCTGCCCCTCTGCCCCCCCGCGGCCCCAGCCCCTCTCCCCCCCCCGGCCCCAGCCCCTGCCCCTCTCCCCCCCCCCGGCCCGGCCCCTGCCCCTCTGCCCCCCCGCGGCCAGCCCCTCTCCCCCCCCGGCCCCAGCCCCTGCCCCTCTGCCCCCCCGCGGCCCCAGCCCCTCTCCCCCCCCCGGCCCCAGCCCCTGCCCCTCTCCCCCCCCCCCGGCCCGGCCCCTGCCCCTCTGCCCCCCCGCGGCCAGCCCCTCTGCCCCCCCCGGCCCCAGCCCCTGCCCCTCTGCCCCCCCCGCGGCCAGCCCCTCTCCCCCCCCCCGGCCCCAGCCCCTGCCCCTGCTCCTCTGCCCCCCCCGGCCCCAGCCCCTGCCCCTCTGCCCCCCCGCGGCCAGCCCCTCTCCCCCCCCCGGCCCCAGCCCCTCTCCCCCCCCCGGCCCCAGCCCCTGCCCCTCTCCCCCCCCCGGCCCCAGCCCCTGCCCCTCTCCCCCCCCCGGCCCCAGCCCCTCTCCCCCCCCCCCGGCCCCAGCCCCTGCCCCTCTCCCCCCCCCGGCCCCAGCCCCTGCCCCTCTCCCCCCCCCGGCCCCAGCCCCTGCCCCTCTCCCCCCCCCGGCCCCAGCCCCTGCCCCTCTCCCCCCCCCGGCCCCAGCCCCTGCCCCTCTGCCCCCCCCGGCCCCAGCCCCTGCCCCTCTGCCCCCCCCGCGGCCAGCCCCTGCCCCTCTGCCCCCCCGCGGCCAGCCCCTGCCCCTCTCCCCCCCCCGGCCCCTGCCCCTGCCCCTCTCCCCCCCCCCGGCCCCAGCCCCTCTCCCCCCCCCCGGCCCCAGCCCCTGCCCCTCTGCCCCCCCGCGGCCAGCCCCTCTCCCCCCCCCGGCCCCAGCCCCTCTCCCCCCCCCGGCCCCGGCCCCAGCCCCTCTCCCCCCCCCGGCCCCGGCCCCAGCCCCTCTCCCCCCCCCGGCCCCAGCCCCTCTGCCCCCCCCGGCCCCAGCCCCTGCCCCTCTCCCCCCCCCGGCCCCAGCCCCTGCCCCTCTCCCCCCCCCGGCCCCAGCCCCTCTCCCCCCCCCCGGCCCCAGCCCCTCTCCCCCCCCCGGCCCCAGCCCCTGCCCCTCTGCCCCCCCGCGGCCAGCCCCTCTCCCCCCCCCCGGCCCCAGCCCCTGCCCCTCTGCCCCCCCGCGGCCAGCCCCTCTCCCCCCCCCCGGCCCGGCCCCTGCCCCTCTGCCCCCCCCGGCCCCAGCCCCTGCCCCTCTGCCCCCCCGCGGCCAGCCCCTCTCCCCCCCCCCCGGCCCCAGCCCCTGCCCCTCTGCCCCCCCCGCGGCCAGCCCCTCTCCCCCCCCCGGCCCCTGCCCCTGCCCCTCTCCCCCCCCCCGGCCCCAGCCCCTCTCCCCCCCCCCGGCCCGGCCCCTGCCCCTCTGCCCCCCCGCGGCCAGCCCCTCTCCCCCCCCCGGCCCCTGCCCCTGCCCCTCTCCCCCCCCCCGGCCCCAGCCCCTGCCCCTCTGCCCCCCCCGCGGCCAGCCCCTCTCCCCCCCCCCGGCCCCAGCCCCTGCCCCTCTGCCCCCCCCGCGGCCAGCCCCTCTCCCCCCCCCCGGCCCCAGCCCCTGCCCCTCTGCCCCCCGGGAGCGCCCCGCGCCTGCGGAGACCCGGCCCAGTGCCACTGGGCTCCCAACCCGGGGCCCCAGCCCCTCTGCGCCCCCGGCCCCTCTGCGCCCCCCCGGCCAGCCCCTGCCCCTCTGCGCCCCCCCGGCCAGCCCCTGCCCCTCTGCCCCCCTGGCCAGCCCCTGCCCCAGCCCCTCTCCCCAAAACCCCTGCCCCAGCCCCTCTCCCCAAAACCCCTGCCCCAGCCCCTCTCCCCAAAACCCCTGCCCCAGCCCCTCTGCCCCCCCAGCCGGCCCCTCTGCCCCCCGGCCCCTCTCCCCTCTGCCCCCCCTGCCCCAGCCCCTCTGCCCCCCCCGGCCAGCCCCTCTCCCCATAACCCCTGCCCCAGCCCCTCTGCCCCCCGGCCAGCCCCTCTCCCCTCTCCCCCCCCTGACCAGCCCCTGCCCCTCTGCCCCCCCGCGGCCAGGCCCTGCCCCTCTGCCCCCCTGGCCAGCCCCTGCCCCCTCCCCTCTGCCCCCCCTGCCCCAGCCCCTCTCCCCAAAACCCCTGCCCCAGCCCCTCTCCCCAAAACCCCTGCCCCAGCCCCTCTCCCCAAAACCCCTGCCCCAGCCCCTCTGCCCCCCCAGCCGGCCCCTCTGCCCCCCCAGCCGGCCCCTCTGCCCCCCTGCCCCCCCGGCCCCTCTCCCCTCTGCCCCCCCTGCCCCAGCCCCTCTGCCCCCCCCGGCCAGCCCCTCTCCCCATAACCCCTGCCCCAGCCCCTCTGCCCCCCGGCCAGCCCCTCCCCAAAACCCCTGCCCCAGCCCCTCTCCCCTCTCCCCCCCCCCGACCAGCCCCTGCCCCTCTGCCCCCCCGCGGCCAGGCCCTGCCCCTCTGCCCTGCCCCAGCCCCTCTCCCCCCCCCCGGCCAGCCCCTCTCCCCATAACCCCAGCCCCTCTGCCCCCAGCCCCAGCCCCTCTCCCCAAAACCCCAGCCCCTCTCCCCAAAACCCCAGCCCCTCTCCCCATAACCCCTGCCCCAGCCCCTCCCCCCCCGGCCAGCCCCTGCCCCTCTGCCCTGCCCCAGCCCCTCTGCCCCCCCGGCCTGGCCCTCCCCAAAACCCCTGCCCCAGCCCCTCTTCCCTCTGCCCCCCCCGGCCAGCCCCTCCCCAAAACCCCTGCCCCAGCCCCTCTCCTTCCCCCCCCCGGCCAGCCCCCCCCCCCCCCCCCCGGCTAGCCCCTGCCCCAGCGTGCCCGGTGTCAAGATCCCCCGCCCGCCCCAGTGCCACTGTGCTCCCAACCCGGGGCCCCAGCCCCCGGCCCCACACACACACACACAAAAAGAAAAGGAGGACTTGTGGCACCTTAGAGACTAGCCAATTTATTTGAGCATGAGCTTTCGTGAGCTACAGCTCACACACACACACACCCCGGGCTCAGCCCATTGCAGAGACCGGCCTCTGCCGGGGCGCTGTTGAGAGAGGAGAGCACTGACCTATTGCCCTTGCCCTTGCCCTAGCCCCAGCCCCTCCCCGATAGCCCTGTCCCCCAGCCAGCCCCCCTGCCCCAGCCCCAAGGAAAAACTTGCTAGCTCTGGAACAGGCTTCCCAAGGGAGTTTGTGGATTCCACATCATTGGAGGGTTTTAAGAACAGATGGACAAACACCAGTCAGGGATGGTCTAGGGTTACTTGGTCTTGCCTCAGCACAGGGGGCTGGACTTGGCGACCTCTTAAGGTCCCTTCCAACCTGATATTTCTATGATTTTGTTTTATCAGGAGATCTGTGGCCCTCCAGTGGAGGGCTGATTTATATTCCCTTAGTACAGAAAGAGAAACGGAGGCACAAAGCAGGGAGGGGAATCACCTGCAATGGTGCAGCAAAGCAGGAGTAGTGTCTGGACTACAACTCAGGAGTCCTGACTGCGAGTCCAAGAGGAAACCCTGGGGCTTACTGTCTCCATATGCTCACTTGTGAAACCCCAGGAAGCTGTCTGGGCAGAAATCCATTCCCCAGTCTTCCAGTAACTTTCTCCACCACAGCCAGTCTGCACTTGGGAGCCAACAGAAAGGAAAACCAATGTCATGGCCTTAACTGACTCTGATACCAGTAACAGCAGTGTTCAGGTGCTGTAGTGGATACTACCCAACAGACTAAAGCCTCAGACAGGCAGGTGTGGTAAGACGCTCTACTAAGTCCCCATGTATTTGTAACTGGTTCCAGTTTAACAGATGAGGCATTGAGTCAGCCTTACCTGCCTTCTTTAGGGAATAAATGAGCTCTGGATGCAGTGTGTGTGAATGCAAAGGTTTAGTTTCTAATGCATCACCTGTCAGTCACCTTTTATTGGGGCTGGGAACCCACCCTGTTGGCTTAGGGAGTTCTGATCTTGTTTGAGTGGCAAGCGCTGGGGAAAATCCAGTTTTATTCTGGGTAAGATGGGGGCTTTTCACCTCTGCTGTATATGTGGTATAGATACCAAGATCGACCGGTCTCTCAAAGGTCCTAGAATGTTGGCAGTGCACTTTGCCTTTTCTCCTTCCCTTGGGAATTCCAGGGCTTTGAGAAGGGAATGCGATGCTGAGGTCCAATAATGATTCTGCCAGTCACTCGTGCTGAGCAACTCATTTCATTCCCCTGCCTCAGTTTCCCTATCTGTAAAATGGGGATAATACCTGTTAGAGAGAGCTGCGATGGGGGAAGCTGAAGTTTTGGTGGCTAATTGAGGAGTGTTTTGGTAATCTAAAGCACTATGTAAGTACTAAGTACTGGGAGACAATGGAGAAATAAACTGTGATCTTTTTCAAACCCTCCTTCCCTGAGTGTTGTGCATCCCTCCTTTGAGAGCGCATGTGCAGTGTGAGTAACTGTATTTCAGCTAGGGTGTTCTTCCTCCAGACTAGCATGTTATGCCCAGGAAGGATCTCTGCTCCATGTGGAGAAATAAATGTTTTTCTCCACATGGAGAAGAAAATGGGAATTCAGCTTTTGTTTTCCAGGCTCAGAGGGGGAAGAAATTATTCTCCAACAGCCACAGCAAGAGCTATGTCCAATCAACAGCAAACAAAATCCTAAGGATCTTAGAACCCTCTTGAAAACATAACATAGCAAACGTGTTCAGTAGTTAACTGTTGGGTCTCTGGAAGGAAGGCAGCATTAGAATGCCTATAGCTAGGACACACAGACTGAAACAGAACAGGGGGCAAATTTGAGTTGAATATCAAGGGAATCTCCAATGCTATCAGCCTAAGGGAGGTGGTAGAAACTCCATTGCTTGAGGCAGTTGCACCTAGATTAGACTAAAGATTGTACAGTAGTGAACAGCCCTGCCCTGGCCTGTGAGGGTGGATGATGTGGGGATCAATAGGACTCTTCCACCTCTTAATTTTCAGCTAGAACAAATTGATACTGGAGAGGAGAGGAACGTTCATTCTCCTGCTTCTGGGTTAACACTGATTTCCTGCATCGCATGCTCTGTTGAGCATAATTGGAGTCTCTGCAGACATGCCAAGCCCTCGGGAAACTCTAACTACTAAGTGGCACTGAGCTCTCATTTAGCAGCACAGGGTGGCTGTGTGTGTGAGAATGTCAGTGCAGCACAGAAGAGAGATGGCTAAAAAGTCTGATTAAACCATAAGGCTCCTACAGGCTAGTTGCAATGAGTGTGAGGTTGAAGGTTCAGTTCTCTACAGAGGCAAGAAATTAGCCCCACGCTCTGTGATACTGGGATTAAGCGAAAAGTCGACGAGTTGGGAAGCATGACAGTGCAGGTAGGCTAACCCTTCTCTGGCACAGAAGATACTGTCCTGTTGGTGTAATGTAATTCAGCATGTCAATTGCTGTTCTGTTAGATCCTATCAGGGTTCGAATCAGCCCAACCATCATCTCCTGTGTGTGGTGCATGAGGCAAGGAGAGGGTTCCCAGTGTTACTCAAACTGTCTGTACTCTCCTCTTTGCCAGTGAATCAGTTGGCTCTTCTATTCCAAGAGCAAGTGATGAAGAGTACTTTAAAAAAAGCTGTAAATTGATATCTGCAGGCCCGAGTGGAGAGGATGGAACAGTTCCAGAAGGAGAAAGAAGAGCTGGATAAAGGGTGCAGGGAATGCAAACGGAAACTAGCCGAGTGCCAGAAGAAAATGAAGGAGCTGGAGGTGGCAGACGCGGTGAGCGGGAAAGGGGAGCTGCAGAGACTTCAGGCCGAAGCGCAGCAGCTGAGAAAAGAAGAGAAAAGCTGGGAAAAGAAGATCGAGGAGCTGAGGAAGAAGGAGAAGAACATGCCTTGGAACGTGGACACCCTGAGCAAAGACGGCTTCAGCAAGGTTGGTCTGAAGGGTGCCTGGTGAGGGGAAGGAGCTGCATGGGTGTCCGGCTGGGGAACCTGCCTTGCAAACATGGCATCAGACTTGTTGTGCTGGAAGCACAGCTGGCGATGCAGCAGCACCATGAACCAGCCTCCTCTCTCTCTGCAGAGTGTTTTCAATGTCAAACCTGAAGAGGACGATGAATCGGAGGAACAGAAAGAGAAGAAACACAAGACGTTTGTGGAGAAGTACGAGAAGCAGATCAAACACTTTGGTAAGTTAGCCAGCTGCAAGTGTAGTGCTCCCTGGCAGTCGAGGCAATGAAAGCGTCAAAAGTCCCTCTTGACTTAGAAAAGGGCTCTGGGTTAGCGAGGCTGTGAGAGACTCTTCCAGCAGGGTGAGGGAAGCGATCGCAACGCAGTTGGACTCCCGGCTACCTGGGTCATGTCCACCATACCTGTCTTCTCCCATGCTGCAGACTTAGAAAGGAAAGCACATGCAGTTGGAGAGACCCATGTTCGGTGTGGGGTAGCAGAGTGTTCTCAGCGGGGGGTCCCTGCCTCCTTTCAGAACCATATGTAAAAGGCACCAATAAGCCAGAGGTCTACTAACACAGCCCACTCCTGGGGCTTGTTTTTACCCTTAACTTCACTTACAAAGCCCTACTGCAGGACTGTACGAACCAACATCTGGCTGTAGCATGTAGGCTTTCTCCTGAACGGCTCTTCTCTTGAGTCCCACCCCCGACTTTGCTGGACCTTCTCTGCCTCCTCCTAACTCTTCACTACTTTAATCATTCTGAATTGGAGCTTTGCTCAGGTGCCCTTCACCAGAACTCTGGAGCTGCTCACTTACTAGTGCATCTATCCGCCCCACAGTCCTGGGGTAGGGAAGGGTTATCCCCATTTTACAGAGGTGGATATCGAGTACAAAGGGATGAAGTGACTTAGCCAGGGTCACATGGAGAGTCTGGCGGAGCCAAGAAATGACCCCAGATTTCTTGAGTCCCAATCTAGTGCCTTCCCACAGGCCTGTCTTTTCTTATGGGACCCTCTTGGTCTGATTGGTCAGGCGAGTCAGCAGGTTAGCTCTATGTTGCCACATCATTGGGTCCTGTACTGGATTCTGCCTTCATAATCCTGCTGCTTGGATACCAAAGTCATAGGCCTCTAATAAATATGCTTGGTAAATTCAGCTGGGTGTTCTTCGGTTAAATTCCTACAATGCTTCTGTCCCACCCACCCCATCTAAAGACAGCACACCCTGCCTTCATTTGGGCTGTTCCTGTGAAATGCAGCCAGGAGGAGAAGTTAATCCTCTGTCCCGTGTTTGATCTGTCCTAGGTACTTAGGTGGCCCCTTGACCTTGTAGATGGTGAGGTGCTCAGATACCAAAAGAGCCTCTCATGAGGGATCCTAGTGCTGCTGGCTCAGCTGCACAGATAGAGAGCTGAGGCACAAAGGCCCAGATCCTCCGGGGTGTTTACCTAAATACCTAATACTAAGTGACTTGGCCAAGGTCACAAACACAACCTGGAGCAGAAGAGGGAATTGAACCCAGGTCTCCCAATCACAGGCGAGTGCCCTGACCACACCACCATCTTTCCCCTCCAGCAGGTGGAATCCTGCCTCCTAAAGTACTGCTGATCCTCTCTAGCCCTGTCCAGGCTCCGCAACGGCTTTGTGGGTGGGCTCTTCTCTCTGACCATGTGGCAAGGTGACTGTCTGCTGTTAACTGGGGCTCTCCTGCTTTGAAGGGATGCTGCGGCGCTGGGACGACAGCCAGAAGTATCTATCTGATAACCCGCATCTGGTGTGTGAGGAGACCGCCAATTACCTGGTCATCTGGTGCATTGATCTGGAAGTGGAAGAGGTGAGGCTGCTGTGTTTCCCCAGGAGTTGTGACTGCAGCTGATAGCAGCGAGGAATAAATCCCAGGGACCCTGTTGAGTTCTGACCCATTCACGTTTGTGGTGGGCCAAACTCTTTCCCATTAGAATCCCTTCCCTAATGGACGCCTCATGGCATAGTGAACCCGTGCTGGGGGAACGAGACCCGGAAAGTGTGTACCCAAGTGGCTCCATGGCTCGTGCATTAGTTTCCCCGTCAGTACTCTTGTTCCAGCAGCTGTTCATCTGATCCACTAGCTGCTCATTCTCTTCCCGAGTCAGCCTTGGTTGTCTTGTGACCAGCTGCCCCCCGGGGAGCCAGTGTCTCTTTCAAAGACGGCCTCCGTTTGCTTTAAAGATGGCGCTGACATCTGAGAAATCCTGGCAGCTGAGTCTGGAAGGGAATGGGCCACGGGCTCAGACTGCAGCGGACTCGCTTGTCATGGCTCTCTGCCAGCCAGTGTCTTCTTCCCACTGCCTCCCTGAGTAACGAGGGGCAAGGCTGTGGTGGCTGGCATCTCGGGGTCTGTCAGAATTTGAGCACGCCCTCAGCTGGCAGTGCACCGCACAGCACAGTCCTTAGAGCCATAGGTGCCTTTCTCTTCCGCCTCCTAGAAACACGCCCTGATGGAGCAGGTCGCCCATCAGACCATCGTGATGCAGTTCATCCTAGAGCTGGCCAAGAGCCTGAAGGTGGACCCCAGAGCTTGTTTTAGACAGTTCTTCACCAAAATCAAGGTGAGTTCCAAGTCCCCTTCAGCTGTGCTGTTTTCTCCCCATTTCCCCCTCTCACAGGTGGCCTGAAGTCAGGAGGAATGCGGTGGACAGTGTGGAACTCCCTGCTGTGGAGTGTTGGTTAGGTCAGGAATTTAGCAAGATTCCAAGAGGGAGTGGACACACGGATTCCCAGAATATCCCGAATTCGAACAGTTACTGCTAAGGATACAAACCTGCTTCAGGGTTTGAGACAGCCTCTATTAGAAGTTAAGAAGAGATCTTCATGAGGCAAATTACCCCATGTCTACATCCTGTGTGGTTTCTCGCACTGTCCTCTGCAGCTTCTGATTCTGGCCACTGTCAGAGACAAGCTACTGCGCTATGTGGACCTTAGATCTGAGCCAGTCTGGCAATTCCGATACCACGTGGTGACATCCTTCTTCGTTCTCAGTCTGCCCTCTCTGGAGAGAGGGGGCCCAAGGCCCACTCAGGAGTGAGGTTTAAATACAGACTGACTTTTGCCCAGCTTCCCATGGCCAGCTCTCTGGCTCAGTAGTGTGAGGTGTGGCTGGGGTCACCACTGTGGCTAATAGCTAAAGCTGAAGATCCTTCTCCTTTGTTACTGGGCCATCTGAAAGACACTTGGGGAGCTGCCTCCTGAGAGCTCTGTGCCCAGAGGGCCCCAAGCTCGGAGAACATATTGGACTGTAAGTTTTATCCCTCCTACTTGCTGGACTTTTTCCTGCCACCTGTTGCTTGTGCCCTACCATCGCCTGCCTGTGTGTTTGTGGCGCTGTGCTTGCTCCCACGGCAGTGGGTTGTCAGGACGCCGCAGGAGGAGAGTGTGTCAGTCTGTCACAAATGCTTCTGAGCCGTCCATCCTCCTGCAGCAGGTGGCTTTTGATGAAGGAAGCACGTGGGCTAATAGGCAGCACTTCCCCTCCCCCCAGCCCTGCAATGAGCCTGATTGAATGGGAGCGTGGCTACTCTAGCCTGAGCATGGGGTGTGTCATCTGGGGTCGGCCACGGCTCTCATGCCTGGCTGGATCCTGTGCCATCTTGGCTCCTTCGTTAATGTTCTGGCCTCTGACTCTGCTACCCTGCTTCTCCCTGCTCGTTGCAGACGGCCGATCAGCAGTACATGGAGGGGTTCACCGACGAGCTGGAGGCCTTCAAGGAGCGGGTGAGAGGCCGCGCCAAGGTGCGCATCGAGAAAGCCATGAAAGAGTATGAAGAGGAGGAGCGGCAGAAACGGCTGGGCCCAGGCGGGCTGGATCCCGTGGAGGTGTACGAATCCCTCCCGGCTGTGAGTAGCCTGATCGCTGAGCAGCAGGTGTCTTGTGCTCTAATCAAGAGCAGCTGGTGTCGATCTCGCATCCTGGCTCCCACTTAAAAGGGTTTCCTTCCCACTCCCTATCCTGTCTAGAGTACTTATCTGGCCCCATTCTCTGAGCAGCTCAGACGCTCTGATGGGTTTATTCTCCCCACCCCCCAGGTCAGAAAGCCCTATCCCCATTTTACAGGTGGGGCACTGAGGCATAGCGAGACTGACTTACCCAAGTCTGACAGAGCAGGGAAGTGAACCCAGGTCTTCCAAGCCCTCAGGCTAGTGTCCTGGCTACTGCACCACCCTCCCAGGGAAGTGGGCAAGGTGGCATTCCTCCGTGCCCCGGGGCATGGGTGGGTCACTGCGGAGTGCCTCCAGGTGCCAGAGCCAGGTGCACAGTCTCCACTGCCTTCCTAGGCCTTGTGCTCCCGCTCAGCTAAGAGACAAGACGTGAGCTCCTGGGCACTATCTATTGCACGGGGCTGTGGAAGGGGCCATGTCCCCGACCAGCTCACCATGCTGCCCTCTCCTCCCCCAGGAGCTGCAAAAGTGTTTCGATTCGAAAGACGTTCAGATGCTGCAGGATGCAATCAGCAAAATGGAGCCGGCGGTGAGTATGCCTTGGGTGGGGAGACACGGGGCCTAGGTGAAAGCCAAGAGTGCCCAGCTCTTGAGGCACAGGGGGAGAGCCATCAGCTTTCTGTTGCTGTGAATTGGGGTCCATTCCCAGGCACGTTATCGCATCTTCCTACGTAGCTATTGGCTTCTTCCCAAGTCACTGATCTCCAGCCAACCAAGTGGCAATGGGCCCTTGGCTGAAGGCTGCAATGCAGTGTCTGGCAGGGGATGGAGGTGGGCTTTGGGAGCTCTGGGAGGAAGCAGAGACCCGTGGGGTGAGTGCTGGGCTAAAATCCCTTAGCCCATGCTCTGTGTTCCAGGAAGCCAAGTACCACATGCAGCGTTGCATCGATTCTGGGCTCTGGGTGCCAAATGCCAAGACGGCGGAGGGAGCGGAGAAGGGAGGTGAGGAGGCGGAGGCTGTCTACGAGGAGGTCACGAAGGAGAGCAGCGAGGAGGAGAAAGGAAACCCATGAACTACCGCTGGAAATGCGTAAAGCAGACTGTCCCCTCACC
Source organism: Lepidochelys kempii (assembly GCF_965140285.1). Classification (NCBI taxonomy): domain Eukaryota; kingdom Metazoa; phylum Chordata; order Testudines; family Cheloniidae; genus Lepidochelys; species Lepidochelys kempii. Next base: position 26,617,358 of record NC_136399.1, read on the forward strand.
TCTCCCCCACTGCCACCACCCTACCCCCTCTCGCCTTCCTCTCTCACCCAATTATCCCTCAGGATGACACATGCTTTACACACGTAGACACTTTGTGAATGTGTGAGCTGCTTGCTGGCTCTTTGTATCCAACTCCAAGCCCTGGGCTGCCTTGGGGGAGCAGCCGGAAGCCCCTGTATTTGCACTGGGGCCGTCCCAGTCAGTTACTCTAGGGACTTGGCATGGCCGTTTAGGTTCTAGGCCTCCCGCTGGTCAGAGTTACAGATGTGCTGTTGTATCTTTTCTGTTGGTAGCCAGTACGGCTATTACACGAATAAAGAGATTGAAGGAGCTGAGCGTGGCACGCACTTGCTGGGGGCAGAGTCGTGGAAGCAGCTGTGCTTTTGTTGTGGCTTCTGAAAAGAGAGAAATTGACCTAAAAAGTTGTCCCCAGTGCTGGGAGGTACGTTGCAGGCCAGCCTGAAGGCATTGGCCTTCCCTAGTCTGCAGGAGCCCTTGGTGGCCAAAACAAACTGTATGGGCTGCCATGGCACCTGGCAGGGCCTGCAGGCCAACACACCAGCCAACCTGCACCTGGGGTAGCTCCTGGGCCCTCTCCCGGTGTGCGCTCCGGGGCCTGGTGGAGCGGGCTGTGCTGTGAACGTGCCCGAGGCTTCGGCCCAGCTCTGCTGATCGGCACAGTGCGTGAGCAGTCTCTCACTTTCCTTACCAGCTGCCTGTCTCTGTCCAGCCCTGTCCCGTGCTGAGGGTGACGGCTTCACCCGTAGGGCCGTGGAGTGCACAGGGCATGGAGCCTATGCCAAGTGACACCCTACATTGATGGGGACGCACAGCTGAGCCCATGCGACTGTCTGCTCCCTGGGTAGCCATGAGAGCGGGGCTTGGCCACGCTGTGCCCAGTGGCTCTGTTGTTTCTGATGCTGCTGTGAACTTCTCCAGTGCCAAGCTCTGTTTCTTCTGCAGGTGGCTCAGTGCCCCAGCACTCAGAAGGGCAGTGGGTAACCGGCCTGCTTTGCCGCATTCAAAGGGGGAGCAGCCCTAGGGAGTGCCATGGTAGAATAGCACAAGGCAAAATCCACCTGAATTTTTAACAGGCAAATCCCGTGCCCAGGTGTAGCAAAGCAGGGAGTTGGCAGTAGAATATCAATGGGCTTAGGGGTGCCAGTTTGACTCTGGTCCAGCTGGGATCACGCTGTGCTGACTCCACACCAAAACTTCCTTATGCAATTCCTTGGCCTTGGGCCAGGCCTGCCCAGTGGGTGGGAAGGGCTTGGGTGTTAGGCCCAGGTTCTGCTGCTTCCGCCCGATACTAACTGCCCAAGGAGGTGGGCTGCAGATGGGGGGACCCTGGGTCTTCTAGCTGGAATGCTTCATTTCCTCCATTTTCAGAAGCTGTCAGGGAGGGAGACAACTCTACTGACTGAATAAAGGCATTTATTATCCGATTCCCTAGCTTTGGCTGGGACTCCATGTACTATGGAATGCAGTCGCTGTTGTGTACCCAGAGCTAGGGCCATGTGGGTGCAGGGAGGAAGGTTGAGAGGGAAATATATGTATAAAGAATTTGGGGCACACGCACGTTTCTGAGCGAAATGCTGGACAAGTGACCAGCTTGTTAAGTGGTGTGTCCCCTGGCTTGGGTGTGGTAGGTCGGTACTAGCAATGCCTGTGGGGACAGATCCCTGGACAAGTGTTTTCCCTTCTCTGCTTCCGTTTCCCCATCTGTAAAATGGAGATGCAATGTTCTCTGCCCTGCCTTAACTTCCTGGCATGAAGGCCCTGTGGAAAGCATGACTGGTCCCAGTGTGAGATTGGAAAACATGCAGTGCTACAAATCAACACCCTACGAGCCACATGGCAAGGGCTGTGCCCAGAGACCTAAAACCTGCTTTTAAAAGTTCTCAGCCCCTTCTTGGAGCCAGAGGGGGGGTCTGCTTGGTGATAGCATGAGCCTTGGCATGAAGAGTGACATACCAGCACGGTCTGGGAGACGCGATCCAAATCTGCCTTCACACATCGCTCCTGTGGGGGTTCAGGCTGGAGGATCCAGCAGGGGTGAGTGAGCAGGACAGCGGCCCAGCCAGTGTGACTCAGACCAGAGCTTGCCTTTGTGCCTGCCGGGTCGGAAAGGGCATTGACAGGCATGTGCAGTGGTGGCGGTAGACAGACGCAGACTAAGCAATTGCTGGGGGCCCCAATTTGGTAGTACTCCTGAAATACCATTCATCTTATTTAATTTGGGCTTTTTAACATGTATTTAGTAGATGTTGATGTGGGGTTTTTTTGTTTGTGGAAATAATAGAATGGGAATTTAGAGTGGGTGGGTGAGGTGTAAGGGGGGGACCCTAAAAACATTGCTGCTTAGGCCCCCAGTGGGCTAGCACAGCCTCTGGGTGTGCACTTGTGAGTATGCGTGTGGCAATAAGGACAATGAAACTGCCTCTCTCTTGGAAGTGAATTTAGTTCTGGTGCAAAGTGCCCAGGTTGACAGTTCTGCTTGTGCCCAGTATAGGTATAACCTGGGCATCAACATGCTGCTGATAAGCGGGGGCATTGGCATAGGAGAGTGAAGCTCTCTGTTAGGAATTGGACTGAATCTCTAGCCACCAAAGGGGGCTGTAAAGCGAGGGACTGGCTGGTGGAGTAGCAGGGACAGCCTCTCTCCAGGCAGGGAGGGGTGTGGATGGAGTGCCTGTGTGACATTCAGGCATGTAGCATTGGGCTGGGGGCTGTACGTCATTCAGTGTTCATCACCTTTGTCTCTGAGTATCTCTGATGAAATGTAGAGTCACAATAGGCAAGTCCAGAGTCTGGCTGTGAGTTCTAGGAAGCTCTTCATGGAGCAGGCTGTTTTGGATGGGAGCTGGGGAGAAGGATGTGAACATCTGTCTGATGATGCCAGAAAAGCTTGATCATAAGGAAGAGAAAGGTTTTGCTGTGTTTCCGAGCAGGCGGTCAGATTCTGGATTCATCTAGTCCCTCTGGAACCTGGTTCCATGGCTGGACCCGCTCAACTGAGTACTGGCAGCTCTCCAACACGAGTTTCTACAAGCCATTACCCTCTGATCCCACTGAGAGTTACCAAAAGCAACTACAGCATTTGCTCAAGAAACTTCCTGAAAAAGCACAAGATCAAATCCGCACAGACACACCCCTGGAACCCCGACCTGGGATATTCTATCTACTACCCAAGATCCATAAACCTGGAAATCCTGGGCGCCCCATCATCTCAGGCATTGGCACCCTGACAGCAGGATTGTCTGGCTATGTAGACTCCCTCCTCAGGCCCTACGCTACCAGCACTCCCAGCTACCTTCGAGACACCACTGACTTCCTGAGGAAACTACAATCCATCGGTGATCTTCCTGATAACACCATCCTGGCCACTATGGATGTAGAAGCCCTCTACACCAACATTCCACACAAAGATGGACTACAAGCCGTCAAGAACACTATCCCCGATAATGTCACGGCTAACCTGGTGGCTGAACTTTGTGACTTTGTCCTTACCCATAACTACTTCACATTTGGGGACAATGTATACCTTCAGATCAGCGGCACTGCTATGGGTACCCGCATGGCCCCACAGTATGCCAACATTTTTATGGCTGATTTAGAACAACGCTTCCTCAGCTCTCGTCCCCTAAAGCCCCTACTCTACTTGCGCTATATTGATGACATCTTCATCATCTGGACCCATGGAAAAGAAGCCCTTGAGGAATTCCACCATGATTTCAACAATTTCCATCCCACCACCAACCTCAGCCTGGTCCAGTCCACACAAGAGATCCACTTCCTGGACACTACAGTGCTAATAAACAATGGTCACATAAACACCACCCTATACCGGAAACCTACTGACCGCTATTCCTACCTGCATGCCTCCAGCTTTCACCCTGACCACACCACACGATCCATCGTCTACAGCCAAGCTCTGCGATACAACCGCATTTGCTCCAACCCCTCAGACAGAGACAAACACCTACAAGATCTCTGTCAAGCTTTCTTACAACTACAATACCCACCTGCAGAAGTAAAGAAACAGATTGATAGAGCCAGAAGAGTTCCCAGAAGTTACCTACTACAGGACAGGCCTAACAAAGAAAATAACAGAACGCCACTAGCCGTCACCTTCAGCCCCCAACTAAAACCCCTCCAACGCATTATTAAGGATCTACAACCTATCCTAAAGGATGACCCAACACTCTCACAAATCTTGGGAGACAGGCCAGTCCTTGCCTACAGACAGCCCCGCAACCTGAAGCAAATACTCACCAACAACCACATACCACACAACAGAACCACTAACCCAGGAACTTACCCTTGCAACAAAGCCCGTTGCCAACTGTGCCCACATATCTATTCAGGGGACACCATCACAGGGCCTAATAACATCAGCCACACTATCAGAGGCTCGTTCACCTGCACATCCACCAATGTGATATATGCCATCATGTGCCAGCAATGCCCCTCTGCCATGTACATTGGTCAAACTGGACAGTCTCTACGTAAAAGAATAAATGGACACAAATCAGATGTCAAGAATTATAACATTCATAAACCAGTCGGAGAACACTTCAATCTCTCTGGTCACGCGATCACAGACATGAAGGTCGCTATCTTAAAACAAAAAAACTTCAAATCCAGACTCCAGCGAGAAACTGCTGAATTGGAATTCATTTGCAAATTGGATACTATTAATTTAGGCTTAAATAGAGACTTGGAGTGGCTAAGTCATTATGCAAGGTAGCCTGTTTCCTCTTGTTTTTTCCTACCCCCCCCCCCCAGATGTTCTGGTTTAACTTGGATTTTAACTTGAAGAGTGGTCAGTTTGGATGAGCTATTACCAGCAGGAGAGTGAGTTTGTGTGTGTATGGGGGTGGGGGGGATGTGAGAACCTGGATTTATGCAGGAAATAGCCCAGCTTAATTGTCATGCACATTGTGTAAAGAGTTATCACTTTGGATGGGCTATCACCAGCAGGAGAGTGAATTTGTGTGGGGGGGTGGAGGGTGAGAAAACCTGGATTTGTGCTGGAAATCACTTTAGATAAGCTATTACCAGCAGGACAGTGGGGTGGGAATAGGTATTGTTTCATATTCTCTGTGTATATATAAAGCCTGCTGCAGTTTCCACGATATGCATCTGAAGAAGTGAGCTGTAGCTCACGAAAGCTTATGCTCTAATAAATTGGTTAGTCTCTAAGGTGCCACAAGTCCTCCTTTTCTTTTTGCGAATACAGACTAACACGGCTGTTACTCTGAAACCAGTGTTTACTATGCAGACAAGAAAAGTTACAAGCCCTCAGACAGAGACAAACACCTACAAGATCTCTATCAAGCGTTCTTACACCTACAATACTCACCTGCTGAAGTGAAGAAACAGATTGACAGAGCCAGAAGAGTTCCCAGAAGTTACCTACCACAGGACAGGCCCAACAAAGAAAATAACAGAACGCCACTAGCCATCACCTTCAGCCCCCAACTAAAACCCCTCCAACACATCATCAAGGATCTACAACCTATCCTGAAGGACGACCCATCACTCTCACAGATCTTGGGAGACAGGCCAGTCCTTGCCTACAGACAGCCCCCCAACCTGAGGCAAATACTCACCAGCAACCACACAGCACACAACAGAACCACTAACCCAGGAACCTACCCTTGCAATAAAGCCAGTTGCCAACTGTGTCCACATATCTATTCAGGGGACACCATCATAGGGCCTAATCACATCAGCCACACTATCAGAGGCTCGTTCACCTGCACATCCACCAATGTGATCTATGCCATCATGTGCCAGCAATGCCCCTCTGCCATGTACATTGGTCAAACTGGACAGTCTCTACATAAAAGAATAAATGGACACAAATCAGATGTCAAGAATTATAACATTCAAAAACCAGTCGGAGAACACTTCAATCTCTCTGGTTCCTCAATTACAGACCTAAAAGTCACAATTCTTCAACAAAAAAACTTCAAAAACAGACTCCGATGAGAGACTGCTGAATTGGAATTAATTTGCAAACTGGACACCATTAACTTAGGCTTGAATAGAGACTGGGAGTGGATGGGTCATTACACAAAGTAAAACTATTTCCCCATGTTTATTTCCCCCCCGACATACACTGTTCCTCAGAGGTTCTTGTTAACTGCTGGAAATGGCCCACCTTGATTATCACTATAAAAGGTCGTCATCCCCCCCGTCCCCCCCCCCCGCTCTCTTGCTGGTAATAGCTCACCTTTCCTGATCACTTTCGTTACAGTGTGTATGGTAACACCCAATGTTTCATGTTCTCCGTGTATATAAATCTCCCCACTGTATTTTCCACTGCATGCATCCGATGAAGTGAGCTGTAGTTCATGAAAGCTTATGCTCTAATAAATTGGTTAGTCTCTAAGGTGCCACAAGTCCTCCTTTTCTTTTTGCGAATACAGACTAACACGGCTGTTACTCTGAAACTCTTTGTTCTGTACATTGTTATTTGCATCTTCCCAGTGGAGGGCAGCGGTCTCTAGTGTAGCTGGAACTGGAGCCACTCTCTTCCTTAGTTTTCCCCTCTACGACAGTTGCCTACTCTGCAAGGCCTCTTGTGATTTTTCCGTCAGGGTTTGAGGGGAGCCGGAGCCAAGACCTTGGTTCTGTGTCATCTCCGTGTTGAGAGATGATGATTCTCTACAGCAGGCTCCTAGCCAGCTTCGGAGAGTCACAAGCAGCTTCAAGCCCTACTCTTCAGTTTTCATCACGGTTTCGCTCTCTACACAAGTGCCTCCCCTTTCAGCCTTTCCCTTGATGATATTCCTCATGGTTTTATAACCTCTCTTATACCAATGGCCTCCATCCCTCCCCGCCCCTGGGGCCTCTTTCTAGATGTGAAAGTGAAGGCAGCTCCTTGCCAGCAGGGTGGGCGGATGTGTGGGTGGCTGTGAACCGTCCTTTGCTCTGTTTGGAATGATTCATGGCCCAATTCCAAACTCAAGAGAAGTTGGTCTCTGGGAGGCGGGGGAAGAATCACTGAACTGGCAGGAATGTGAAAACTCCCCGAGGCTCTTTCAGAGCCCAAGGCCCCTCTGTCACTTGCTAGGGCTAGTGCTTAGCTACACGTCTGCTCCTCTCATCCAGCCTTTGGCACGACTCTAGCCTGTCTTTTGTATTGGGAACGTGGTTCTGAAGAGCATGAATAAACGTATGAACCTGAATTAGTGGGCTTGAGCCTTTACAATATACCTGCCTAGCTTATTGTTCCTTATTTCTATTATTGTAGTATCTGGGAGCGCCCCCGCCCCCCCCCCCCCCCCATGGAGCAGGACCCTGCTGTACAAACACAGAACCAAAGGGGGGGCCCTTTCCCCCAAAAGCGGATGCTCTCAGCATAAGACGAGCCATCAGGTGAGGATAGAGAGGGGTGTACAAGGAAGCACGGAGCCGTTGCTGGTCAGCATGACAGGCAGTGCTCTCAACGCACCAGCACAAGACTGATTTATTTTTTTGTCCTCATGCCTACAAACAAAAGCCAGCTCTTAAGGAGGGCTGTGAGGGAGGCCAAGGACCTAGTCTGAGGTTGTTCTGCGAGAACCCGTCCTGCGTAGGAGGGATGGTATGGAAGAAAGCATAAAGGAATTTATTTGCTGCTTGTTCCAGCCTGTCAGTGAACTGTCCCTCTGGCCAGGATGGGCACGTGGGTTGGTGGGGTCTAAGTCCGAGTTACTTTGGTCTCCATCGCTTAAATTATGCACCCCTTCAGTGCAGGAAGGGATGAATAACCCTGTATTCAGCTGCTACACTGTGGAGGCCGGGGAGAAAAGGAAGAACATTGCTGTCTTAGCCAAACTGCAATACTCGTAGTTCTAACATCCTGCCTCTGCTGAGGCTCGGCCTCTGCAGGCCTTGCTGATGAACCATGAGCAGTTGCTGTCGGACAGTCCAGCTGCAGGTGGAGCTGCTGACAGCCAAGATCTGAGGAACGAGTGGCTGCTAATAGATGATGTCCTTCGTCCGAAGCTCGGTGGGAGTTCTGAGAGCTGAGACATTTACACTTCTCTTGCTCGGACTGAACTTTCCTGCTACTGTGTATAATAGTTGGGTTCACATCTAAGCAGAGCTTCATTGTGGGCAAATTAATAAAATCCATCACCTCTTAAGGTCAAGTAGCAGGGGGGAGCCACCCATCTAGAGTGCTTGAAACCCTGACCCTAGAAATGATAGCTGCACCTTAACAGCTGATCTCTGGTTGCACTAACTCACTGAGTCAGAACAAAGTGTCTTCTCTCGTGCGGTCTGTGGGCCCAAGTGGTTGTTTGCACTGCTATAGTCTCTCTATTGTCAATATGGTAATGGACGGGGGCAGGCCGGGCATAAACTCCTTTCTACTTTCTCCGAGAAACTGCAGAACTGGGATTAATTTGCAAACTGGACACCATCAAATTAGGCCTGAATAAAGACTGGGAGTGGATGGGTCACTACAAAAAGTAATTTTCCCCCTGGTGCTACTCACACCTTCTTGTCAACGGTTGGAAATGAGCCACCTGGATTGCATTGGCCTCGTTAGCACTACAAAAGTAATTCACCCCTTCTTGTCTATGGTGGAGGCTAGGCCACTTCCACCTTAACTGAATTGGCTCCTTAGCACTGACCGCCCCCACCTGGTAAGGCAACGCCCATCTTTTCAGGTGCTATAATATGTCCGCTGCTCACGGTATTTTTCACTCCCTGCATCCCATGCAGCGGGCTGTAGCCCCCGGAGGCTTATGCCCCAATAAATGCCTTGGTCTCTGAGGTGCCACGAGGTCTCATGGCGGCTGCCTCGGTGTTCCAGCCTGTAAAATGGGGACGCTGGAGGGCCCCTGCGCATGGGTTTGCTGACCGGGGAGGCTGGTAAAGTGCTGGGGGGGGGCCCTTTCCTAAGGGCCTGGGCATGGGTCAGCGGGTGTCATGGTCACTGGAACCTCTGCAGCGGGCAGCCCGGGCCCCGTAGGGCGCCGCGCTCACCGGAGGGGGAGGGGCCCCGCAAGGGCCCCGCCCACGCCAGGGACCCCGCTCCAGCCAGGGGCCCCGCCCCCTCCAGCTGGGGCCGGGGGCGGGGCCGGCTGCGGCCGCCAATGAGCGTCGGCCCCGCGCCCCTTGTGGGCGGGGCGCGCCCGTTGCTCCCGCCCCGCCCGGCCCGGGCCGCTGGGGCGGGCGCCGCCAATGGGAAGGCCGGACGTGGGAGCGGCCAATGGGAGCGGGCGGCTCATGGGCCCAATGGGAGGCGGCCTCACGGCGGTGCTGAGCTGAGCTGAAGGCGCTGGCGCGGCGGCCGGGCTCGGGCCGCCTGGGGCGGGGAGCGCGACCCGCAGCGGGGGTAGGTGGGGGCGGGGCAGGAGCGGGCGGGGGGGCTGTCTGTAGGGAAGTTGGGGGGGCCGTGGGATGTGGGGGGGGCTGGCTGGCCCTGGGAAGAGGGGTGGGGTGGGGGCAGGGGGTATGGGCAGGAGGGGGCTGGTCCTGGGAAGAGGGGTGGGGTGGGGGGCAGGAGGGGGCTGGTCCTGGGAAGAGGGGAGGGGTGGGGTGGGGGGCAGGAGGGGGCTGGCCCTGGGAAGAGGGGTGGGGTGGGGGGCAGGAGGGGGCTGGGCGGGGGCAGGAGGGGGCTGGGCCTGGGAAGAGGGGCTGTCTGTAGGGAAGTTGGGGGGGGCATGGGAGGTGGGTAGGGAGTGGGGGGGGCTGGCTGGCCCTGGGAAGAGGGGAGGGGTGGGGTGGGGGCAGGGGGTATGGGCAGGAGGGGGCTGGCCCTGGGAAGAGGGGTGGGGTAGGGGGCTGGGCGGGGGCAGGAGGGGGCTGGGCCTGGGAAGAGGGGCTGTCTGTAGGGAAGTTGGGGGGGGCATGGGAGGTGGGTAGGGAGTGGGGGGGGCTGGCTGGCCCTGGGAAGAGGGGAGGGGTGGGGTGGGGGCAGGGGGTATGGGCAGGAGGGGGCTGGCCCTGGGAAGAGGGGCTGTCTGTAGGGAAGGGGGAGGGTATGGGGATGGCAGGGATCTGTGGGAGGACTGGGGTGGCGGGAAGCGGGGGGGGGGATGCCAGGAGGTGGATGAGGGGTCAGAGAGGAAGGGCTGATCGGGAGGGGTACGGGGGGGGCCAGGAGGTGGATGAGGGGTGTCAGGGAGTGGGGGAAAGCGGGCGTAGGTGGCTCTGCTGCTGGAAAGAGTGGGGGAGTCATGGAGATGGGAACGCCTCGTCTATCTCCTTCCTCTGTCAAGTCTAACCCCTCTGGCCCTGGCGAGGCTGTCCGCTGCTCTGGGACGGGAGAGGGGCCAGGAGGCTGCGGCGCAGAAGCTGGGAGAAGGGGTGTCCGGCATGAGGAGGAGTCAGGCTGGCTGCAGCAGAAATGGGGTGTTGTGGGGGCAGTGGGGTGTCAGTTGCGGGAAGATGCCAGCTCCCCTCCTGTGCTAGTGGGGAGGGGCACAAGAAGTGTGAACCTCCGACAGCTGACTTGCTTGTTGAATGCAAAACAGCTGCCCTCCCAGGGGCCAGGGCGCTGCCAGCATGCCCTCTGACGCCACCTTTCCCATGGACTTCTTTGAGTTGGGGTGCTCTCTGTCTGACCGTGGGCCCCCCGCTCCACCCTTCCTGGAGGTGCAGGATTTTCTTGATATCCCGGCTGGTGTGCGTCTTCCCTTTAATTTTTCCCGGGTGAAGCTCTTGGCTTGTGGGAGCATGTGGCTCATCTTGGATCTGTTTTTATTCTTTCCTTAGCCGAGCAGAGAACATGAGCAGCAGTTTCAAACGGTTCCTTGCCCTGAAGCCCTTGTGGGCTTAACCTTTGGGGGGGCTCCTCTAATTTCCAAGGCAAGGGAGAGTACAGAAGGCTGATCCTCTAGGCCTTGTAGTAGGTCCTTGCCTCAGGGAGTAGATAGTCTCCAGGGTAGACTCAGGTGAGACTAGCTGGTCCCAATGGCCCCTTCTGGGGTGAGAATCTATTGAGCTGACTTGACAGGCAAGAGCAAAGTAGACCAGATTCACCGGTTCAAAGCCTGGAAGGGACCATTCCCGCTCTCTGGTCTAACCTCCTGCAGAACATGGGCCATGTTACTTCCCCAGATTAATTCCTCGGTTGAACTAGAGCAAAATCCAATGTTGATTTTAAAATTGCCCATGATGGAGAACCCATCCCAGGCCTTAGTAAGTTGTTCCCATGGCTAATGACCTCCGTGGTTAAAACTTTGCCCCTTGTTTCCAGTCTAAATCTATGTAGTTTCAACTTCCAGCCATGGGCTCTTGTAACCTACGCCAGGAAGAGACAAAGGGACTTTGTGGTTATTCGGTGTAGGCAATTGTATGTCCAGGAGGTTCCAAGTGTATTAATATAAAGATTAAAGTGTAAGCGCTGGGGGCCGGAACCTCAGCGGGTGTCAGTGGGCCTAGCTTCACTGAAGACAGTGGAGCGGCTGTGTCTGTTTACACCAGGTGAGGCTTTGGCCCTCCTTTGGCAGGGTGGTGCTGCAGAGGTGATCTCTTAGGGGTGGTTAGGTCGAAGCCAGAGTGAAGGTTTGGTGAATAGAGGCTCGCCTGCCTGCCCCAACTGCATTTGTTTGACTTCAACTGGTTTTAACCAATTGATTAAATCGGTGCAAAAGGCTGAATGGACACTGATCTGTTGGTTTAAGCTGGGCTCATTTTGATTTATCTTAAGTCCATCAGGAATCTGTTTAACTCAAGCCCAGATGAGCCACTCTTAAACCAAAATAAGAATGTCCACACTGGTAGGCACTGGCTTAACTAAATTGGTTTCAAAAACAGTTTAAGGTAAACCAGCGCAATTTGTGTGTGTAGACAAAGTCTAGGTTCCTGAAGGGGTGCTGCTATGAAGAAGGGAAGTGCCTCCGCTTTGGCTTTGGTGATCTGCTCTTTAGTTGGTGTCCAGTTCTTCTCCCCTGAGCCTTGAGTTTATGGTTGCTTAGGATCTGTCTGCACTGGAGACATGCCCAGTTGCAGCCATTGGTGTAGATTTACCACTGCAGATCTCTAGCGTAGATGGACAAAGCCGCCGTAGGCCATGATTTGCAGACGTGCAGCTGTACTCCAGTTGCAAGCAGGGGGGGACTCACCACATTGCAAAGTGTGGTGAACAGCAGTTTTGCCTGTCTGCTCTAGGGGCTTTCTCTGGTGACAGGTCCCCAGGCCTTCATGTGGGTGAAAATAAACCACAGACATTGACGATGTGTGTTTCTGACATCTTGCCAGCTTCGCTCTTGCCCTAAGGTCCGGAGGCCTGAATCAACAGGATTCCTGCTCTCCAGGAACAGCAAATATTTTGGAGCACTTGTCCCTGTTACAAGGGACAGGAGAGAGGCCACCGGTGAAAATGGGGGAAGCCAAAGGAAAACATTTAGGGCAGTGGCTGTCAATAGCTTCCATTCTGAGACCCCTCCACACTTCTATTTAGCAATATGGGAGGGGCAGTGTGGTCACAACCCTGGGACACCCCCAGGGTCCTTAAATCAAGAACCCGCAACTTTGCAGACCAGTTTGGGTTTCCCCAGTTCCTGTGCCTCCATACTGTTATGGAACTTAATGAATACGAAATAAACCCCAGACTCCTGTAATTGTCAACGTTTTTCCTGTGTTTTGCTTTGTCAAACTGTTGACGTTGCAACTTGAAAGCTGGAAAAACCCTTTGAGCTCTTCCCCAGAATAATGGACTGCTGAAAACCACCATCTCCGTTGCTGCCAGCGGGTAGCCTGCCTGCAGGGCTGATAAAGGTTCTGATTTTCCAAAGGTGCAGTGCACATGCCCTGTTGGCTTCTGTGGGAGCATGGGGTGCTGGTGCCGAGTGTCTGCAGCTCCTTAGAGTTGGAGGCATTGAGCCCTCCCACCAACTGAATGCAGGGGCAAAGCCAACACGGGGGAAGCAAATCTTCACGTTGCCTGGTTTATAGAAATGAGGAAGCAAGGCTTTTTGAGAGGAGGAAGAGCTGTCTGTTTTGGATTCCATTCTGGTCATTGGCAGGGGTGGGGAACTGTGCCAAGGTTTAGCGTGAGGATGTGTCTGAGGGATCCTGTTAAGCACTGAGGTTTGAGAGGCTTTGTCCTCTGAGCAGCAGGACAGAACCCAAAGGAACCCGTCTTTCCTCCACTAGGTCCCCTGTCTGGAACCGGGTATGGATGAGGAATCCCTAGAAAACTGCTTCTCACTGTCGTTTTATCCTCTCTTCTCCCCCTTTCCTCTTCCCCAGCAAGAGTAAATCAAACCCGGCAGCCCACGCTCCAGAAAGTGACACTGGTCTATGCTGTGCAGCGTTCCTCTGCTGAGTCAATAGGAGGAACATGACCTGGCAATAATTTAACCTTCCTGCTCCCTGGAGTAACCAGCCATGCAGTAGCATGCAGGGAATGAGGGGGATGGACATATCTGATGAGCTCCCCCAGGAGTGAGTGGTGGCTTGAGATAAGCCTACTCACTCGAGCACAACACCCACCCTCCCCCCACAATCTAGCTCCTGTGGCAAGCCACTGAAATGCACAGAGCACTCACAGGCAGCAGACACCTAGTAAGGTCTCTGGTGTATTTGCTTAAAAACCTAAACAGCTGCATTTTCTTCAGCTGTTTTGCTGACAGCCGCCTCCTTCCCCAAACAGAAAAGGATCAGCCAGGCTTTATCCTGGGAACCAGTACTGCGTGGGGCTGTTTGGCCTTCTGGAGTGGCTTAATCCACTCTGGAATGGGGGGGTGTGTTTTACTGTGTGGCTCTGTCTGCTCCCATCTCCAGCACTGGGCGTGTGCGTGCGGATGTCTAGTTTCTGCACATCCAGGCCCTATTGTGGCTCCATGGCAGCATGGCATATGCAGTCTCTGTTGTCACTGGGACTAGCCCGTTTTTCTGAGCTCCCCAGGCGTGTCTGAGGTCAAAGCGAGCCCGGTGCTTATATCCTGTTCTGTGGTCGCACGTGCTTAATGCTCATTGTGGTATCGCCTGCCAGAGATGCAAAACTACAGACCCAAGAGGTTCGCCTTTCTCCCCCTCCTGAGTTACTCTGGAGACGAGCCCCATAAATCTTGCGGCAAGCTGCTGTTGCACTGGGCGTCTGTGTGATCCGTTGTGTCTCCGGGGAGCAGGATTTTTATCTCTGCAGTTCTTCAGTCTGCTTACGGGCTGCATGGTAGGCAGGACCTCCTTTGTCCCCTCCGGCCCTGTGGCGTTGGCTCTGGTGGGGAATGAATACCGGGGAATGGTAGGATACTGCCTTTCCTATGTGGGAGTTCCCCACTGAACGATGTGTCTAGAGCTGGCAGAGGAAGACAATAGCTGTATGCTAAGATCTGTCTTTAGTCAGCAAAAGGCACCTGGCTGCATGTTTGGCCGGGTATCGAGGCCAAGGCCTGCCTTGTTACAAAGGCACAGCTCCCACTGGCTTCTCTAGGGGGAAGCACCCATGTAACTGTGGGCAGAACTGGGCCCTGGCTTAGAGTGTTGCTTGTGATTAGAACAGGAGAGAAGGGAGTTGGGACTCCTGGGTTCTCCCCAACTCTGGGAGGGGACTGGGATCTAGTGGGTTAGAATGCGGGGGAGGGCTGGGAGCCAGGATTCCTGGGTTCTGTTCCCATTTCTGTCACTGACTTGCTGCACCCCCTTATCTAAGTCCTTCCCTCTCTTGGCTCAGTCGAGAAATGTCTTTGGTCTGTATCTTACGCTGGGTCACGTGTGTGTTCTGCTGGGCAAAGTGCTGTTAGACTTGGATCCAGCTGTGTTTTGTCTGCTGGGGTTGTGGGGGGCCCTACCTGCAAGGCTGATGGATCCTTTGTTGTGTGAGCAGAGCGGTGGAGCCTGGCCCACTGTCTCATCACCCATGAGAGAGAGCCCCACCAGAGAGTGAGGGGCAGGTGGGGAGCAGGGGGAGGACATCTTTGCTTTCAGGGTTCCGGGCGCTGACCCCTTGCTTCCCCCAGTCGTTTAGGTGGGGTGCGGCAAGCTCAGCTATTGCAGAGTAATTGGGTGGTGGAGTGAGGGCCAGAGTATGTCCCTGTTGTTGTAAGGCTTAAGGGAGGGTGACTGTGCTTTGTGGGGCTGGTGTTCCTCCACCCTGGGGGAGGGGGTGTCGTAGGGACCCCATCACTCAGAGGCAAATGTTGGGAGCTGGCCCAGGGCATTTGTGGTTCTGCATTGAAGCTTCACTCCTCACTGGACGGCTAGTTCTTCTTTCTTCTCCCTGCTGGACTTGCTGCCTTTCTGGGGCCCCTCCCCTACTGAATGCAGCCATGGCAGGCTTCTTCCAGCTGGCTGGTCCCTGACTGGACCCAGAAGGAATCTGGGACACAAGCACCCGCAGCACACGTCTCACCAGTGAGCCGGAGCAGCAGCGTTCCTTTGATGCCGTCACGCCCAGAGACACTTGCAACACTGCCCTGAGTCCTACCAGAGATCGCCCCACCCTTTTCTTACAAACGCTTCCCTCTCTCCTCTCAGGCATCGGCGAGATGTCTCTGTGCCAGTGTGCGGTGAAGCACAGTGAGTCAGACGTGGAGGGCTGCTGCTTCTCGGTGGGCGGGGGCCTGAAGGTGTACCTGCACTGGAATGGCGAGGAGGAGGAGCGGTGCCAGACCTACACGCAGGGGGTGCTGAGCGCAGAGGAGATCTGCATCAACATTGCCCAGAAAATCGGTGAGCGCTGGCAGCCTGGAGTGTCCCTGGGCTACCGCCTCTCCAGACAAGCCTACGTGAGCCTGCCCCTGCCCCAAAGACAGGGCTCTGAGCAATCGCTTGGGCTTAACGCTGCTGGGCCTGCCAGGGAGGGTCACTGCCCAGCGCTGCATTGGGGTGAGAGGTCGTGTGGGCTGATCCCTCGCTTCAGACTCAAAGACAAAGGATTCCTCTGCTGCCCTATGATGCTGGTAGCCCGCTGGGCCAGCGAGCAGCGCAGGTGTTACGGCAGAGCCAGTGTCGTTATAACGTTTTCTTCCTGCCCGCCCTGTCTGTTGCTGCCCCGTGGGGTACGATCCAAAGCTGGTCCTTTCCTTTAGCTTCAAGGGGCGGTTGGGGCCAGTGTCCTCCTAAGATGCCAAGAACTGTGAACTCGTGTGACCCCGGGTTGCTAGTGTGCAGCCACTCTGCAAGCCACCCTCTGCCCTGTCTATGAAGGCAGCCGCAGGGCCAGCCCGGCCCTGGCACCCTCTGCATGTGCCCACTGCGTATGCAAGGAACCTTGTTCTGTGTCACCCAGAGCTCTCGCTGGCCAGTGCTGTCTGCGATGATGTTGCTCTGTCCACTGGGGATTATGAATCACGTCATTAGGACGATACCAGCCATGGGCTGGTGCTGTGGAGCTGAAAGGGCTGTTACTCCATCCCCTGACCACCTCCCCGCTCTGAGCCAGCCAGTCCCTGACCAGAGGCAAAAGGCTCTAATTCCTACCTTCCCCTGTCACCACCGAGTCCCCCTGGCTATGTGTTGAGAGTTCACGTTGCCCATAGAAGCTCTGTGTCCATTAGAGCTGTAGCTCTTACTAATCAGGACCATGGGCTCTAGCCTCCTGTGTCTCTGGCATTCCTAGGCATTGGGATGAATCTCCCTCTTCCCCTGTGCTCTGGCTGTCGGGCTTTACTGGAAGGCTGAGGTACGGAGCATGACTAGCTCGAGTGTGGTGACATGGCCTCTGACTTGTTGGCATCCTCGCACGATAAATGGTCTGCCGCTCTCCGGGGACTTTCCCTGGTGAGCCACAGGAGCTGTAGATGTCATCGGGGCCTGGTTCTTAGGCCCCGTCAGAGCCGAGCTGCCAGGGCTGCCCTGACTGTCTGTGCAGGGGTATTTCCCTGTCCACTGGGAGGAGGAGGGAGCGGCTGAAGTGCCTGTTAACACCGGGTTTGCTGCAAACCCCCTTTCCTCCTGCATGAGGCCAGCTGACAAACCATCGTGGTGTTTTCTGCTTGGTGAAGTTTAAAAAAATCCCAACCCCACAAAACCCGTCACACTGCTGAGAGGCTTGTCAGGCCAACTGGCTGCCTGTAAGCAACCAGCCTGGGGTGTGACGATGTCTCTGGAGGATGCAGTGTGGCCTGATGCAGAGAGCACTGGACTGGGACTCAGGAGACCTGGATTCTAATCTTGGTTCCACCACTGACCTGCTGCTGGGTGACCTTGGGCAAGTCACTGTCCCTCCGTGTGTTTGTTTCCCCATCTGCAAAACAGAGTTAATGATACTGACCTGCTTTGTAAAGCCCTTAGAGATCTGCGGCCGAAGTGCTATTTAAAAGCGAGCTATGAGGATTATTGTTAAAAGCAGGCTAGTTTTAATAAGTACCTTTAAATTCATGAGCTGTCGCGTGATGTCTGCATGGCTCAGAAAAAGCTAATTCCGTGCTCGCACTGTGGGACTTGGGCCTAGATCTTGAGTCTCAGAGCATCAGGCACTATGCCTGCTGTTGGCACTCAGTGAAGGAGTCTGTTACCAGTAAAATCCTGTAATGGGGAGGAGAGAACTGGGAACAGCTTTCAGGTCAAGACAATGAGAGAAGCAGCTTTGCAGCAGCTATAAAACCATGCAGTTTAAAGCAGGGGCAGAGGGGAAATGAGCCCCTGCCATCACACAGGAATTCTCTTGTCTCCTGCAGGGATCACGCCGCTCTGCTACAGCCTCTTCGCGCTCTGTGATGTGCAGACCAGAGTCTGGCTCCCTCCCAACCATGTGTTTGAAATCAGCAAAGACACCAACCTGAATCTGTTCTTCCGCATGAGGTGAGAATTGCTCCCTGGGGGGTCACAGGTGGCTCCCCACACACTCTCTGCTTTTGCCAGCTGCAGTTCAGGGGTGAGGGGCCCCTTAGCCAGATGCTATGGGGTAATGTGCCAGGCATTTGAATAGGAACGCTCATGCTAAGGAGAGGCATCCCTTGGTGGTTTGCCTGGTTACCTGGGAAGGGAGGCAACAGAAGCAATTAAGAAACCTGGATGAAGGTTGGCGTCAGGTCAAATAGCGACCGGGCAGCATCTCTGGGGAGGTGAGAGGCTGTGCACGCCTTTCTGGGTCTCACTTGGGCTGACTGCATGGCTGAGAGCTGGACGGTGCAGTGGAAATCTGTTCACAAGGTTCTTTGTGCCCCTCAATCCCAACCCACATCCCCTGCTGTTCAAGTCTGTGCTCCCCACAGTCAGCTCTGCTTCTGCTCTTCCAGACTTGGGCTTCTCCTGAGCAGAATCTACCAGTCACGTTATTACGTGGTGCTGGCGACGTGGACAAAGGCCCAAAGGGAAATAGGCTAAGACCCACTGAACTCATTCTACCTGTGACTGGGGGGCAGCGTGTTGATCTAGGTCTCCAGGTATGAAGAGAGTAGTGTGTGGGCTCTGCTTATTGATATCCTCTCGGTGAGGCTCTTACATATCGTGGGAATCTGGCTGCGTGACCCAGCATATCCTCCTAGAATGCGGTCACCATCGGATCAGCAGGGCTTTCAGGCTCATTTTTATAGCGTCTGAGTCCTAATAAAGGCAAAAGTGACCAGTGATTACAGGTCTGGGATTTTATTAGGTCCTGTGAAGCTCCCCTCTGGCAACTTTCCTCCTTGGCACCAGTGCGCTGCTCATTAGAAGGTGGAATGTTTGCTTGTAGGCCTCTCGGATGTCACTGTCCGGTATGCAGGTGCCGAGGACTGTGCTGACCAGTCAGAGACCATCTGACTGGCACTGCGCTGCCGGCCTGTAAATCAGCAGTGGCCAAAGGGTCTGTGTGGGAGGGCTTTGGCCGTGTGCATTGCCATGGTACTGGAGTGTGGATCTTGGGCTTCTAAGAAGCAGCCTGTTGCCAACCTCCTCTTCAGCGCAGACCACATATCCCAGCATGCTTAGCTGCTCAGCTCAAGGTGGGCAAAGCATGCTGGGATATGTAGTTTTTTTGTTGCTCTAAACAACATCGCTATAGGCCACAGTCTCTGTACCAAAGGTGAGGACACATGCAGTCTGAGTGCAGATAGAGCATAGGTTTCTGGCAGCTGAGCCCTTGGGTTGGACAGAGCATAGGTCACATTGACAACGGACAGCCTGATGCAACGGCCCCATCCAGCCCCGAGATTACAAATGGCTCGTGTTGGATGCTACGATCTCCCGGCAGCCGCGCTCTGTTTCCTTCCCCTCCGAGGCTCAGCTAGGTGCAGCTCTGTTGCTACTCTGTCCTCAGTCCGGATGGGTGGCTAAGCCATCCACGGTGGAGCGCGGCTGCAGGAAATTGCGTCTCCGTGTGTGTGAGCGTCAGAATACCTTCGTGCTCGCTACCGCAGACTGAGCTGTGGCTTTGAGGGTTCTGGGGAGGACGCGGGCAGTGGAAACAACAAACTCGCTTTGGCTGCAGTTTGTGCCTCTGCCCCATTTCCATAGCGACTCTCCCATATGGGTGTAAGGGGCCCAGCGCAGCAGGGTCCTGCTCCGGGCTAGCCCCTCTGGATACAGTCCAAAGAGCAATACGTCAGAGGTGGTCTTTAATAGCGGAGCAGGGTGCTGGGGAGAGGTGCCGAGCAGGGAGACTAGAGGCCTCTAGCCACAGTGCAGACGCAAGACAGCTGGTGAGCTGACAGTGCTCTGGCTACCAGTTGTGTGGCCTGCCAGTCTTTGTACAATGTGCCTTTGTTGCTGTTACCTCCTCCCTCCCCGGCCGCCGCCTCTTGCCTTTCAGACCGTGAGCATTCTGGGCAGGCACTGTTGCTGTGTCTTCAGCAGCCAGCATGAGGGGCCTCTGGGATGCAAGCGGCCGTGCTGCAAGCTTCCCTCTCCTAACTCATCCAGCTTGGATCAGAGCTTTGCTGTGTGAGATGCTGGACAGTCCATGTGAGACGGTGCACTCTGTGCTTCGAGGAGCCCCTGATTCTACCCACACCTGTGTCCGGAGAGGCCTTTGGCAGGCTTAGGGCCTGTGACGGTAGCTTGCTTGCCGCACTGGTCGTCGTTTGAATCCGTTGCTGTTTAACGGCTCAGGAGCCTTGCTGTCCGTACAAGTCTTGCTGCTGAGCATCCCTGTGTTGATTTCTGCTTGACGGGCTCGGGGACCACTTGCGCTGCACATAAGTGACTCCTGTCCTCAGCTGCTCTGGTGCTGCAGTGCCCACTGGAGCAGGCTTGCCCTGGGGAAGCACTCTTGTTTTGAAGTGCTCGATGGAGAGCCATGTTCTTGCCACTTTATAGGCAGGGAAACTGAGGCCCAGAGGAGCAGCATAGCCTGCCCCAAGGTGACTGAGTCAGTGGCAGCACTGGGCGTAGAACCCAAAAGTCCTTTGCTCTGAGGTATCTCTGCTCTGGCTGAGACCTCTGATCCCAGGAGCCTTTGTAACCCCGTCTCCTCTCTGCGCCCTGAGAACAATTTGAGTTGGGTGAATGTGGAGCTGGGCACTGAAAGAAGAGGGCACTCTCAGCCAAGTGAGCACAAGGCAGGTGAACTGCATTCCTTTGGAAGAAGCCAGCTGCACCCCAGAGGGGTGTGTAGTCTGGCGCGTTTCCCTGGCCATAAGACCTGGCCCCTGGAAACACAAGCTGGAGATGTGTGTGGGAGGGTCCCTGGATCGGGGTGATGGGCAAAGAGGGTGCAGGGCTGTGATGTGCGGAGAGCCATTCCTGTTCAGTGGCCTGGATGGGGTCTTGGTCCCCGTGGCCAGTGCAACACTGCCCCCCTCGCTTGCAGCCCGAGTCTGTCTTGTCCCTGCTGAATGGGCCTTGAGGTCTGAACTCCTCCGGTGGGGCCTTGCTGGCAGAATTGGGGAAAACGTCCCGGGACGCTCGCCCTGCTGTTGCTCCGGCTGAATCTCTGCTGTAATAGAGGCTTTTGGTCCCCAGCTCACTGCATTGGCATGGGTGCTGTCTGCCAGATTTAAACCGCCGGCACCTTGGGCGAGCGCTGGCTCGTGCCCTTCCTCGCTGGAGCATGGGCAGGCGTTTCTCTGGCCAAGCCCCAGCCCTCGTTCATCTGTACGGAGCGGCCGGTAGTGTGCCGCGGCTCGGGCAGCAGCTGTGGGGTACCAGTGCAAGGGGTGGAGACCTCAGCCCCGACCAGGAAAGCACTTGCCTGGCTAGGCTGCGCCAAGCTGCGCCTGGAGGGTCCGTGTTCCTTTCTACGCTCTCCCTGCAGCAGTGGGGAGGCTGGTGGGGTCAGGTCCTTGCTGGTATAAACCCCTGAAACTGTACTAGTTTGTACCAGCTGTGGAGCTGGCCCTTAACTCTAGCAGGGTGTAGGTCTGCTTGGCTGTATTGCCAGTCCCAGAGGGATGGCAGTGTGGTTTAGTGGAGAGAGCACTGGACTGGGACCCAGGAGACCTGGCCCTTAACTCTAGCAGGGTGTAGGTCTGCTTGGCTGTATTGCCAGTCCCAGAGGGATGGCAGTGTGGTTTAGTGGAGAGAGCACTGGACTGGGACCCAGGAGACCTGGGTTCTATTCCCAGCTCTGCCACTGACCTGCTGGGTGACCTTGGGCAAGTCACTCCACCTTTATGTGCCTCAGTTTCCCCAGTTGTAAACGGTAGTAATGATACTGGCCTCCCTTGGAGATGCACTAGTGAAAAGCTGGCTGCATGACCGTCAGAGCTGAGCCTCACAGCTGTGGCTTTCCATGCTGCTGCTGCTGTGGAGACCAGGCTCCTGCCTGCTGCACGGGGCAGCTTTGCGGGGACTGACTCGGACAGGAGTGCCAGAAGGAGAAGAGGGAGGATTTTGTAGCCGGGGTCTGGCAGCTGCTGAACCACTGGCTCTGCGTTGATTCCAGCAGGTGCCTGATGGGCTCAGTGGTGCTGTGGCCTTTCCCGCCTCTCACAGGCTTGTCCGTGTCTGTCTCCCACAGGTACTACTTCCGGAACTGGCATGGGATGAGCGACAAAGAGCCGGCCGTTTATCGCAACGTTCCCCGGCAGAGCGATGTCCCTGAGGACAAGCTGCAGGGCGGTGCGCTTCTGGACAAGTCGTCCTTCGAGTATCTCTTTGAGCAGGTGGGGGCGCTGCTCTACGCGAACCCGTGACTGGGACGTTCGCCTCTGAGAAGGGCCGGCAGCCCAGAGGGTTAGATAGAGACCCTTGACTCCCGAGGGATGAGGGCCACTTTCACCAGCGCTTCTCGCTGGACGCCGCTGATGCTCGGCTATGACCGTGCCGAGTGCAGGACGAGAACCTGTGCAGAATGGAACAGACAAGGATCTGCCACCTGCCGCAGCGGGGACTTGGGCGCGGCTTCCCAAGTGTGCTGGCACAATGTTTTCTCAGCTTCCCCGTCACCCGAGCCGGCGCTCCGATCTGCTGGGCATCCATTTCCGAATTCAGTGGTAGGAGGCCACCTGGCCTCCAAGCTGGATCAGAGCAGGGGCCCATGTCCCTCTAGTCTGGTATCCTGTCTCCGACAGGGGCTGCACCAGCTGCCTCAGAGGAAGGTGCGGAATATCCTGCCCCTGAGGGAAATTTCCTCCTGAGCCCTGATAACTTGAGGTCAGGGCGCCTGCCCTGAAGCAGGAGGGTCTGCAGCCCTTCCAACACAGAAGAGAGTCTTTAAGGTTTTGCCTCATTTGATTTAAAGATATTCCAAATATGCTACAGGCCGTAGGAGCTGATCAAAGGGCTCCCTCTGTGAGGCTGAGAAGGAAGACAGCTAAATCTGAGTGGATGCTTTGCGTCGTCTTTTCTCTTTGTATAACGCTTTTTTTTTTTTTTTTTTTTAAATTTTGGTTCCCTTTGCAGGGGAAATATGAGTTCATTAATGACGTTGTGTCTCTGAAAGACCTTCAGAGCGAACAGGAGATCCACCGGTTTAAGAACGAGAGCTTAGGCATGGCTGTCCTTCACCTCTCTCACATGGCTCTCAAACGAGGCGTCTCTCTCGAAGAAGTGGCCAAAAAAACCAGGTGATTTGCGGGGTGGATGGGCATTGGGGCTGTGCTGTCCACCTCCTTCCCAGGCCCTGCAGTGTAGCTGATGTGTGGCCACTGAATGGCAGCCTCTTCTGGGGTGGAGCTTGCCTCACGCCAGTGCTGAAAATAACACGGCTTTCGTGGAGCTTGTTTCTGGAGCCCATCATGGTACTCGCCCTGGCAGCCGGTGTTGGAATTGAGTTGACCCCAGAGCACACTTTCACATTGCACTGCTTCTCCTTGACAGTGCAAAGGCTGTGCCCTCATCCAGCAGGCCCCCTGCGATCCAGGGGGCGGTAGGGCCTAAGACGCATCGCACTGCGACGGGTACTAGGGTTCATGGTGGAACAGCGTTGCGTGACTGCAGCTTCCTTTCTGCATGCTCTGATTTGCCATTTGCTCTCCCTCCTGTGTGATGCCCCTGCTGTGCTAACCTTCCCCTCTCTCTCTCGCAGCTTCAAGGGTTGCATCCCGCGCTCCTTCTGCCGGCAGATCCAGC
Source organism: Lepidochelys kempii (assembly GCF_965140285.1). Classification (NCBI taxonomy): domain Eukaryota; kingdom Metazoa; phylum Chordata; order Testudines; family Cheloniidae; genus Lepidochelys; species Lepidochelys kempii. The sequence goes on from NC_136399.1 coordinate 26,640,689, forward strand.
AGAACAACTACCTGACCAGGTTCCGCATGAGGAACGTCTTCAGGAAGTTCGTGCAGCGCTTCCAGCGGCACACGGTCAGTGCTGGGAAGCTGACGGAGCAGGACGTCATGTACAAGTACCTGGCCACCTTGGAGAACCTGGCCCCCCGCTTCGGGAGCGAGCTCTTCCCGGTCCTTTCCTTGGAGACGGCCTCTGAGGGCGAGAAGGTGCTGCTCTATGTCAATGGAGGGCACACGCAGCTGGAGGGCGGCTGTGTGTCATCTCCCAGGGACAGGCCCGCCACCCACGAAGTCTTGGTCACTGGCACGGACGGCATTCAGTGGCGGACCGTCCCTGTTGAGGTAGGCTTGTATCCGGCTCCCCTGCCATGGGGGGCCGCTGGCTCCTACAAGAACCTGCCCGGCACAATGCAGATAGCACTGGCCCCTCTGCATTGGGGGTCGCAATGGGTGGTGCTGGCCCTGTTCTAGCTAGGGCTGACCCCCTCTCGTTCAAAGGCACTGTGGCCTAGTGGATAGAGCCCAGGGCTTGGGCTCAGGAGATCTGGGTTCTATTCCTGGCTCTGCTGCTGGCCTGCTGGGTGAGTCATGGCTCCGCTCTGTGCCTCAGTTTCCCCATCAGTAAAATGAGGGTGATGGTCAGTGTTCGGTCCGGGCCTGGGTAGGAGCGCCCCAGCCGTGACAGGTCTGGGCCAGGGGAGGGGTACCCCTCTCCCCTGGCAGGTCCCTGGGCAGGCTCTTCCGCACCGTGCAGGCACTCACATAGGTGATGGTTCTGACCTCCTGAGAGAGCCGCTGCTGAAAAGTGCTAGGCAAGAGCCAGGGAGCGGCTGCTAATGGTATGCGCCTGGGGAAACCCCCCCTCTCCGAAGGCACAGAATAGCCTGGCCCAATGAAGGAGGGTGGCATCGGGCCAGTGTGTTCAGTGCCACACAAGTGCTGCTAGCCCCAGGGACTCGCTCCGCTCTGCAAAGCATGTTTCTAGCCCTGGCAAGTGCTGAGAGTTCGCCCTGGAAATGGCACGCTCAGTCTTGCCTCAGCGCTGGCACGAGCCGTGCCTGCTGCTGGAGTTGAAAAGGCTGCCTCTGGAAGAAGAAGGGGCAAGCCCAGCTTCCTGGGGCGTGCGGCATCTGAAACCTCGAGGGACGGCACCTGCTCAGGCCGAGTCAGAACTGATGTGGGGCGGGAGGTGCATGTGGCGGGGTGAAGGGCTAGATGCTCGCTGGCGGGAGCTGACGCCGTGAAGCCTGGAGGAACACTCGCCTGTACTCGTGCTGTGGGAGAATGCAGGCCAGGTCTGGCCACCGCTTCGCCTGCTCTGTGGATACTGCCCAGCCGCCTGGAAAGCCGGAGCTGTGACCCTGCTTTCTGTCTTCCGCAGAGTGCAGAAAGCCACCCCCACCGGAGTTATTTTGGGAGGAAGACTAGGGCCAAAGAGCTGGACCCCAAAGGGCTGCCTCAGCCAGTGGAGAGGAGCGAGGCCAAGTGGGTGCGCTTCTGTGACTTCCAGGAGATCACGCACATTGTCCTCAAGGACTGCAAAGTCAGCATCAACCGCCAAGACAACAAGTGCCTGGTGAGGGCTCTCCCTGCGTGATGGGTCTCTGGAGCGGGGACTATCTTCCTCTTGCCGTGGGGGCTAGTGGGTTAGAGCAGGGGGGCTGGGAGCCAGGACTCCCGAGTTCTCTCCCCAGCTCTGGATGGGGTGTGGGGTCTAGTGGTTAGAGCAGGGAAATCCTGGTTTCATCCCCAGCTCCACCTTGTGTGGGCTTGGCCAAGTCAATCCTGCATGGGTCTATTCCCTGGTAACTGGGGGATGTTACCACTGAATGTCTGTCCCATGCCTTGAGACCTGTGGCTCCGAGACAGTGCGAGTTGGGGGAGTATTTCTCCTTTCCCATCCCCCTGCCCCTTGGCAGCAGGGTCAGTCCGTTGGAGATGGGAGGGGCTGGCATTAGAGGGCAGACCAAGGAACAGCTACTGGCTCCCGCCCATCTCCAGGATGGGGGGTGCCGGGGAGGGGACCTAAGGGAGCTGTGGGTTGTGTGCAGAGGGGGTGAGGGTCAATACCAGAATCTTGGGGCTTTCCCATAGTGCATCAGGATTCCACAGGTGTTGCTGTTCCTGTTCCTGACCTGCCCAGCGGGGGGGAGTTCCCGCCCATGTGTTGAGTGCTCGGGGCTTGATCCTTGAACCACTGGCTGGCTCAGAAAGCGGAGCTTGGACGGTGAAGGGGGGGGATGAGGCCTGGGTAGCCTCTCAGCCAGCCAATGGTGACACCCTGTGGCTGTTCTCCCCCCCACCCCCCCAGGAGCTGGTTCTCCCGTCCTACGAAACGGCCCTGTCCCTGGTGTCGCTGGTGGATGGCTACTTCAGGCTCACGGCCGACTCCAGCCACTACCTGTGCCATGAGGTGGCCCCGCCACGGCTGGTGATGAGCGTCCTGAATGGCATCCATGGGCCAATGCAGTAAGTGGCGCTTGCTGCCGAGCGGGAGACCTGGGGACTCTGCAGGGCCTGGGCCTGTCTGACGCCTTTCCCGCCCCCAGGGAGGAGTTCGTCTTCGCCAAGCTGAAGCGGGAGGAGCAGGATGGTCTGTACATCATCCGCTGGAGCGTCCTCAACTTCAACAGGCTGATCCTGTCGGTGGTGAAGAGGGACCCTGGCCAGGTAAGGCAGGCGTGGGGTGAGCAACATCCATCCGAGATGGACTCGAATGAGCAAAGGCCCCGTGCGCGTGACCGCTGCTGCGTTGGCTGTACATTCTTGCGCTGTGCTCAGAGCTCCTGCCAGCACGTGTGGGTTGCGCACTCATCCTCTGCAGAGGGAGGACTGTGCGGGCGGAGGAGTGTGTTGTTTCGGTAGGGTTTGCTGGCGGGGGGAGGAGGCAGGTTAGAGCAGTGCCCTGGCACTTGGAGTGGTGTCGGGGGAGGGTTGGGATGGTCCTTGGTGTCACGGCGTCCCCGGGCAATGCTCTGGAACTGCTCCCTACGAAGCCAGGCAGGACTCTGGGGAGTCTCCTCTCTGGGAGCAGCCTGTCTGCAGGACACACAGCTCCCCCGGCTCCACCTTCCTGGGTCTGACCTCGGAGCATTCAGCCTCCTCTGCCCCTCCGTGCACTTCCCACAGTGAGTCCACCCAGGTGGGGTCCTGGGGAAGCCAGAGGGTCCTGCCCCCCAACTCCGCAGTCAGACGGGACTCTCAGCCAGCCAGTAAAACAGAAGGTTTATTAGACGACAGGAACATGGCCTAACACAGAGCTTGTAGGTGCAGAGAACAGAACCCCCTCAGCTGAGTCCATTTTGGGGGGCAGTGAGCCAGACAACCCCATCTGCCCTTCACTCCATGTCCCCAGCCAGCCCCAAAACGGAAACTCTCTCCAGCCCCTCCTCCTCCTCTGGGCTTTGTCCCTTTCCCCGGGCCAGGAGGTCACCGGATTCCTTTGTTCTCCAACCCTTTAGCTCTCACCTTGCAGGGGGGACGGGTCCAGGCCATCAGTGGCCAGGAAACAGGGTGTCAGCCATTCTCTGTGTCCAGACCCCTGCACACACTTGCCCTCTAGGGCTCTGCAACGGCCATACACCCTTATCCTACCCCCTAGATACTTAAGAACTGCCTAGGGGAAACTGAGGCACCCCTACAGTATTCAGAGGAAACATTAAGAACAGTCCCGCTTCGTCACACTTGGTTCCCTGGAGAAGTTTGTTCTCCAGTCCAGTCCCAGCCCAGCCCTGTCTCCCACCCAGAGACTTGGTCTCGTTCCTGGGACGCCCTGCCAACTGCATGTCGGAGACCTAGTTTTCTGCTCATGAGACCCACTTGTCTTGAACCGTGTCTGGGCTGGGAGCCAGCCAGTGGCTCCGGGTGCAACAGGGGTTTGGGAGTGATGTGCTCCAGTTGGGCGCAGTCTGCAGACCCAGTGCTGAATGTGGACTCCACGCGTTGGCGTGGCACGCAGCAGAGCTGGTCTCGCTCTGGCTGGTTTTTACTGCTCCCCCTGCGTTTGGAGGGGTTGGGCCAACCTGTGTCTGATCCGGGCAGCTCCAGGCATGCCAAAAATATGTGCAGCCACCTCTGGCGTGGAAAGTGTGGCGACTAATGGACACAGAACACAAGAGTGGGGCAAAGGGAGACTTAGAGCAAAGACACTGGGGTGAGCCAAGGGATTTTCCCAGGACCCCGAGGGGCCCAAACAGGCACAGCAGACGGCATCTTGTCTGAAAGTCTCATTAGTCTCGCTCAAGTACACGCGTGTCCCAGCATGCAGCTGCCATGAACGCAGGGCTGCTTGGGCATGTGCCCTGCACACTCCCTTTCCCTGGCGCCTCCAAGCCTTGCATGGCAGGTCCCTAGCGCAACCCTCCACATGATCGCCCTGGGGAACGCAGGCCACGATGCCAGCAGACACAGGGAGCCTGGGGGCGGCCGGTGCCAGAAGGAGCCTTGGGAGGAAGGCTGCAGCTGGTGCAGAATCTGGGCGTGCCGTGTATCCGGACGGGAACGTAGGGGCTGCCCTGGCGGCTCGCTTGCAGTAAGAGTGAGTGCGTTCTCCTGAGCCGACCCAGTTACTGCAGGAAATGCTGGAGCCGAGCAACAATTTCCTTCCCAGTCTTGGGCGTGCTGGAACGGCCGGCGTAGGGCAGTGGCAGCAGACAGGCTTAATTGAGAGGCAGAGACCTTGTCCGGCCACTGTCTGAAATGGCAGCACTGCCCGGAACCCTGCTGCAGTCTCCTTGGTGAGCCTGGGGTGTGGCCAGCTGGCTGCAGCTCACATGGGAGAGATGCTGCTGGGCTGACTGCTTGGAGAGAGGAGCTGGAAGGAATGCAATGAAATCTAGGCAGCCCGTGGTAGTGAGATGCTGGTTAGCCAAGCGCAGGGGCCTGACCCCAGACCCTGCTGGAGCACGGCACTCTGAACCATCAAGTGACTAGGGAGAAGCTGCAGGCCCCTGCTGCCCACTGATGGGTTTTCGTGGCATGGGTGGGTGACAGCAGGGTCCGCGTGCTCAGGCGTAAGACCGTCAATGGGGCATGAGCGTGCTGAGCAGGGGTTCCTGGAGCCATGGACGTTGGGTTGCCCTGTCACAACAGTCTCTCTTCCCCTTCCTCCCCCTGCCCCAGGGCTCCGGGACACAGACCACCCCCACGTATAGGCAGTTCCGGATCCAAAAGAGAGGCGTCTCCTTCGTGCTGGAGGGCTGGGAGCGGGAGTTCTCCACCGTGCGGGAGCTGATGGACGTTCTCAAAGGCTGCACGCTCAAGTCGGGAGAAGAGAGCTTTGCTGTGAGGAGGTGCTGCCCGCCGAAGCCGGGAGGTACGAGCCCCGTCCCAAGCCCTTGGGGAGTGAGATTCTCCCCAGGAGCCTTTGGCAGCAGCTGGGGCTCTGCCCCAGCCCAGAGCTCCCATGTGCAGAGAGCCAGAGCAGAGTCTCCGAAATGGCTTGTGTCAAGGCTGATGGGGTCTCTGACCTCCTCTTCCTGTGGGCCTCTCCACACAGAGATTTCAGATCTGATCATCGCCCGGAAGGTGAAGGACAGCACCCGGCAGATCCTGAACCTGACCCAGCTCAGCTTCCACCAGATCCGGAAAAATGAGATCACCCAGGTTGGCCTCCCTGACAAGTGCTCGGGGGGAGGCTCCAGGGAGACGGGTCGGTGTCCTGGAGGAGAATCAATGCGCAAGGGAAGCTGAAAGCTGGTGCAATGGGGAGGACGGGGGAGCAGGTGCTGGGCCAGGCCCAGCAACTCCATCAGGAGTGGGGGCTCAGCAAAGGCAGCACCTTCAGCCTAGGGCCAATCTCCCTCTGGACATGGTTGGGGGCAAGCAGGGTTCTCCCTGTGGCACCGAGTGACCCCCTTATTGCTGTCTCCCATGCAGAGAGCTCACCTGGGCCAGGGCACCCGCACCAACATCTACGAGGGCGTGCTGCATGTTTGCGGGGGCGCTGGCGGGGACGACGAGGCTGAGTACTTCTCCACCGAGCAGAACAACAACAGTCGCGAGATGCACGTGGTGCTCAAGGTGCTGGACCCCAGCCACCGGGACATCGCCCTGGTGAGCAGAGCCCTGGGGATGGCGGAAGGGAGTGCCGGGCACGCGGAGGTGCAGAACCCAGCCTGCTGGCAGCTCAGGGCCGGAGCTCTGCAGTGTGTGCGGGACCCTGCCTGGGAGCCTCCCGATGGTGCCGTAGCCCAGGGGACCGTGGGGCGAGGAGGAGGGTACTCTGAATGTGGGGAGACAGCCCTGGATCTGGATAGGAGCCTGCGGGAGGAGGGGTGAAATCGCCACACATTGGTCCTGCTAGCAAAAGCCCCACCCCAAGCCTGCTGGCTGCAACTGCTGAGCTACCGCCTCTTCCCCACGCTTCGGTTAGCTGGCCCAAGGTGGCTGGCTGTCCCAGGGACCGCGCGCCTGTACCTGACTTCCCCGCTTCTCTCTGCAGGCGTTCTTCGAGACGGCCAGCCTCATGAGCCAGGTCTCGCACATCCACCTGGCCTTCGTGCACGGCGTCTGCGTGCGGGGCTCCGAGAGTGAGTAACGGCTCCCCAGCGCGTGGCCCTCCCCTGCACCGTCCCTCCCTAACAGCCTGCCTGGCCCTTTGCCCCTGCTGAGGGGCTCAGGGACCCTCTGAGAGGGCAGAAGTCTCCCTGAATGCCTCCCCACCCCATCCGGCCTGTGCAGGGGGGGGTCTCATCCTAGCAACAGTTGATCAGGGTGCAACTTGCCAGCACGTCTGCCCTGAGTGTCCTCAGCTGGGCCCCAGCCTGCGGCCCTGCCTTGCCCTCCAGTGCCAAAGAGCTGGGCTGGTAAGGAACGGCCTCTTCTGCCTCTCAGATATCATGGTGGAGGAGTACGTCGAGCACGGCCCCCTGGATGTCTTGCTGCGGAAGGAGAAAGGCCGGGTGACCGTCGGCTGGAAGGTCACTGTCGCGAAGCAGCTCGCCAGCGCCCTGAGCTACTTGGTGAGAAGCTGTGCTTTGGAACTGGGCTCTTTCCCTGGGGCGCGCCCTGGTGCGTTCATGTGAGGCTGCTCTGGAGAGCCCCGGGCTTCTTTAGGCACCTTTTGCCCCTGCTCCAGTCCCCGGGGAGCACCATCTGCCAGCATGCAGCTGGGTGTCCACTTCAGCAATGCAGATAGATCTGGGTAGGTCCTCAAACCCTCTCCCTCGCTGCAGTGTCCCAGCACCTCCCCACCCCTGGGAAGCACCAAGCAGAGGAGCGACTCACCCGAGGTTGCCCAGCGGGACGCTGGCAGAGCTGGGGCTTGAACCGAGGCCTGGCCCAGCCCCGTCGCCAAGGTGCACCGCTCGGTCTGAAACCTCATGACTCCTCTGGTTACACATGAACCGCGCTCCCTGGTCCGAGTGAGGCCTGGAGGCTGGAGAGAGCCGGGAGTGGACTGCTGCTGCCTCCCTTTCTTGCTAGGAGTGTGGCCAGTGGCTGAGGAGTGCTCCCACGCTCGGCAGCCGCTTGGAAAGGCTGTGGGTGGCGGGACGTAGCCCTGTGCAGAGCTGCACAAAGGCCGGTTCGGCCTGCTCCTGTTCTGCCCCCACGCCTGTTTCGCAGAGGGGGACAGAGGCAGGAAGCGAGTGCCTGCGTGCCAGAGCTGTGGCGAGGACCCAGGAGTTTGGTGCCCTGCTCCTGGCTTGGGGCCAACTTCCCAGCCTGGTCTTCAGACCCTGCGGAGCACCTGGGAGTACCTAAAGGGTCGGGGCTCCTCAGCTCTCACTGTTTCCTGATTTATTTTTAAAGGAGGACAAAAACCTGGTGCATGGCAATGTGTGTGCCAAGAACATCCTGCTGGCCAGGAAGGGGTTGGAGGACGGGTTGCTGCCTTTTGTGAAGCTCAGCGACCCTGGGGTCAGCTTCACGGTGCTCTCCCGAGAAGGTACCTTCTCCTCCTGCCTAGTTCCCTCACTAGTTCCTAGTTCAGAGTGCGGTCACCTCCCCGCGGCAGCCTGTGCTTTCTTGCCAGGCTCTGCAGCGGGGATTCCTGTGAATTATGCATCAGCTGGGCTGAGTGCAATCATCCCAGGTTTCATTGGGAGCACTAGCCAGGCTTGGCTCATGTGCTCCTTTCTGACCCTGAGCGGAGCTGCGTGAGTCGCCCGCTCTGGCATGGATCCCATAAGCAAACAAAAGGCCTTTCTCCGGCACCTTCCCACCCAGGGGGTCCTCGATCAGTTGCGAAGCTACTCAAGGATTCGCTGCATCTGCCCCGATGTGCAGCCACCTCTGGGGTCTGCTGTCACAGCTCTTGGAACAGCACACAGCAACGCTATGTACCAGCTGAGGACAGGAAGTGGAGGGATAGTTTTTGGTAGAAACAGTCAGGAGAATTGGATGCAGCACGTAATCATCTATGCTAGAATTTGGCCAGGGCCCTGGGGCCAAAAGAGGTGTGGGATTGGCTGTGACCAGGATGTTGCATCTCCACCATCCCCTGAGCACCATGCTGGAGTCCTGAGATCTGAGCCCCACTCCCTGCAGTGCAGGCCCCCCAGCCACACTGGGGTGAGCAATGACGCTGGGGGGAGAGCGCCTCCTACTGAGCCACCCATTCCATTTCCTGTCCCCTACCCCTGTCTCTGAGGGGCTCGCCCTCTGCCTATAGCCCAGCTCGCCTTTGTGAGATGTGACAGGATTGGCGCACATGGTGGTGTGGGTTACACGCCCGTGGGTGACTCCGGCCACCAAGCCCTGCTCGTGGGACTTCTGTTTGGTCGGTGTTTGCTTTGTCCTCTCCTAGCCAGGAGCCCGGACCCTCCTGCTCCCCCAAGCAGGGCTGGGGACTCGGCAGCTCTTCCTGCCAGAGCTGCACATGTGACTGGGCTTGAAACTGCCCTTGAAATGTGACCGGGGCCGACTCCTTTGGTGTCTCTGAAATTCCCAGCCTCTGCCTCTGCCCCATTTCTGAGGTCCCGCTGCAAGGGGCTCTCCCCAAACCTGAGTTCTTAGTGGTGTGCATGGTCACTCAGGCAGTGTCCCTGCAGCAGCTATGAACCCCTCTTGCCTCTTCCCCAAAGAGCGAGTGGACCGGATCCCCTGGATCGCCCCTGAGTGCGTCCAGGATGTCAGCAGCCTCAGCACCGCGGCTGACAAGTGGAGCTTCGGCACCACCCTGCTGGAGATCTGCTTTGATGCGGACGTCCCACTGAAGGAGCGCACCCCCTCCGAGGTAACGCCTGTACCCCCCAGCCTGGAACGCACCTGTCCCATAACCTCAGCTATGCTCACGAGCTGCCCTCCAGCTAGTGACAAGGGTAGCTGTAGCGGCTGGAAACGATCAGACTCTAGGCTAGCATCTCTTCTGAGGCTGGCGTGGCAGTGGGAATGGGACATGTTGAGTGGGGTGAATATCTGGGGCTCTAAACCCCACTGGGAAGAGGCTGGTCTGTTCTGTGGCAGGCCAGTGCTCCTCTGGGCCCCGGGGGGCTGCAGAGGAAACATTCACCGAGTGTCTTGAGAGACAGCAGGAGTGGGGGCCGTGTGCACTGGAGGGCTTGGGGGGGGGCTGTGTGGCTTGCCATAGCTGGGGTGCGGCTTGCTCAGCCCTGGGAGAGCTCAGTGGGACCCTCCTTTCCCCGTAGAAAGAGCGCTTCTATGAGAAGAAACACCGCCTGCCCGAGCCATCCTGCAAGGAGCTGGCCGCCTTGATCAGCCAGTGTCTGACATACGCCCCTAGCGAGCGGCCCTCTTTCCGGACCATCCTGCGGGACCTCACTCAGCTGCAGCCACACAGTAAGCCCTCCTGCCCCCCGCCAGCTGGCAGAGCCCATGCGGGGGCTGGAAACAGACTGAGGGAGACTTCCTGACTCCTGGGTGGCTGCTCTGCTCTGTTTCAGGCCAGGCAGGGAGGGTGAGGGGCCCTCAGCAGGGATTGCAGCTCTGCTGGCATCTGCCGTGCGTCAATACGTGACTCTCCCTCCTGGCCCTCAGTAGAAGGGAGGACCCAGACAAAACAAACCTGCCACCCCTGGAGCCTAGCCAGGCACGTGCAGCTACCCTCAGCCTAGCCCATGCCTCACACCTGGTGCCCCGCATCCTTCTGGCCATGAGGGAGCTCCCTTTGCTGCTCCTCGGCTGGCCGGAGGAGGTCGTCACTGAGCGAAGTGTCGCACTGGTGTCGTGTGGCTTGTGCCAGTCCTGTCAGCCACATGGCTCTTCTCCTTGTGTTCCAGACCTCGTCGATATCACCTCTGTGAGCCCTGACTTTCCTGTCTCGGACCCCACGGTCTTTCAGAAACGCTACCTGAAGAAGATCCGAGAACTGGGGGAGGTAAATTGCATCCAGAGCAACCCTTGGCCCTGGTTCAGTGGCACCATGTTGATGCACCGACAGAGGGGGGTAGAAGTGGCTGCGTTTCCCGAGAGCTTGGCGGGTTCCACAAAAGGATCCGGGATTTTCGCCCCGTCGCTTTAGCGAGGATAGGCTGTATGTCAGGGAAGTGAGAGCAAAGCCGCTGGCTGAGGCCCTGCAGCAGGAGGATGCTTGCCCTACCGGCAGGTTAGGGCGTGACTGCTGGCTGAGAGTGCTTGGACAGATGAGCCTCTCGTCTGCTCCGGCCTGTGTTTTTAGGTCCGCTCTGTGCGGCCCTGCCCCTGGGAAGCTGGGATTCCCTGGCTGTTACTGTTCATTTCCAGCCCAGCGTGGGGCCTCCACCCATCCCTGTCTAGCAGTGCTCTGTGGGCACTGCTCCCAACCTGCCACGAGCAGTCCTTGAGCTGGCTTCTGGCAGAGGACGTTTCCACTGGAGACCTTTCTGTCTGAGGAGCTTTTCTGCCCCAGCTAGTGCGTCCCACTGGGGCCTCTCCCCGCATCAGACAGCTGGAGCCCTGCTCCATGGCGGGATCTCAAAGCCCCGTTTCTGTCTCTCCCAGGGTCACTTCGGCAAAGTGAGCCTGTACTGCTATGACCCCACCAACGACGGCACCGGGGAGATGGTGGCCGTGAAGTCGCTGAAGTCTGGCTGCAGCCAGCAGCTTCTCACCAGCTGGAAGAGGGAGATTGAGATCCTCAAGACGCTCTACCATGAGAACATTGTCAAGTACAAGGGCTGCTGCAGTGAGCAAGGTACAGCCCAGCCTCCCCTGCGGAGTGGGGCTCCTGGGGAAGGATCGCGGCAGAGCGTTGTCTCCCCTAGTCCTGTGTGTGCTGCGCTGTACATGGCTCCCTCCCTAACAGCCCAGGGCACGTGCTCTATGGATACCCCTCCCTCCGTAGGCTGAGTGTGCTGTGGGGCTCCTATGCTTCCCCCAAGGCAGAGTTAACTATGCATGTGCCCCCCGAGGCTGTGGCTTGGTGCCAGAGAGGTTACGTCTCGAGTGCGAATCCCCAGGCCAGAGCAGAACAGTTGTACCTCTCAGTCAGCTGGCAGAAGGGAGCCCTAGGCACTCCCTGCAGAGGCTGCCCAGCTGCCCAGGGGTCACTCTCCAGGAGCGTGGGACGTAAGGCGTGAAGCTGCAGCATTGCAGGAGGGGGCTTAGCCTCTGGTAGGACAGTGGTGGGGATTCGGGCCATGGCTGCGTCCCCCTCGGATATGCCTCTCTGCTCTGCTGCCTGCCGCAGCCCATCCCACCGAGTGCATCGCTCACATCTGGCTCCTCTTCCAGGGGAGAAGATCGTGCAGCTCATCATGGAGTACGTGCCCCTGGGCAGCCTGCGGGATTACCTGCCCAAACACAACGTCAGCCTGGCCCACATCCTCCTCTTTGCCCAGCAAATCTGTGAGGTAACGACAGGGCCCAAGCCAGGCAGCGCGTGGGGGACTGTGCTGATGCTGCCCCTGCCCAGGCGAGAAGGGGCTACACTGTGTGTCTGCCGCTCCAGAGCTGGGGTGGGGGCTGGGGAAACCAATGATTGTGCAGTGCAATGTCCAGGGGAAGGAGTGGGGTCCAGTGGCTAGAGTAAGGGGTCTGAGTGCTGGGACTCCTGGGGTTCTGCTGCCAGCTGTGGGAGGGGAATCTGGGCGTTGGGACTCCTGGGTCCTTTCCTCAGTTCTGTCACAGACTCTCCATGTGACCTTGGGCCAGTCCCCATCTCTCTGGATGCTTCATGTTCCTGGCTGCAGAATGGGGATAATCCGGTGTTTGCTCTCCACAGGGCATGGCTTACCTGCACTCCCTGCACTACATCCACAGGGACCTGGCTGCCAGGAACGTGCTGCTGGAGAATGAGAACGTGGTGAAGATCGGTGATTTTGGACTGGCCAAAGCCATCCCCGAAGGGCACGAATATTACCGCGTCTGCGAGGACGGAGACAGCCCCGTCTTCTGGTAAGCGTCGTGGTGTCCCAAGAGAGCCCTCCCAGGGGTCCCCATCTTTTCCCTCTGAGGGCAACACCGGTAGCTTGCTAGCCATCCCAATGCCCTGGTGAATCTGCATTGTGTGGAGCTGACTAGCTGGCCGCCTCTTGTAAATAGAGAGGGTTGGCCTGATGAAAATATAGGTCCCAGCACAGCTCGGGTTGGAGCATTGCATGCTGGGACCTGTAGTCTTTGTGAGCCACACACAAGTACGTGCCTGTACACTCCATTGTACATGCCGCGTGTGAGCTGTGGTGGAAACGCAACCTGCAGGCTCAGTGCACGCGGGAACACCCGCAGGCTGTGTGCTCTGAGGGTTGGTCTGAAGCGCAGCCATGGCAAGGACGATGACTGGGTATCCAGTGTCTTCGGCGACTGCCAGAGCAAGTCTGCCCAGAGACTGCGTCAGAACGTGACAGCTTCCTTCTGTCCGCTCTCTGCCATGCCAGAGATGTGCCTAGGAGGCCCTGAGGAATGGGAAACTGCTGTCCGTGCAGGGTCTGGCCTGGGACTCTCTGGGAAGCTGTGCAGGGCCATGGTGCAGACTCTCTGTTGTGAGCCCCTTGGAGCTCAAGTGCCGTTTGGAGGGATTCTTGCCACGCTCTGGCTGTGGGTCCCTTGTGCTGATGCCCTGTGGTTGCAGCTATAGCTTGATGGTGCCTGTCTCCCCTGCCCCACCCCGCAGGTACGCCATGGAGTGCCTGAAGGAGTGCAAGTTCTATTACGCCTCCGATGTCTGGTCCTTCGGGGTCACTCTCTACGAGCTCCTGACACGCTGTGACTCCAGCCAGAGCCCCCCGGTGGTGAGTGGAGAGGGACTGATGGGGGTTTCCTGCTCCTGGGGTTCAGTTTGCTGAACAAGTAACCAGCAGGACCCACCCCCACCAACCAGCTTTGTTCTCCCTCCCTCTTAGAAATTCATTGAGATGATCGGAGCGACTCAGGGTCAGATGACTGTGCTGAGGCTGATCGAGCTGCTGGACAGGGGGAAGAGGCTCCCAAGCCCGAAGGACTGTCCTTGTGAGGTGAGGCTGTTGCGGTGTAGTCAGCGCTGAGTGGCGCTTGTTAATAACTTCACGCGGTGCTACAGCCCATTCCATCCCAACGGAACCCCAAGTGCTTCACAGACTGTACAGGGATCGCTTCTTCAGCCCCTGGAATGCAGCCACCTCTCATGTGGGACCTGAGGGCTACTTCCCGCTGCCCAGCAGCCTAGGACAGGAAGTGAAGAATCCACTGACGCAGCAGGGGGACGCAGGGAAGCAAAACTGACTCCCTTTCCCCCATGACGCCAGGGAGAGGACCACAACTGTACAGGTGCTGGGCTCGGGCAGGCCCTCGATGCGCGGAAATACTCGGTATGTCACAGACTGACATACTGAGGCAGTCTCTCTGCCTGCCCAACGGGGGCTTTGCCTCCAGAGGGCCTGGCTAAGGATTAATTGCTTTCACTCTGATTAGGAATGGAAGCAGTAGGCTGGCCTTTCTCCTACATGCTGCTAAAAGAATGCAGGGTGAAATCCGGCCCTTGCTGAAGTCTAGCGAGAGCTCTCCCTGGGATTCCACTCAGACTGGGCAAGCTTGAAGTCTCGCCCGCCAGCCGCCCTGCCCTGCCCTCGGCAGGGGCTCTGTCCTCCAACGCCCATGGCCACAGGCAGAGAGAACCCTCAGCTAGCGCAGTAAGGGAGCAGTGGTGGCTTCTGTTACTTGGGTTTGGTTTTGACAGGCTTTGGAGCCGGGGAAGGTGCATGTCGGCCAGAGGGCCGTTCCACGGCTGCCTGCTCACAGGCCTGTTCCCAACTGCCTTCCGGCTCGGGGTGGGGGCGGCTGCGTTGCGACGTGGGTTTGAGATGTGCTCCGCCTGCCTTCACCTGCTCTTTCCTTCCTCAGATCTACTGCTTAATGAGAAACTGCTGGGAATCCAAAGCATCCTTCCGCCCAGCGTTCAAAAACCTCGTCCCCATCCTGAAGAGCTTCCACGAGAAATACAAGGCTCAGGCTCCTTCGGTCTTCAGCGTGTGCTGAGTGGGATGCTTGAGAACTTGCTCGGGGAAGGACCACGGCTGCCTTCAGCTGGAATCCCTCAGATGGAAAGGCCACTTCAAAGTGCTGGGGAGGGTTGGGACTTCACCACTTGCTGCCTCGGTGCTTGCTGCTGCATGGAACCGTCCTACGCGATCCGGTTTTCCACCTTGTGCCTTGGAGTCCCGGGAACCCTGTGTAAACAGAGATGGCTGGTGAAGCTTCTGTTGCCACTTCTGAAGTACGGACCTGCTGCTTTGGCCTGGATGCGTAGGCTCTCCAGGCAGGTGGATTTTAATCCCGGAAAGTGGTTTCCTTCTAGGCAATGCAGCCAGAGGAAGCTGTGGGGCTGTCTAGCAAAAAGGGCAAACTGCCTTCCTGGCGCATCTCATCCAACCTCTTGGCTGGTGTTGGAGCTGTGCAGCCAGAGCATTGCGTGTCTTGAAAGGGGCGGACGTGTGCAAAAGCCTCCTTGGAGCCTAATGCGCCGCACCCCAGGCCGCTGTCAGGAGCTCCTGAAGCCGTTGCAGGGAGCTGTGGGGGAAGAGGCTGGAGCTTGAGGGGTGGGTACAGGCCTGAGTTTAGCCCTGTAATGCCGCATCTGGTGCAAGGGGAGGAGGAGGGTGTATGGTTAAGATGGCTGCCGAGTGAGGGCTTGAAGCATCGTTAAAAAAGATACACTGGGCCCGTGCCTGCTCCCTCCTCCAGCCGGACGGGCTCCCAGCCTGCCCTGCTCTGTGGTGCGTTTGCAGCTTGGGAACGGGCCTGTGCCCTGCCCGCTCTTCACTGATGCTTTGGTCTTTTGAGCTGGGGAAACCTCTGGCCCATCCCCCAGCTGCTTGGGCTCTTGCCTGGTTTGTACCATAAAGCACCACAGTGCCTGCTTCCGCCGGCAACCCCTGAGCCCTGGCAGAGGTGCTCTGCCCCCTGGCCTGTAACCCCCTGTGCAGCTGCCTGTGCCCCCTTCTGCTCCCATCTCTCCTTGGGCGGAGAGACGTTTCCCCATCGAAAGACCCCGGGGGCAGGTGCAGGCAGACTGACGGGGGCTGCCCTCTCCGCATTGCCTGCGGGGCCTGGCTTTCTCCAGGGCCGTCCCCTCTTGCTGTACAGCAGCTGACCATGGCCTCTGCTGGCCCTTCAGTCAGAGGCCTTTCTTTGCTCCGGGGTAGCCCTTTGATGCACTCCTGCAGCCTTGGCTGCCACCCAGCGAGCAATGAGGGGAGCTCCTGTGCCCCCCGTAAGGGCTGCTTGGGGTCCACATCTTGGCCACTACCCCCATTCACGGGGAAACCTCCCTGTACAGGTAGCAGCTGTCCCAGCCTGTCCGTCCATGTCTCTCGAACGCCTTGGTGAGCGACGCCCTCCTGTGCCCCCCAGGGCTGCGTGCTCCAAAGGGACGTACCAAGGCCATTCGCTCGGCTGCCGCTGTCCACATGCCAACCAAAGGTTTTTCCCGCCTCTCCCAGGGGCCAAGCACTGTGAATTAGATCATGTGGTCGGGGAGGGGGCTGGAGTCTGCTGGCCTTAAACCAAATTCAGATCACAAGACACGAACTGCCTTTATCTGCCCACCAAATCACAGCCCCGTCCTGTCCTCTGGCTACCTAACGCCAGCGTTAGCCGAACTGGTCCTGAAAAAGCCAGTACGCCCTGGTTGTGGGGCTGTGTCTAGAGAAGCAGGGCAAACACCATCCAGTCGAATGCCCTCTTGAACAACAGGGACTGCTGGGGTCGCGTGTGTACTCGTCTTGATGTCTCAGATTCATTCTCCATGCACTGCAGAGACTGCTGCGTTGCCATCTTCGGTTATGTTGCAAAACCCAGTGGAGGGACGGCTCAAGCCTTGAATGAACAAGGCCTTAGCTCCATGCACTGCCAACATCCACTCAACCAGCATGCATGTAGCCTTTAGTGTTAGTTGCTCACTCTCTCACCTAAATGCCTGGAATGTATTTTCCTAAGGAAATGGGTGTGGGCTATACCCAGCCCATCTGACTCTGCAGAACATTTGGGGTCTGTTGGTTCTCTCTCCTCACCAGGGATGATCACCAGCTTTGAGCAAGTGAACCTTTGTGGCACTTTATTACTAAAGAAATGTTAGCAGTTGGGTGTCTCAGTTGGTTGGTCTTTCAAATGTGATTTCTGGAGTTCCCTATCCCTCAATCTCTTGTAGCCACAGGCTCGAGAGCAGGTGATATGGCCTGGTGCCCAGCCTCAGAGCCAAACAGATTTCAATGAGGTCAAGGAGCCAAAGTCAATATGGTGCCTGCACCAAGGGAAATAGTCACTCAAGCGCCCATCCCACTGGCCCTGAGGTGTTTGCAGTCCAGGAAGGACTCTGGCATTGGAGCAGCCAGAGCTGCTCCCACTTCCTTCCCTCCCTCCCTCAGCAGCTCCAAGGGCACGTGGCTGTATGTCAGAGCTGCTCCCACAGTCTCCCATTGTAATGGGGCCAATGCTTCAGTTTAAAAATCACAAGACACGGTCAGGGAATGCACTTCCGATTTCATAATCAAAGATGCATTTTCTTAACTTAGTGACCCTTGAGGGCTACAGATTGGACACCACTGGCCAGCCACTGCATTGGACAGCTGTGGTCACCTGACCTCTCCTCTTCTCGGAGGCTGCTACATGAGAAAATCTTCCTTTAGTATTTGTAACATACCTCTAGTCTTGCCTTTGTATCTTGCCACTGTATTTCCACATACACAGCTCTTCCCTGACCAGTCTCTCGGTCTCCAAAGGCTCGTTATCTCCTGGCCTGGACAATTAGTGAGGAATCTTCTAATGCAACCAGTTTGTTGGTTTGGTTCAAAGTAAATAAAAGGCTTGGGAAGAGACTTGTGTGTATAAAAAGTGCAATGTTTTTGTAAAGGATGGAGGGTCATTTTGCCTGAGTTAGCAAAGGTCATTCTTTCTAGAGGGAGGCCTTGGACTTATTCCTAAAATGATGGTTGAACTGTATAATGGTTGATTTCCCCACCCCTTATTTATTGTTGTCCGCTATGTAAACGCCATTGAAATAACCTCTGCAGTGAGCCATGTGCCTGGAGTGTGGAGCAATGCTGCCTGCCTCATGGGTCCATCCTGCGCCATGGTCTGCGTGTCAACCTTTACGCAAAAACAGCCTGCAGCAATGTGCCTTGCGTCTTGCCGTTGTGCTGGAGCTATGACTCCCTCTCTCACCAGGGAAGCATGGGTGATTGAACAAGCTGCAGCTTCCTTGCTTCTGGCCAAAGCACCTGTGTGTAGAGACCTTTTTTCTATTGGACAGCAGGAGATGATTATCTAATGTGAATGTCACTGGTCTCAGTGCTAATCTACTACTGGCTAGTGTAACCTGTAGCTGGTAACATCCCTGAACTTTTCTTCAAATAAATTACTCTGTAAAGTACGGTCTCTTTTTTGCTGCTGCTCTGCGCGCCCGGGCTCCTCTGATGGATCTGCTTCCAGAACAGATTGCAGAAGGAGGGCAGGCTCTCGCTGGTGTTATTTAACATTTGTAGTCCCTAACTATGGATCTGGGTCCCTTTGTGCTACGTGCTGTGCAGGAACAAAATGAAGGGACAGTCTTTTTAGGGTGATACAAATCCAGGGCTGCTGTTTCACTGCATCCCCTCTTAGCGCGGAGTGCCACGCAGCACGTCCTGCTGTGTCCTGCATCGCACAGAGCAGAATAAAGCAGAACATTTAGGCAGCCCCTGCAAGAAGCTCTGAGCACTAGTGTGTGAGTCTCGCTTTCTTTGCAACTTTCAGCGGCTAGAGAAGTAATCTGACGGCAAACTGGTGTTGTAAGGCCCATACATCCCTATAAACGCTCCGTGCTGCCTCACCAGCTAAGAGCAGCTCAAGCCTCTCAGACCTCAGGAATGTCTTTTGCAAGGGTCCTTAACCCCACAGAACCTGTCCGGGGCGGAAGGAAGCAGGTTGAGAGGAAATTCGTAGATTCCAAAGCTGGAAGCAACCATTGTGATCATCTAGTCTGACCTCCTGTATAACACAGGCCCGAGATCTTCCCCCAAATAATTCCTAGAGCAGCTCTCTTAGAACAACATCTCATCTTGATTTTAAAAATTCAGTAGTGGAGAATCTACCATGACCCCAGTAAAGTGTTCCAATGGTTAATTACTCACCATTAAAAGAAAAGGAGGACTTGTGGCACCTTAGAGACTAACCAATTTATTAGAGCATAAGCTTTCGTGAGCTACAGCTCACTTCATCGGATGCATGCCGTGGAAACTGCAGCAGGCTTTATATATACACAGAGAATATGAAACAATACCTCCTCCCACCCCACTGTCCTGCTGGTAATAGCTTATCTAAAGTGATCATCAGGTGGGCCATTTCCAGCACAAATCCAGGTTTTCTCACCCTCCACCCCCCCACACAAATTCACTCTCCTGCTGGTGATAGCCCATCCAAAGTGACAACTCTTTACACAATGTGCATGACAATCAAGTTGGGCTATTTCCTGCACAAATCCAGGTTTTCTCACATCCCCCCCACCCCCATACACACACAAACTCACTCTCCTGCTGGTAATAGCTCATCCAAACTGACCACTCTTCAAGTTTAAATCCAAGTTAAACCAGAACATCTGGGGGGGGGGGTAGGAAAAAACAAGAGGAAACAGGCTACCTTGCATAACGACTTAGCCACTCCCAGTCTCTATTTAAGCCTAAATTAATAGTATCCAATTTGCAAATGAATTCCAATTCAGCAGTTTCTCGCTGGAGTCTGGATTTGAAGTTTTTTTGTTTTAAGATAGCGACCTTCATGTCTGTGATTGCGTGACCAGAGAGATTGAAGTGTTCTCCGACTGGTTTATGAATGTTATAATTCTTGACATCTGATTTGTGTCC
Organism: Lepidochelys kempii; assembly: GCF_965140285.1. Classification (NCBI taxonomy): domain Eukaryota; kingdom Metazoa; phylum Chordata; order Testudines; family Cheloniidae; genus Lepidochelys; species Lepidochelys kempii. The sequence continues at coordinate 26,659,878 of NC_136399.1, forward strand.
ATTTATTCTTTTACGTAGAGACTGTCCAGTTTGACCAATGTACATGGCAGAGGGGCATTGCTGGCACATGATGGCATAGATCACATTGGTGGATGTGCAGGTGAACGAGCCTCTGATAGTGTGGCTGATGTTATTAGGCCCTGTGATGGTGTCCCCTGAATAGATATGTGGGCACAATTGGCAATGGGCTTTGTTGCAAGGGTAAGTTCCTGGGTTAGTGGTTCTGTTGTGTGGTATGTGGTTGTTGGTGAGTATTTGCTTCAGGTTGCGGGGCTGTCTGTAGGCAAGGACTGGCCTGTCTCCCAAGATTTGTGAGAGTGTTGGGTCATCCTTTAGGATAGGTTGTAGATCCTTAATAATGCGTTGGAGGGGTTTTAGTTGGGGGCTGAAGGTGACGGCTAGTGGCGTTCTGTTATTTTCTTTGTTAGGCCTGTCCTGTAGTAGGTAACTTCTGGGAACTCTTCTGGCTCTATCAATCTGTTTCTTTACTTCTGCAGGTGGGTATTGTAGTTGTAAGAAAGCTTGATAGAGATCTTGTAGGTGTTTGTCTCTGTCTGAGGGGTTGGAGCAAATGCGGTTGTATCGCATTCCTACCGCTATTCCTACCTGCATGCCTCCAGCTTTCACCCTGACCACACCACACGATCCATCGTCTACAGCCAAGCTCTGCGATACAACCGCATTTGCTGAGATGCTTGAGAGTGATGTCTGGCTGAAGGCCTATAATTACCCAGGTCACCCTATTTACCTTTTCTAAAAACCAGCACACCACTTGCTTTCTTCCAGTTTTCTGGAACTTCTTCAGTGCTCCCAGACTTATTAGATATCAACACGGACATTCCACCGAACTACTCAGCCAGCAGTTTTAAAACTTGTAGGTGCAAGTTCTTTGAACCTGATGGTTTAAAAATGTCTGCCTGCAGTAGCTTGTCTTTAATATTCTCCACAGGTACCAGTAGACAGGGTAGAGCTACCACCATATGATGACTTTCTAATTATTTTTCTCCAACGACAGAATAGAAATATTGAACACTTCTGCCTTTTCTGAATTATTATTGAAAATTCTACAATTTCTGTCTAGTAATAGACCAATATCATGGTCAAGATTCTTTTTGTTCCTGATCGATTTTAAAATGACTCAGCTCGGTAATGTCATCTGCTGCTTTAAGTGATGGGTTACAGACCACAGTTAGCAGTTCTGCAATTTCATACAAGTTCTTTCTGCATTCTTGGACGAATACACTCTGGTCCTGCTGACTTATTACTGTTTAATTTATCAGTTTATTCCAAAACCGCCTCTAATGATACTCAACCTGGGCCAGTTCCTCAGATTTGACACCGAAAAAGAACAGCCCAGGCGTGGGGATTTCCCCCATGTCCTCGGGGGTGAAGACCAATGCAAAGAATTCACTTAGCTTTTCCACACCTGCCTTATCTTTATTATGTGCTCCTTTAGCTCGGCCAACAGCTCCTGCCCTCCCTTCCTTCTTGGCAGGCTCCTGGGCCACTTCACTTTATTTCCTGTTAGTTTTTGTGCCTTGGCTTGTTGCTCTTCAAGTTCATTCTGGGCCTCCCTAAACTTTGATGCTCCATGCGCCGGTTGGTGCCTGTGCTCTCCGGGCTGGGGTCTGACTGCCCCTCGTTAAAGGGTCCTGGTTTTTGTCTGTCTCTGGTGGACTTGGGGGGGGGGGTTGGGGTGGGGGTGGCTCTCACAGGTTTCTCAGTTGGGGGTTGCCGGGCTTTTGAACACTCTGCGGTTTGCAGCCGTTGCAGCCTCCAGTTGCGTTTAGCTCAGAGGAAGGCCCCTGGAGTCAGCCCGGGGGGGGGGGGGGGAGAAGAGGGAGGGCAGAAGGGGGGCTGGCTGTGGGGGAGGGGGAGAGAGGGGGGGCTGGCTGTGGGGGAGGGGGAGAGAGGGGGGCGGAAGAGGGGGAGAAGGAGGGGGGGCTGGCTGGGGGGGAGGGGGAGAGAGGGGGGGCTGGCTGGGGGGGAGGGGGAGAGAGGGGGGCTGGCTGTGGGGGAGGGGGAGAGAGGGGGGCTGGCTGGGGCGGGGGGGTCAGTGGGGGAGGGGTGGACGTGCGGTACTCGAGTCGTGCGGGGGGGGGGGCTTAGTGACGCAATGGGGGACGAGGTCACTGGGGGGCCGGCGGGGCGGATGGCAGCTGCAGCGACTGAAGGCTCTTCCTATCCTAGCCAATCAATCGGCCCGATGCTAGTGCGGGTGGGCTCTCTCGACCAATGGGAAGCGCGGATGCTAGTGGGCGGTTTGTGTCGCTAGCCAATGCGCAGACGGGATATTGGGCCTGTGGGCGGGCAGGATGCGGGTGGATGGGCGGGGTTACGATGGCCCAATCGGGAGGCGGGATATTGGCGCCGCTCCTTTCTGACCGTCTCCCGCTCTATGGTCTCAGGAGGCGGAGGGCTCCCAAGATGGCGGTGGTGTCCGTGTCAGGCGCCGCGTCGGTCCCCAGCCCGGAGCCCCCCGGGCTGGAGCCGGGGCCTGGCCCGGCCCGAGTCCCCGAAGAGGAGCTGCCCTCGCTGGACCCGGCCGAGGTGCGGAGCCGCCTGGAGCGGAGCTCGCACCAGTTCCGCAACCGCCGCAAGGTCCTGATCCGGGGGCTGCCCGGGGACGTGACCAACCAGGTACCGCGGGGCGGGGCGGGGCGGGGGGCGACTCGCCAGGTGCCCCGGGGCGGGGCGGGGGGGGGCCGCGACTCGCCAGGTGCCCCGGGGCGGGGCGGGGGGGGCCGCGACTCGCCAGGTGCCGCGGGGCGGGGCGGGGCGGGGGGGGGGCCGCGACTCGCCAGGTGCCCCGGGGCGGGGCGGGGCGGGGCGGGGGGGGGGGGCCGCGACTCGCCAGGTGCCCCGGGGCGGGGCGGGGGGGGGGGGCCGCGACTCGCCAGGTGCCCCGGGGCGGGGCGGGGGGGGGGCCGCGACTCGCCAGGTGCCCCGGGGCGGGGCGGGGGGGGGGGGGCCGCGACTCGCCAGGTGCCCCGGGGCGGGGCGGGGGGGGGGGGGCCGCGACTCGCCAGGTGCCCCGGGGCGGGGCGGGGGGGGGGGGCCGCGACTCGCCAGGTGCCCCGGGGCGGGGAACAGCTGCCGCGCGAGGAGAGATTAATAAGACGGGGACTTTTCAACTTGGAAAAGAGGCGACTAAGGGGGGACGTGACAGAGGTCTGTAAAATCGCGAGTGAATAAGGACGTGGTATTTACTCCTTCTCATAACACAAGAACGAGGGACCACCCAATGAAATGAATAGGCAGCAGGTTTAAAACAAACACAAGAAAGTATTTTGTCACACAACGCACAGTCAACCTGTGGAACTCCTTGCCGGAGGGTGTTGTGAAGGCCAAGACTACAACGGCGTTCAAAAGGGAGCTAGATAGATTCATGGAAGATAGCCATTGAGGGACGTATTAGCCAGGATGGGCAGGGACGGTGTCCCTAGCCTCTGTTTGCCAGAAGCTGGGAATGGGCGACGGACGGATCACTGGGCGATTCCCTGTTCTCTTTATTCCCTCTGGGGCACCTGCCATTTGCCATTGTCGGTAGACCGGTTACTGGGCTGGATGGACCTTTGGTCTGACCCAGTCTGGCTGTTCTTATGTTCTTATCACTACCCTGGCCCTGGGAGGGGGGAGGCTGAACCACACTCTGTTGAGTTTGGGGGCCTGGTATTCAGCTGGACTGGGCTAGGAATGTGATTGAGCAGAGGATGGGTGAGGATGTGACTCCCCAGGTAGATGGGGTGGGGGTAGGGGGAGAAAGAGCTGTTAGGTCCCAGGGGTGTGTCAATCTGGGTGAATGTGGGGGGTGGGCTGCAAGTGTGACCACTGAGGGAAAATTAGGGATGTGGGGGAGACTGATCGTGGGCTGTGATCATGCAGATGTGGAGGGGAGAGTTGGATTCAAGAAGCAGGGTAGTAACAGCATGAAATTGGTGAAGCTTTATCTTATCTGTAGCTCATGGAACAGCCCCTCAGCTGTAACGGGAGGTCAGCTACTTTCTGAAGTTGAGGGGTGTGACGAGTGTCTCCCTTCCCCAGCCCTTCTGGTGTCTGGCTCTGATCCCTGACTCCTCACCAGGGTCACCTGGGTGTTCAGGTGGCTGTCACCTGCTTCCTTGTTGATTTAACTTCTCAAACTTCAGCTGATGTCTCAGGCAGTGATTAGAATCTTTCCTCTAAACAGCTCCTGGATGACGCAACGGTAGAGTTGAACAGGCCATTTATGCTATTTGCTAGTCTCGTGCTGGTTGGTTTGTGTCTTTGTAATCTTTGGTCCCTGGCTGAGACATGAGCTGACGTCCTCCTCCCTCCACACCCACAAAGTTGGACTTTCCAGCATCAAAGCACTTTACAAACATCAACTAACCCTCTCGATCCCCGAATTCGCCGCAGGCTGTTTTCCTGTTTTGCAGATGGGATGCAGAGAGGGGAAGTGACTTGCCCAGTGCTCCTGGGAAAGTTAGCCAGCCTGCATTTTGAGTCTTCAAGTGTCTCAGGGTAGCTAAAGGGTTACAATTGTTGCTAAAGTTAAATAGTTTGGGAGGAGGCACCACAATAGAAATGGATTTTTATACTGTGTACACAAGTCTGTTTGCTTCTGATCTGGTGGCAGGTTTCTTTTCTGTAGTTCACTCTTGTCTCCCCAAATTATACTCTCCTTATTTTCCTCACTTTATTGGACAAGAAATTAAATCTATATTGCAGGCTATGCTTGTGAGGCACAAAGTATTTCTTTTTAGACAAGTGTGTTTCTCGTAATTTAGTTGCTGCATAGTTTTGATTTGTTAAACTGACTCCCAAAAACTCTGGAGGAGGAGCAGGTCTCCTCTAATAAGACTGATATTTTTCTCAAATCCTGCTTAGGGAGTAGGACATCTGATTTTTGCTTCTCAGAGGTTTGTGCAAACAACTAGAGTTCCTGAGATCTCATCACCTGAGTGTCTGGTTCAAGTGAACCCTCAAACACCAAGAGAAACATAATCAATAGCACCTCGTTTCATCGTGAAGCTGGAAATGTTGCATTACTCAAGGTGCAAAACAGTAAATTTCCACAATCTTCAATCTTTTACTGGAATTGGTCTGTTTCAAGTTGATACAAAACCCAGAACTCGGTGAATTTTTACATTTGCTCCAAAATCTAATGCAGCTTTAGTCTTTGGTCTTCGGTAGACCATCTCCTGCATAAGAAGCAACACAGGGCCCTGTGCATAAAAGCACCTGGCTTTCTTGTCCTCTCTTCAGCATGGCTAAGGTTTCTATTCAGCTCTCTGTATGGGAGCTTGGATGAGGTGACCTGGCTGTTAGAAAGGACAATGGGACTTTGCAGGAAATCCTTGTGAACACATTTCTATTGTTGTTCCACAGAATCAGCTCATCAGGCCAGCAGGTAATGGTGTGATCCCATGACCTACTGTCATTTGTTCAGCTGGATCACAGGACTTCCTAATGCTGTCCATTGCCTCCAGAGTGTGGCAGCCTGGCTTTCCAGAAGCACATGTAATCTGTATCACAAGAGACTGAACAAGGAGCAGTCCATCTCGGAGGGCAGCAGGCTCGCATTGGAAGGGCAGTGTAGGGCTTTTTCTGGAATGTCTCCGGCAGCTTAGGTCTCCTTTGTCATTGCACACAGAATCACGCCCATCCACTTTGGCGGGTGGGTTTTCTTAAAGGTAGTCACGTTCCTGGATGAAGCAGGGAGCCAGGGTCAGGATTTCTGGGCTTTGTTTCTAACTCTACCTTGGACTTGTGATGTTGTCAAGAGCAAGTTATGTCATCTCTCTCTGTACATCCATCTCTTAATCTGTAGAACACAGAGAACCACCTGCTGGTGGGGAATGAAAGGTTCAAAGTTTATAAGTCACTTGCGCTGCTTAGCTGAGAGCTGCTAGAGAAGGGCAAAGTCTTGCGTAAAGCATTACATGAAATTACTGCCGGGGGCAGCTGTAACATGGAGATGTTAACTCACTGGTTTGAAGATCCTTATCTGAAAGGAGAAGTGTGTAACTTCAGGGTAGAGCTCTGGCAAAACACCCAACATTCTTGTTGGGAAATAGGCTGCCTCTTGCTTGGGTTGATGGGATTGTGCCACTCGGATGATACACACGCTATATAGTTGGAATGGGATGTTTCTTTGAGGCAGACAAAACAGCAACATTGAGTGCTCACTACACATCAGCCACCCTCAAAACCCTGTGTCTGTTAAAAGGATTGGCATCAGTAGCAGGATGTCCCACAGTTTGTGCATCTTGTTTTCATTTGATGGGTCAGATTGTTTTTTCTTTTGTCCCTCTAAGTGACTTAGGTCCACTGTAGCAACTTGCTGTACAGACATCCTACAGCCTAATGCCAGCCACTCCTTCCACAACAAAACCCAGCTCCCTTGCTCTCACAGCTGGAGAATTCCACTGCACTCCTACCCATTTCATAACCCTGCCCTTGATGTGACATGGGGTGTGAGTGTTCAATCAGGGGAGGGCATCTAAATACTACAGCAGAGGCATGGATTGCACGCCCCATGAGCATGCAGCAGTGTCGAACCTGCCTTCCGATGCTATGAAGATGGCGAAAAGCCTCCTTGGTTTGCAAGGCCAGTCATTGTTGTGATGGAAGCTAGTCATGTCTGAGGGTTAACCCTGGGAACCAGGTAGTGCATGGGAGCAGCTGAACTCCGAACGAGTGTAATCACTTTTCTGCGGGCTCTAAGCTGGTTGGGACTCAAAGCGATGTCTCACGAGGTAAAAATAAATCTAATACGCAGAGTGGGCGATTTCTTGTGTCCAGACTGAACTCTGTGACTTTTAAACTCAAGGACTGAAGTAGCAGCAGCTTTGTGGCATTCTGTGGAACTCCCAATTCAAACTGCCAGCCACAGGTCTTGCCTTAGCCTCAGTCGTCCCATGAAACCAGAGGGACCTGTTAAAAACTAGCTCTGAGAAAAGCTGTCTAGCTGGAGCAGTTTGAGGTATGCTCTGTTGGGCCTTGTTTATTCAGGCATGTACCCCAGACCTGCCCAAGTGCAGGTAAGTACTTCTGAGGCAGGAAATGCCCAAGACCTTCAGCTCTGCTGGAGTGTGGCGGTGAGAACCAGCCCTGCTTGTTTTTGTGGTCAGCCCTGCTGCTGATGGACTCTTCTCCCTAGCTGTGCAGGGGGGTGGGGACGACATGCTGCCCTTTCCCACTAGCTAATTAGGGTCCTGGAGAATTCTGCCATGAGGAGCACAGTCCTGACTGGCTCCAGATACTCTGCTTGGGAGCCTGGGAATGGAGGGCAGGTAATGCTCTTCTCTGGGGCTGTTAAATGCAAGAGGTAATGTCACTCTCTCCTCGGGAGCTGATTTCTCTTTGACTTTGTTTATGTAGGAAGTTCATGATCTGCTGAACGACTATGAACTGAAGTACTGCTTTGTGGACAAATACAAAGGGACTGGTGAGTAAGCGTCTGTTGCAGAGAGCAAGTCTCCCACAAAGGGGACATTCTGTTTAAATGTTGAATCTTCTCAGATTCAGGCTAATCTATGCCAGGATGCAGCTATCGGGCAGCCCACTCACAGGGTGCTGTGTGAGTGAATGGGTCCTTTTCCCAACTCCAAGACCTCAGGACAGCGTCTCTGGTGCCTGGTGCCCTGGAAGGGGGTGTGGTGCCTGCACTTTGTTAAAATGCGGTTTTGCTTTATCCGAGTGCTAATCTACCTCAGTGTAAACACAGCTTGCCGGGTTGTTCTCTGGCAGGGCTGGGAACTGTTTTTCTTACTGTTCTTTGGGTAGGTCTTCCATCAGTTGTACACATCGGACCCTATTAGCAAGGGGGCTAGTAGCATCTGTCAGGAAACTTGGGGCTTACGGCCCCAGCAGATGATGTGGAGCTGTAATGTGCCTGCAATGTGGGGTTGCATTACTTTATGGAACCCACAGGACTGCTTCTCCTGTGCGGTGTTGACCTGAGGGATTTTCAGTCAAGCCAGCCCCTGACTCTCCTTGCAGATTTTTCACGGCAGCACTTTGCTCTGCCTCTCTAACACTCGTACAATCTGTGTGGCTAAAGGTTCCTGTGGATGTGAAAAGCTTGTGGGGTTGCATGAGGTTACTGTGATGCTAGGCCATTCACTGTCCGTCTGAGTGCCAAGGTGGAGGTTGGGACGCGAATGGTTTGAGCCTCTAGCTGCCATTATGTCTTGGGCATTGCTAGCAATCACTGGATGCTCCCAGTCTCCTCCCTGTTGGGCCATTAGCCCAGAGAGTTAGGAGCATGGTGTGCTAGTGTCTGGGACCGTAGGACACCTGCGGACTGATCGTCTGTTAATATTGATTACAATGTTCCAGTGCTTAGACCAAGGCTTCTGCCTTGTCCTGAAGGCTGCTAGAAAGCATGAGTGCATGATACGTTTTCTAAGCAAGATGTCTACTGTGCCAGCACACGCTGTTAGCCGACAGTCGAAGTGACTGCCTCATGGGGACTTGAGCCCTTTCTTGTAATCTAGAGCCGCTAACACTGCAGTTTATCCCTGTCCTCTCAGTGGCTCTGTGACTTTGGATGTGTGGGTATGGACAATGTGGTGTGACTCTGGAGTTGGTGAAGGTGTGATGTGCTAGCTAAGTGCTTGCTGCTGGGTTGCAGGGTTTCTTGTCATAACTTCTCTGCTTGCAGCGTTTGTCACCTTGCTGAATGGGGAACAGGCTGAGTCGGCCATCAAGAAATTCCACCTGAGCAAGCTCCGGGACAAGGAGATCTCTGTGCAGCTGCAGCCCACGGATGCCCTCTTGTGCATTGCCAACCTCCCCCAGCTCTATACGCAACAGCAGTTTGAGGAGCTGGTTCGACCTTTTGGAAACCTGGAGCGCTGCTTCTTGGTGTATAGTGAGCAGACGGGCCACTCTAAAGGCTACGGTTTCGTCGAGTACATGAAAAAGGACTCGGCAGCCAGGGCAAAGTCCGAGCTGCTGGGCAAGCAGCTGGGGACGCGGACTCTGTATGTTCACTGGACCGACGTCAACCAGCTGACCGTAGACCTGGTTCATTCCAGGTGCTTGAGTGTGGGCAAATTACCCCCAAACTACCATGACCTGGAGGAGCTGAGGCAGGTCTTCTCAGCAATTTCTGCCCCGACCTTCTGCCAGGTGCGGAGCTCAGCCCCAGGGGTGGGTTTCCTGTGTGTCCGCGATGCTATGTCTGTCTGGTGTTGTAGAGACCTGGCCCCATACACCATGTAGGGTGCGCTGACGCCTAGTCTGCACTAGAAAAGCTTTGCCAGAGTGGTTATCTAGACACAGCTTATGCCAGCAATGGAGCGCTGGCTGGTCCAGCTTATGCTGGTTTGCCGGTATAGCTGACTTCACTCGGGGAGTGCCCTTTTTCTGGTGTAACTGCGTCTGTGCTAGGGCTTTTGCTGGAATAAAAAAATCATAAAACAATCCCACCCCAATGGACGTTAGTGAGCCAGCCAGAGCTTTTCAGTGCAGGCCTGGCCTATATGGAAGACGCGGTCTGTACCCCAAATGCCTTAGTGCTGCCTCTGAAAGGCTTCCCCTAGGCTGGCGGGGCCAGTGTCAATGGGAGAGGTTGGATCTTGCCCTGGGGCAGTTCCTGGCTGGGTAAGCTAGCCAAGGTTAAGGAAGGCAGTGAGGTTAGGGGATTCCCTCCCTAGCTAGGATCTTTCAGTGATGTAAAGGTTCAGGCCCTTGCCTTTCACTAGGAAAATGACAAGTGTAAATTTGCATCTCTGGGTAGGTCCTGGAAGTGACCTGTGGGCTGTCCCACTGGAAAGTGCCATCTGGCTCCAAGACACCCGTGTGGAAATGACTTGTCCTTGTGCCATCAGTCTAGTGTCTGTTCAGTCATCTTGAATGTACCTGCTCCCATGTGCTGGGATGCTACCATCCGGCTCACAGCCTCTAGCTCCCTCCTTCGAAGAAAGGGAGGGGAAATGATCTGAGGCTTCCTGCGTTAAGGAACAAAAAGATCGTGAAGCTAAATGCTTTGCAGTTAAACAGTCTGGCGAAGCACAGCTCTGTGAGGCAGGCATGGCCTTTAAAGCAGGGATTTCCAAAGCATCCTAAAGCAGTTGGGTACCCAAATTCCTTTGACTATCCCACCCTAAACCACTGAGTTCCTGGATGATGTGGCGTCTCCTCCTGCCTGCGGATGGTGGTGACATGTTGGCACGCTCCCCTGCTCAGCCCAGGGCTTTGAGCTCCATTAGAGCCCATTGTAAGGTTTCAATGCCCAGGCCTGAGATCCAGGCATGTTACATTTCCAGTTGTGCGGATGTGGATTGGAAAAGTTCATCGCCTGAAGGGTCTGAAAGCCCCTGGTCCTGTTAGCACCGGCCAGCACACGGCTCCTCTGGCCTTCATGCGCTAGCAGCCAGTGTCCTCTCCCTATTGTGCTAAACCTCCTTTTCACTGCCTTGTTTTTGTGTAGCTGGCGTATGGTCAGGATGGCCAGCTGAAAGGCTTTGCAGTCCTGGAGTATGAGTCAGCAGAGATAGCAGAACTGGTCCAGCAGGCCACAGATGGCCTGCCACTCGCTGGGAACCACATCCGCGTCTCCTTCTGTGCCCCGGGCCCTCCTGGGCGCAGCATGCTGGCTGCGCTTACAGCTGCACAGGTGACGGTAAGGCTCACTTATACAAATCTGCTCAGGCACCCTGTGGTGTTACCTCCCCCTTCCCCCGCATTTTCCCTGCAGTCTGTTCACAGCTCTGTCCAGAGACCCCAGGGGCTTCTCCTTGCACCTTTCCAAGGCCAGATCTCCAGCCTAGAACAGGCTGTCTTAGTTCAGACTACTGGCACGGTGCCTGTTCCAACAGCCCTCTGCCCGCAGAGCTTCCTTCTGTAGCTATTGCTTGTGGGCATCCAGTGTTTGTTACAAGGTCAGTTTGTGTGCAAAGCCCGTGCAGATACTGCTAGCACTCAGCTGGACTGAAGGGAACGGGAGGTGAATTAACTTACTGCTAAAGTGGGAGTTATTGTTCACAGTAGCAAAATCTAATGTGGCAGTGTTGTCACGACAGAAACCGACAGGCTGTTCTGCATGAAGAGCCTTGATGCTCACGTTCCATGCTCAGAGGGGACGGGGCATCTGCCCTGTCTCTCTGCACCTAAGACGTGGACTGTAAAATGTACCGAGCTCTGGAATTTCAGTTCCTTTCTAGCAATCAGAATGTCCCACCTTCCCTGCAGGCCAGTGTCCTGCAGCTTCCATGTTATAAATACTCACTTCCTGTGCAAGTTAAGATACTGAAAGACCCATGAGGTTTTGCAGAGAGGGGAGGCTGGGTAGTGAAAGCTGTTAGCTCTGTGTTACTGCTCCTGTACCGCAGGGTTTCTGTCTGCGCTAACAATGTTAGCAACCTGGCTCCATGCTGGGGTTGTTAACCCTCTCCCGGTGCTCCCCCAAACACCAGGATGAAATGCTCCTGCTGAATGCACTGCTTCAGCTCCCAGGTGATCGGGAGTGGCCAGGGATGTCAGGTTGGTGGTCGTGATGGAATAGTTCAGTGCTGGAGTCGTAAAGCAAATATATGCTGCTCTTTTTGAGAGCTGGATCCAGGCTTTAGATTGAGGAAGAAATTGGGCTAGTAATGATTGTGACGGAACTGGATCACTGGGACAGCAGAGGGTCTGGTTTTTGGGATGTGCTGCCTGTATTCAGAGCATAGAGTGGCCCTCGATTTGTCGCAGATGCTGGCTTGCCCAGTCACCACCAGGTATCCGTTTCATTGTGAAGTACAACTGTGTAATTCAGACTGCTCTTAGCGTCAGCTGAAGTTCTCAGTTAGTCAGTACCTCCCCCCCACCCCGGCTCCTTCAAATCCAGAACAAATGTCAAACCCTCATGAGCTAGGCTGACAAAGGTATTTAGGCCCCTGGAGCTGCGGGGGGCTTTGGCAGGGTACGACTCTGGATTTCCAGTGGAAAGTCAATAGGCTCAGGTGCATAACTCACTCAGGTGTACTGTAATCCCATTCGGCACCTGTCTGCATCTTTAGGTGCCTAAATATCTGTGTCAGTCTGGCACTGTGTGTACAGCCCTTGGCATGACCCTGCCTGGGCTCTCTGGACTGCCGTAATGAAATAGAGAAATTCAGACTCTGACATCTGCAATGTTTTTTAAGGCACTTAATCGTGGGAAAGGGCTCCTTCCAGAGCCAAATATCCTCCAGATTCTGAACAGCCTGGGGAACCCCGCTTCGATCCAGCTCTTACTCAACCCCCTACTTCACGGAGCCGTCAGTGGAAAACAGGGTAAGAATGAGTAACGGGTTTTCTTACGTGGTGCTACGGCCCTGGTGTAGCTGTTGTAGGGAACAGGACCCCGGCAGGCCCTGTGCCCGTGAGGTACTGTGGGAGCTGCCCAAAGCTCCCCAGACAGGTAGATTTGCTGACTCTTCTCTAGCAGCAGGAGCAGATGGTGTCTTGTACCCATGGTCACAGTTGCTCTTTAGCTGGATGATCACGCTACTCCTTCATAATAAGGAAAATGACCAACCCTGGCTGGGAGCAGAGAACGGGATCGAGGCTGAGCCTGTTCAGCTAGTCCTTAGCAAGCCCAGGCTTGTAGTCCTCTGTGGAGCTCCAGAGAGGCTGGCCAGCAGCCAGCCACAGAGCCCAGCGTTCTCCTACTGAGCTAAGCGTACGCTGCGTAGGAACCCAGGTGCCTGACACTTCCAGGCTTGTTCCCGTTTTGTCAGCGTATCGGCCCCAGTCCGACCTGCTCCAGTTCTCTGCTCTGCTGGCAGTGCTGACATGGGGCACGGATGACTTCCTGTTTGTATTTGCATGGTGCTAGCCCAGGGTCTCGCGTCACTGCGGGGAGCCATGCACACCAAGGCAGAGGTCTGAGCGCACACAGGCAGAGGTGCCGAGTGGTGGGACAGAGCCTGGTTAACCAGGTATTCTGTTCCACTGAGAACAATGCCTAGTTGCTAGAGGGCCTGTGCCATGCCGCCTCCATGCGAGAGTCTGCACTGTCCGTGTGTCGGCAGCCAGTATCAAAATGGTCTTGCCCTTTTCCTTTGCAGGAATCCTGGGCGCTCCCCCGTCCATGCCACTCATGACCAATCCAGCCCTCTCCACGGCGCTGCTTCAGCTAGCTCTGCAGAACCAAACTCAAGCACAGCAGGTACTCACCCAAGACGCTCCTGGAACGTCCTAGAAGCTGCTCTGCTTCAGCGTTAAGAACGTCCTGTGCTTGTCTCTGTATTGATATTGCTCCCGTCGCTGGAGCAATTGGGCACCTCAGGAACCCGAGTGAATCTGACCTCGCGGCACCCCGGGAGGTGGTAGGCTGGGGGACGCAGACAGAAACTGTCTTCCTTAGCACCGCCCCCCGAGTCTGCTGCCGCCAGGAGTAGAACCAAGCTCTTCTGCAGCGAGCAGTGCTCTAACCGTGAGGCTGCCCCTCCTCTTCTAGCTACATCCCACTTCAGGGGGAGTGGGGTGAGCCCCCCCAGCCCCAGTTATAAACAGGCCCCTCTGTCAGGGTGGAAGCTGAATAACAACCAGACTTTCAGAAGTGGCCACTGAATCCATGTGCCTCACTTCTTGCGTGCCCAGCTTGAGATGCCCTGGGCCTGGCTCTTCCCGTAGCTCTGATCGGGAACACAAATCACACACAGAGACATGTTCAGTGACCTCTTCCGGAGTGGTTGGCCTTGAGCCCTTGCCCACCAAACCTACAGCTGGAGGACTGAATCTGAACTCTTTGCCATCTCAGTCAGTGGCGCTCTGCATTGCACCTGTTACACTTTGCTGTCTCTGTTTGCCTCGCTCTCTCTTTCTCCCTGATGTAACTGGGTTTGCTCCTAACGGAGTTCCCCACCTCCCCAGAGCGGTTGGTGTAAATCTGAGCATTTGGAGGCTGGCTTAATGCTGACTCTAGCTGTTGTTAGCTAACATCTGCTCCTTTAGCCTCCCCTGGTTCATGAAGTGATCTGTCTTTCTGGTCTGTCTTGCTTTGCTTTCTGCCCCAGAAGGCATTGCTTGGGAACTCCCTGTTACTGCAGAACCAAGTCTGGACGCAGCTGCTGCAGAACAAGGAGAACCAAGCCATATTCCATGTGAGTGGTAGGGGGCTTCCTGTGTGTGTGGTGTGGAGACGCAGCGCCAGATGTGCCCTCAGGCCTTGTCCGAATTCCACTTGTGCGCTGCCCTTCGGGGCTGGATTGTGACACGCGGTGCAAGGAGCAGAGTGTACGCTGCACTGTCCTGGGGGGGTGATGCCGCCACCTGTGACAGTTTCTACTGTCACCTCCTTGCTCCTGGGCGGTCACAACTTACTGCTGGTCTAGGGGCTTGACCCTGCTGCCATGGAAGTCAATGGCAGTCTGCACTTCCACAGGAGCAGGATCCAGCCTGTATCAGCAGTGGATTGCTTCAGCCCTGCCGGTGGCTTTAGGGGGCAGTAAGGTCTCCAGCCATCCCCTCCCTCCCACTTGCAGGGGTGTGGCCCCTGGATCCAGGGAACTGTGTAGGGCTGTAAGGGGGTTCTGGGGTGGGCATGTCGCAGGTCACAGCCTAGCCCCTAATGAACTGAGCATCTCTTTTGAGCTTGGTAGTACCCCCAGAGAGCCTGTCTGAGTGGAGTTGCCCCCCGCCTCCCGCATCATGGGTAAGGCTCAGTTAGCTGGATTTCAGGCAGATGTGCTGGGCTTCTGCCAGTGGAAGAGCATGTGCTGACCAGGCCCATGGCCGCGTTCAGCTGCGGCCTTATGAGCTCCGTGCTGTGGAATAAGTGGCACAAGCGGATCCTGTGGCTGGCGGGTTTGGGCCTCTCTGCGCTGGGTCTGTTGGACTGTGTTAACATCTCCATTTGTTAGTGACCCAGGACCCGGGGTGGGCTGAGCTGGTCCCTTGATTCTAGTGAAGCAAGTGGTCTGGACAGAGGGGAGGGCGCTGTGTGGGAGTAGCCCGGTTTCTGTTTTCAGTGGTTTGTCTGTTTAAAGAGCCATGAAATTGCTGCAGCCCCCCCTCCCCCTCAGAGAGCTTTGAAATGCAAATTATGCTGTAGAAAGACAAGCTGCGGCTGTGGTGTGGCCCTCTTGCTGTGTTTAGATCACTCCAGTGCCAGCCGAGCTTCCAAACCCGTTTCCTTGGGAAGCGCTGGCTAGACCTGCTCTCTGCAACAGCAAGTTGGGTCCTTGAGCACGCAAAGATCGCCAGCTCTTCTGTCTTCTCTTCCCTTCCTGGGAAGCTCCAACCTCCCCTCCCCATCTGAAAATGTGCACAGCCGCCTCCCTCCTGTGTCTGACCCTTCCTTATCTGGGAGGGGCGTGCTTGGACAGCCATAGCAGCAGTTCCTTAGCACAAAGTCACCCGGGTGCAACAGGACATCAAGTATTTGGCCCGGCCTCCCCACCTGTTGCTCTTCTGGAATGGCCACCTCTGCTGGTGAGGATGACAGGCCAACGTCCTGCCCATGATAGCACAGAACCCAATTATTTCAATGCACATCAAGGAGATTTTTTTTTAGATGAACAGAGAGTGTGTCGCAAGCTGGGGCATAACTGCGGGGCACTACCTGTCCGTGTGGTACAGTGCTCTTGGATTGACTCTGTTTTGAAACCGTATGCCAAAGGGCTCTAGGCCAGCGGCTCTCAACCTTTCCAGACGACCATGCCCCTTTCAGGAGTCTGATTTGTCTTGTGTACCCCCAAGTTTCACCTCACTTTAACACTACTTGCTTACAAAATCAGACCTAAAAATACCAGTGTCACAGCCCACTATGACTGAAAAATGGCTGTCTTCCTCATTTTTACCATGTAATTATCAAATAAATTAGTTGGAATACAAGTATTGACCTTTCAGTGTATAGCACACAGAGCAGTATAAACAAGTCATTGTATGAAATTTTCGTGTGTACTGACTGGGCTGGTGCTTTTTATGTCACCTACTGTAGAACTAGGCAAATCTCTAGATGAGTTGCTGTACCCCCTACGTGTGCTCCTGGTTGAGAACCACTGCTCTAGGGAACTCTTCATGTGCACAGGGCTAGTTAGCACAGGGCAGGCTAGTAAGCTGCAGGTTCCGCCCCTGCACGCCGTGCACGAACTGCTCATGTAGGCGCTGATTTGCTTGGGCTGGCTTCTTGCAGCGCTCTCACCGCTTGGCTGCACCGCTGGCATTGCATACTAACCGAGTTTCCCGCTGTGCCTTCTGCCTGGCCTTAACCTGCCTCTTGTTTGCAGAAACCCGGGATCTTGGGGGACTCTCCTCTCAGTTCTCTACAGCACGGCACCTTGGGGTTGGCGACTGCCCCGGCTCAGCCTGGAAGCTCGCTGCTGGGAGAACTCGCCTCAGGTAACGCTGTGGGTTTGTGGCACGAGGCGATTGCTCAGGAGTCGTGATTCCTGCAGCATGTGCTGGATGCTGGGCAGAGCTGCAGCAGCTCACGTGAGTGCAGCTTCTGTTCTCTGTGCAGTGCCCCATCCCAGACGCTGGGGTTTGCATTTCCACCGCAGGCGTCCGCCTGCCACCCTGGGCGCTGCCAGTTCACCATGCCACCTCGCGCATAGAGAAATAGCTGCCACGCGCGTCCCTGGAGATTACTGTGCTGGCATTGACTTTGGGGGCCCGGGAAGCACTTGGGGGTCTAAAGCACGGGCATGTTGGTCTGCAGATAACCCTGGAGGAGGGCAGAGCCCTTTAGGGAACCTTGGGGCATGTTCAGATGTCTTGGGTTTTTGTGTTAGAGCCCTCTGCCCTCTCTGGAGTAGAACCGTTGGCGTGGGCCTGCAGAGGAGGATGACTCAACCCTAGCAGCAGGTGTCTGGGTGCCGACCTAGCTGTTCTTGGGCTCAGTTGCAGGCCTGTGTGGGTGAAGGGGAGGGTGGAAGATGTTGCTGAGTGACTGTCTGTAAAGTGGTGGCATCTCCTCTCCCCAGGGGGGCCTCTGCCTGCTGACATGACGCAGGGGCACGTGAAGTCACCAATCTTGCCTTCGGGGGGCATGCCCCTGGCATCCTTTCTGGGACCAGTGGGGACAGATAGGGAGAACTCGGCAATTGGGACGCAGGTGTCCCAGCTGACCCCATCTCCTGGGACCCCATCAACCCTGCCGGGCCTCACCACCTCCATCCTGGGATCAGTGATCAGTGGACTTCAGAAACCAAAGCAGGTGGAGAATGGGGTAAGAAGAGCAGCTGTGTTCAAAGTTTACCTAGAACAAGCGCTTCACACTCTCCATATGCTGCCTACTCTCCAGTCTGTTCGGTGCATCCTTGAAAGTCTGTAACGCTTCCAGCCTCTTGTCCCCTGGCAAAGCAGCGTAGGAGTCTAAGCGGCTTGTGCGTTTTCCTGTCCTCCTGACGCTCCTCTGTGCGGCCTGCCTCGGGGCATACCCTCCAGCAGCACTAATCCCCGGGACTCCTTCTCTCCTAGGCCTCGCTGCTGGGAGAACCGCCCAAAGACTTCAAGATTCCTCTCAACCCTTATTTAAACCTGCACAGCCTTCTTCCTGCAAATCACCTGGGAGGTGAGCTGGTGGGGGGTGCCCCATAAACCGACAGTAGGAAAGGTTGGACGTCGGCATGGCTCCTCAACGAACTATGCCCTGAAAGGCGCAAACAAGGCCAGAACTGAACCTGAGCCGGGCAGGGATCTGTCCATGCTGGGACCAGAGCTGGGCTGCAGACTGGACCGTGTCTCTGCCTGCAAACCTGGGGGAGTAGGGCTAGACTCCTCCTGCTTCAGCTCAGTGCCTTGTGTGCACAGTGGAGAGGGATTGTCACTCCAGCGGGGTGACGTTTGGAGTCTGCCAACAAGCGCCCGGGAGTGCATCTCCAGTGCTACCACCAGGTCAGCCTGGGACCTAGCACTTGGCTTGTTCAGGCGCAGGCCTGCCGGGAGACTCCGTTTGAATGGGAGTGGGGAGGGAAGACTTCACTTACTGACCTCCTGCCACGGGGTTGGGGATCCCCACTTGAGAAGCGAAGTCACTTGCCATGGGGCAGTTGGTGTCAGAACCAAGAGCAGGAGCAGCTGTCAGTTCACCATGCTGCCCTGACTCGGGTAGCGCAGAGATCCAGCTGTGTTCCCACCATGGGGGACTCCTGAGCTGAGGGATTAAACTCAATGGATGGCAGGGCAGAGGGACAAATGACTTTAGTTTTGCCTCGCATGCATTACCAAAGCAAGGCCAGGCTCTATCTCCAGCACAGTGCTAATCCCCCACAGGGCGACAGTACTCTCTGGGACTGTCCCTCTAGCAGGCATGGGGTGTCCGGAGAAAGGGAATCCCTAGGGCTGCGAGTTTCCAAGGAGAGCTGCCTCTCCCTGGGGGCAAAGGGCCAGGCTGAATGGTGCAGTTGGGTAATGGGACAGCCTGCAGTAATTACCCTTGAAAGGGAGCCAGTGCAGCTGGGCCCTTGGCTATCTGCCCAGCTGCTGTGGTGCTAATGAGTAATGCTCTTCTGCAGGTGGGGCCAATAAAGCATTTAATCTGAAGACTGGAGTGCTCGGCAATGTTTCCAATCCCAGAATCCCACAGCCTGCCATGGCTGACCCGCCACTGCCCTCTTCTGGGCTGGCAGGAGATAACTATGCTTTTGACTATCAGCCGGTAAGTACCTTGGGTCAAGACAGAGCATTAGCCCAGACAAGTGGAGTCCTCTGAGTATTAAAGCAGCAGAGCTGGGAACAGAACCCAGGGTCCTGCCTGCTATTGTCCTGTTTTCTCGCTCCCTGGTCAGACACACTCTCGAGTCACCTGATCTTGTGTTGTGGCCTCTGGAAATGCCTATGTAAGAGTCTTGTTTACTCTTTTTTTTTTCTCCTGGAAGGACTTGGGATCCCGAATGTATGCCCAGTCGAGAGACCATGCTGGGCCCATCCTGGGCGGATTTGGACACAGCAGGCATAAGGTAACTTCTGCTGGTATTCAGCTAGGAAGGAGCTAAGCCATGGGGCTGTTCTGAACGTGACCAGCTGGGTTCTGATCCTCCCTCTTTATAGGCTACAATGCACTGGACTGGCAGCTCTCTGAGACTCTGCTCTCCCCCGGCCCCCCCATGTGCTCCTTCTGTCTCTGCCTTCCCAGTTCTCCCATTCTTCACCCCTGTGGCTTACGGGGTTAACGTCTGCTATCTGGGAGTGTGGCCTGCAGCTGTTGGGGCTCCCTGGTTTGGCTGGTTTTGGGGTGTGGGAGGAGCATTCCACCCTAAGCGCCTCCCTGGGTCACTAGTGGCATGCATCAGGTTATGTGGAGTTGTGCCCTGCGTGAGCCCTGCAGCTCTGTACAGCTTTCTGGCTTCTCCTCCCAGCACCATTGCCACAGGTGCGTCCCAGGTGTCCATGGCTGCTCATGAGGGTATCGATAACAAGGACCTGATTTGTGGATCTCCTCAGGGCAAGCTGCCAAGTGGAGAAACAATTCCCAGGCTGGCTAGAAAATCTGTGATGTGTCTGGTCGCTGCTCAGAGAACCGTTGTTCGCCTTGCCCAGAGCAGGATCGGGAGGGAAGTGGGAGGGCTGTTAGGTTGTGTTGGCCAGTGTCTTCCAGCTAACATGCTGGGAAGTCCAGTGCAGACGGGACATACTGTCTCTGTAGCGGGGTCTAGTTAGAGCTGGGGTGGTGGGGTGTTAACTTCACTATCTTCATGGTTAAAGTACCGTCTACCTTGTCTACATTCGATTTCCAGTGTGTTAGACCACACTAGCCAATCCCTAGCCTCACGCCTTTCTATACTCAGCTAGCCCAGGTCTTCGGGGTCCACGGTGACGTGGTCTCACTTTTCCACAAGTCCTGTGGGCCTGCTTCAAGGGGGATCCCACCCAGCAGCCCCCTTTCCCTGAGCAAGAGGGGGTATTGTGTCCTCTGTGCCAAAGAGAATTTGGTCTCATTGGGTGCGTCTACACTGCAATGAAACCCGTGGCACCAAGCCTGGGTCCGGGTCAATTGACTCCGGCTGCGGGGTGAAAATTGCGGTGTAGACATTTGGGCTCGAGCTGGGGCCCCGGCTCTGAGACCCTCCCCACAGCGGGGTTTCGGATTCCCAGCCCAAATGCCTACGCTGCAATTTTCAGTCCTGCAGCCCCAGCCCAAGTCAGCTGACCCAGGCCTGCCGTGGGTCTTTGATCGCGACGTAGACATGCCCATTGATCTATTTCCATGCTGCAGAGCACGGAGGCACAGCCTGCAGTTCTGCCTCTGGGGGGCTGAACCGAGCCTTGATCCAGCTTGTGATGTGGAGCCGCTTCTCTTCCAGATGTCTTCATCTCCTGGATTTGAGCGGAGCAGCTTGGGGCCACCCCTGCCGCCCTTCTACTCAGGATCCCCAACCTCCTACTTCACCAGTGGCCTTCAAGCTGGGCTTAAACAAAGCCACTTGAACAAAGTGAGACGTCACTTGTGTGTGTGCCAGGAAGGGAGCGTCTGTGCTTCTGGCTGCTAAGGGTGCAGATGGGCGTGGGTCAGCTCGCTCCCACTAGTCAAAGATCCAGCCAGGCGGGCTCGGTGATTCCTGGCAGGGACTGTGGGCTGGGAGGCCAGCCTAGGTCCCAGCCTGTGGTGGCTCCTGCACAACCTGGGTTTTACAATGGCTGTGGGGTCTCCGCTTTTAATCGAAAAGTCCAGGCCTCCGCCTTGCTCTTGTGCTGTCGTGAAATGGAACCGCCTGGCAGCTGAGCAAGCCGGCCAGTTGTAGGCTCTCGAGGCAGCAGGGTGGCTCTGAGAGACGCACACTCAGCTAAGGCAGAGGCAGAACGCTGAGATGTGACCTGGGGGCCGGTACCTTCCCTCTGGGGTCAGCCAATAGTGATTTAGAAATGGCCTGATATTTGAAGCCCAACCCTTCCTGTAAGAGTCACTGGGCCGGCTCCCAAAGGGAGCTGCTCTCCCTGGAGGAGAATGGGCGCATTTCCTGCTGTCTCGATGTGCCATTCAGTGCCATAAAATCTGTCACTGGGGTCGCAGGCCAGGAGATGCAGCTGCAGCCCTGTTCCCGAGAGGTGGGGGGAGAGGTGTTTGCGCAGGATGCTAGCCCACTTGAGGTGGGAAAGGGCCTTTGATGGGTCCCTTGAATGGAAGGTGGCTGTGTTGGGACAGTGGGACTGCAGGGCGCTTGCGGGCTGCACACAGTGCTGTTAAACAGGGACATCCGTGGTGACTCCTCTCTTCCAGGCAGTTGGGATGCCACCTGTGGGCAGTGGGGACAATATCCTGGGCGTGGGACCAAACAGCCATTCCCACAGCTCCCACTCCAAGGTGAGTAGCTCTGGGGACAAGGGCAGAGCTTTGCTACTGACCTGCAAACCCCCCCCGCCCCACCCCGGGTGCTTTGCCAGTCCCTTGATGCTCAACGCCCCGCTCTCTCTTCCAGACTCCGATCGGGGGCCAGAAACGGGCCTTCTCCCACCTGCTGCCATCCCCGGAGCCCAGCCCGGAGGGCGGCTACGTCGGACAGCATTCTCAGGGCCTGGGAGGGCACTATGCAGACTCCTACCTGAAGCGGAAGAGGATATTTTAACCCCTTCCCTGCTGAAGCACTATCGTCCCCTCCACGTGTAAATCTGTACAAACTTTTTTTAACGTTAGTCTTGATTTTGAGGTTTTTACGTGTGTGTGAAAGACTTGGCTTCTCTGAGTGGGGAGGGAAGCCCCATGGGCTTCCTGCTGGAGTATGGGCCCTTCCAGTTACCCCCTGCTCCAGAACCAGCACCTCTCTGCAGCACAGGCAGCCAGAGCAGAGGCAAGCGCTCGGAAAACATACTGTATGGGGTAAGGACAAAGCTCACCCCTGTGGCCCCTGTCACTGCTGCCCTCGGGGCCTCCCTGTGTTTCGGGGCCCACAAGGCAGAACCTGTTGGAGTCATGCTGTAATCTGATTGCAGTAACTGGGAATCGACACACAGTCCTGAGTGAGGACAGTAAGTCCTAGGGAGATGCATGTTCCCTGCCTTAAACTGCTGCTTCAGAGACAGGAATGGAACCGACTCCAGCAGGTGCCCTCTGCTCACCGTAACGTGAGCATGGAAGTTCTGGTAGCGCAGAGGTGGCGATCTAGGGGGTGGCGATTTGGATACACGTACAGAGTTCTAGTTACGCCGTGGGACTCAGGATCTGCCTGGTTCCTGGTCCCACCCTGCTCAAAGCCTTCGGAGCTGCATCTGGGATGCAGCGCTCCCTGGAGGCTCACGCTGAGCTTGAGGTCTCCGGCCCTGCCTGCCTCTCCAAATTCCTGTTCTGTTTTGTTTTTTTTAAACCCTTCAGATGCTGACATTTTACACTTTTCTTTGGTAATGAGATTTGTAAGTTGCCTTTTTAATTCATGCTTTGGTTTTTATTTCCTTTTTTAACTAGCTAGGAGCAGGAATCTTGGTCCATTGTAAAGTTGCTGAGCCTGGTCATTCCTTTTTTTAGTTTCTCCCTCCTGGGCATGAACTTTTGTTCTAGAAGTTTCTTTTGGGGTGCGGGGAGTCAAACGTTTTCCTTGATTTCTGTTTTGCTGAGCCTTTCAATAGGAGCCAGCTGCAGCGTGGCAAACAGACCTGCTTTCCCTGCAGCCAGGCAGCCTCCGGACACTGCTTCTCAGGAAGCTGATCTGCCTTTCCCCTTCTGTTGACCAAGCTTGGAGGGTGATTGTGATTTCGCAATGTCCAACACAAGGCCGCCCTTGTGCTCTGTGTGGAACCAGACGCTCAGTCCTTTGCACCCTTTCTCCAGCTCCATTTGTAATATCATATTAAATGCCGCTGAGCCAATGTAGTAGGATGCTGGCAGCTTTGGGTATCAAGCCCTTAACAGTGTGTGCTGCTGAGAACGGGACTGTTTAATGCCTTGGGACTGAGCCACTAGCCAGCTGAGATAGTCGTGCAGGACGTAGAGTTGCAAAG
Organism: Lepidochelys kempii; assembly: GCF_965140285.1. Classification (NCBI taxonomy): domain Eukaryota; kingdom Metazoa; phylum Chordata; order Testudines; family Cheloniidae; genus Lepidochelys; species Lepidochelys kempii. Next base: position 26,682,711 of record NC_136399.1, read on the forward strand.
CAAGCCGGTGTCCAGTGATTGAGAACGGTGCCCTGCTGGCCTCTGTTGAGGGGAGGGTGAGAAGCTGCTTTCTCTGGGGAGGATTTGCAGGTCTTTTTATGTAGTCTCCCCACACTCTTTTGATTTGAGGTTTATAAAATTGCTACCATGTTTCTACTATAGATGCTGTCTGGCTTGCTGTATTTGTGGGGCTTCCAAGCCCTCGAGAGCTGGACATTGCCTTTCCAAAGTAAAGAGAGATTTATATCGAGCCTTGTCTCCTTTCTCTACTTGCTGTAAAAATGTGTCATTTTCTGAACACTTAACACTTCCCCTGGAGCCGGGAGCCATTGGCCAGAGGGTGGTCTGGGAGCCAGGCAGACTGGATTTAATCATGTTTCTCTTGGCCATGGCTAAGTCCATGGACACCAGTGCCTAGTCCTACAGACACTGGTATGTGTCCATCCAGCTACAGGTTGGATCCTTCAACTTTCTGTCCCTGGGGAGACCTCACTAAACTAACAGTCCTGGTGATTCACAAGCCCCATCACTCCAATACTGCACCCTACAACCTCATGGCAGCTTTCAGCATCCAGACACCCCCTTTGCTACACTGAGCTGCATCCCCTCTTGCTTACACATGAAGGCCTGGGGTAAGCATAGCTCATGTCCAGGGTGCTCTATATTGGTAACTGCAGCTGTGCTGAGCTTCTGTCAGACCCAGTTCCCTTCCTGCCACTCGGCTTGGGATTTGGAATCTGCTCCTGGTGCAGCTGCTGCACCCGAGCTTTCACATCTCTGCTGTTGTGTTTGCTGGGGATTTTGTTCTCATTTTTACTTCATCCCTGCCTTGACTCTGTTTCCCATCTCTGCCCTTTTCTGCTCATTGCTTGCTGCTGTTGAGAGGCGGGAATGCTGCGGGTAGCACCTCTCGTGCTCTGGCCTGAGTCTGGGTTGAGCTGGGAACGCAGCTCCATGTGAGCCTTCTGGTTGCTGAATTGAAAAAAGGAAAAAAACATGTAATGAACTCCCTGTGGCTGACTTTATCCTGATTAACGTTTAGTAGGGTGGGGCATAGGCCCACCCCATGCGGTCTCCTGGGCGACTAGCCACTGCCTGGAGAGTGAGCTTGTGCTCTGCATTGACAAGCCCCGGGGGAGGGGGAGAGAAAGGGTGTAACCCCCAAGGGGAGGGAGTACCCGGCAGTGGGGGTGGATTTAATTAGAAGGGGAGCAGTGGCCCAAGAAGACAAGGTGAGGGTGGCAGACACCAGGGGAGAAGCGGGAGGGGATCTCCCGCACTGGAATAGGGGGAACTTCTTAGTGGATTCCGTCAGCTGCTCCCTGCCCTGTGGGTTCTTCGGGGACCCCAGGACTAGGACTGCAGGGAAGTCTGTCCCTTGCAGCTTGCACATACAGAGCCCCTGGGATGGCCGTGGTGGGAAGTAGCAGCAAGACCCATCTCACCTTAACTGCTACATGCTGAGGGGGCTGATGAGGCTTGTCCCTGCTTTCAGCTAATGGAGACAACTGGCTGAGGAGGATCTGTCAGCTGGTTACATGGCTGCTGTCGGCGCATTTCCACTGAGCTCATCTCCACCTTGTGCTACCCTGCAGGCACAGGGCTGGTGCACCTTCAGCCTAGGCCATGACGTCCTCACACAGGGACAGCGCCATGTCAGCGCAATGAATGCAAAACAGACTTGAACCTGTGCAAACTGCAGCACTAAGCTGGGGGCGAGCAGGGGTGAGGGCCCTGAGCCCTTCTCCCACTTCCCAGCTGAGTTCCCAGCTCTGCTGCAGCCTCCTTGGCCCAGTTCCTCATCTGTCAAAGGGAGAGGGCACGTCCCAGCTCTTGGCAGGTGCCTTTCGGGGGCAGATCTCAAAGCGCATTACGCAGCAGGTTGGTAACATTCAGCTTTCGCCTCTGGAAATGAGGGTAGAGCAGGGATGTGCTGTGCCCAAGCTGTGCCACCAAAACCCAGCTCTGCTGCGTGCTATGCTAGCGTGTGATCCGCTGGGGCTCCTGGCCCAGGCGCCCGATCGCTCAGGTGCTCAGCTCCTGGGGTGCTGGTGAGACCCACGTGCCTTCTGGGTGTGGGGTTCTATCTCGGCTAGTGGCCGAGACCACTTAGAGAGAGAGAACGAGTCTCCTCTGCAGCCTTAGCTAGCAGCCCGTTGGGTTTTAGCTCATGCTGTAGAGCAGTGGTTCTTAACCTGGGGTGCACTCCCCCCTGAGGCGGCGAGATGCCCTTTCTGGGGGCGTGAGATAGGCCAGATTTTTTTGGAAGGTAAATCATCGAAAACACAAATTAAGCACAGGCACGTAAGTACAAATACTTTGTTTCATCAAACGTGTGTGTGTATTAACATGAGACCTTTTTTAACGATTACTGTAACATACAAACAAAAAACACAGGTTTAAAGAACTGACCTACTTCAGCGATTTTTGATAAGGGGGGGTGAGAACACAGCTGGTGAACCAAAGGGGTGCAGGTAAAGGTTAAGGATCCTTGCTGTAGAGGTTCATGCACGAAGCTCCAGAGATCCCAGGTCCGATCCCGCCCGAAGAGGAGCGGGGTCTATGGGTGTTACGCTGGGGCAGAGGGACCCAGGGAGGCTTGGTCTGATTCCACTGAAACGGGAACAAGGCAGGTCCCTTTGGCCCCATCGGTGGTGCCCCCGCAGCAGGGGGCAGGGCCGGGGGGGGGGGGGGGAGCAGAACGAGATTCTCGGCTCTGCTGTGGCTGCTGCCCCCACAGCATGGCTGGCACCAGCCCGAGATCCTGCATCCGCCTCCCTGGGCCTCGGCTGGGCTAGGGCACAGCTGTGCCAAAGAGCTGCGGCTCAGCATGGCCCCAGCCCCCCTGCGCCCCTCTGGGTCCCAGCCCCTTGCCCCCCAGCAGGGCCCTGCCCCTCACCACCTCCCTCCTGGTCCTGGGCCCTGCCCCCCACCCCTCCCTTGTGGTCCCAGCCGCTCACCCCCCAGCAGGGCCCTGCCCCCCACCACCTCCCTCCTGGTCCCAGCCCCTCACCTCCCAGCAGGGCCCTGCCTCCCAGCCCCCCTGCACCCCTCTGGGTCCCAGTCGCTCACCCCCCAGCAGGGCCCTGCCCCCCCCCACCTCCCTCCTGGTCCCAGCCCCTCACCCCCCAGCAGGGCCCTGCCCCCCCCCCACCTCCCTCCTGGTCCCAGCCCCTCGCCTCCCAGCAGGGCCCTGCCCCCCCCACCTCCCTCCCGGTCCCAGCCCCTCACCCCCCCAGCAGGGCCCTGCCTCCCAGCCCCCCTGCACCCCTCTGGGTCCCAGTCGCTCACCCCCCAGCAGGGCCCTGCCCCCCCCACCTCCCTCCTGGTCCCAGCCCCTCACCCCCCAGCAGGGCCCTGCCCCCCCCCACCTCCCTCCCGGTCCCAGCCCCTCACCCCCCAGCAGGGCCCTGCCTCCCAGCCCCCCTGCACCCCTCTGGGTCCCAGTCGCTCACCCCCCAGCAGGGCCCTGCCCCCCCCACCTCCCTCCTGGTCCCAGCCCCTCACCCCCCAGCAGGGCCCTGCCCCCCCCCACCTCCCTCCTGGTCCCAGCCCCTCGCCTCCCAGCAGGGCCCTGCCCCCCCCACCTCCCTCCCGGTCCCAGCCCCTCACCTCCCAGCAGGGCCCTGCCCCCCCCACCTCCCTCCCGGTCCCAGCCCCTCGCCTCCCAGCAGGGCCCTGCCTCCCAGCCCCCCTGCACCCCTCTGGGTCCCAGTCGCTCACCCCCCAGCAGGGCCCTGCCCCCCTGCGCCCCTCTGGGTCCCAGCCCCTCACCCCCCAGCAGGGCCCTGCCCCCCTGCGCCCCTCTGGGTCCCAGCCCCTCGCCCCCCAGCAGGGCCCTCCCCCCCCGGTCCCAGCCCCTCCCCCGGGCTCAGCAGCCACGCCCGTGACCTCTGACTCCGGCCTGGATCACGTGACGTGTGTCATGGCGGCCCCCGTGGCCGGCGGTGGCGGGTCGGTGACTCGCCTGATGCTGGGGGCGGCCGGGGGGCTCCGGCTCCGCCTGGGGCGGGGCTTCCGCACGGCAGGTGGGGCCGGGCCGGGGGGCGAGCCCGGGGGGGGGCTGGGAACCGGGGGGCCGGGCCGGGGGGCGAGCCCGGGGGGGGGCTGGGAACCGGGGGGCCGGGCCGGGGGGGTGAGGGCGGGGGGGGCTGGGAACCGGGGGGCGAGCCCGGGGGGGGGCCGGGAACCGGGAGGCCGGGCCGGGGGGGTGAGGGCGGGGGGGGGGGGGGGCCGGGAACCGGGAGGCCGGGCCGGGGGGGTGAGGGCGGGGGGTGAGGGCCGGGAACCGGGAGGCCGGGCCGGGGGGGTGAGGGCGGGGGGGGGGCCGGGAACCGGGAGGCCGGGCCGGGGGGGTGAGGGCGGGGGGGCTGGGAACCGGGGGGCTGCCCAGCTCCCCCCGGTCTCTATGGGGTGGCGGCGTTGGGGGCCCAGGCAGTAGAAGAGGGGGGCGGCCCCCCCGAGCGGGATCCCCCCCGTTGGTGGTTCCCAGCCGCGGGCGGGCGGAGGCCTGGGGGGAAGCAGGCTCAGCCTCTGGTCGGCCCCGCCTTGGGCCTCCCTGCTGAAGCTGCCATGGGGCCGGGGGGGGGGCTTGGACCCCTGTGAACTGGGCTGAGACCCACCAGACTCATGTCACCTGGGGAGCCACCAAAGGGACCCAAATTCTCATCTTCACCCTGGTGGGGCGTGATCGCAACCCGGCCTGACCCTCCTCCGTGCCAGTCGCACAGTGCTGGAGCCAATGGGGCGTGCACGGGGGCCGATCCCGGCTGGGGACAAGGCTGCGGTTTCCAGCTGGACTTGTTCTGCGGGAGCCTGCGTGAAATGCGTTGGGTGCCTACAGGACGCAACCCCCTCCCCGCTCCCGGTCAGTGTGAATCCGGCTTCTAATGCCCTTAGGTCTCAGTCCAGCTGGGATTAATGGTCCCGATGTATATATGGGCTTGAGACTGACGCTCATTCCGTCCATTGCCTATTTGAACTGGGCCCCGTGTGCTTTCAAGCTCCTGCCCTGCTCAGGTGGGGCTGAAAGGCCCTGGGGGGGAGTGATGCGACCTGGGCTGCAATGTGTTTTCCCCAGGGGTGTTCCAGGCGGAAGATGAGAGCTGCACAGCAGAGCCCGCGGGCGATGTGTGAGTACCAGGAGCCGCGGATGGGACTAAGCTCAGGCCCTCTTCACAGCCATTGCGTTGGAGGATTTACGCTGCTTCCTCAACCAGGATGGTCTCTGTTTTCAGAGGCTGCCAGACATGGTCCAGAAGGATGTGGGATAGTAGTGGGCTGAGCACAGCACTGGGGTGCAGGATGCCTGGGTCCTAGTCACCAACTCCCTGTGTGACCTCTGGCAACTCACTTCCCCTCTTTGTCCCTGGTCAGTAAAACGAGGATCATATCTGCCTCCCTCACCAGGTGGATGTGAACACTGATGTATCCAAATGATATTTCCAGATCCTGCCCCTGACCCTCTGTAGGGGTGCTCAGTGAATGGGCTCCTGGGGGACTCTATAGCCCTACAAGAGTGGCAGCATGGCCATGTGGGTGCAGTGCTGGACTGGGATTCGGGAGACCAGGGTTCCGTTCCCAGCTCTGCTGCTGATCTTGGCCGAGTCTCTGGCTTGCTCTGTGCCTCAGTTTCCCCACCTGTCACATGACTAGGATGACCCTGACCTTGCTCTGTAATGCACTGTGCAATCTGTGGCTGGGAGGTGCGTGGCTAATGCTTGTCAATCGCCCTGGTGGAAGGGAGAAGCACCAGGATTGCCTTGTGGTGCCATTCCAGCTGGCTCGCAGGCTTCCCTGACGTTTGCTATGTGTGCCCCGAGAACTGATCCCCACCCACCCCAGTCAGCAGCCCTGGATCCAGTCACTCTGTATAATCCTGCTAGCCCCCATCTTCCAGTGGCTGCAGGTTCCAGGAGGTCGCTGGATCTCATTGTGTTTCCCCAACACCCCCCTTTCCCTCCTCTAGAGTGAACGTGGTTTTCATTGACCGTTCCGGGCGCCGGATCCCCGTGCAGGGGCGTGTGGGGGAGGATGTGCTCCGCCTGGCCCAGAGGCACAACATTGAACTGGAAGGTCTGTGCCGCTCTGCCCTCCCCTCCCCCATGCTGGGTGGCAGATAATAGGGGACGCAGACAGCTCTGTGGGTCCGCTATGGGCACGGGAGCACTGGAATCTCTTCATTGCCGCTCCCTGCATTTCAGGGGATTTGCCAAGTCCCCAGAGGGTGGCATGGTGCAGGGAGGTGGGAAGGGGCAGGGCAGGGTCAAGGCTGTAGCTTCTATCTCACCTCCTCCCATGACTCTTCCAGCTCATTGTCCTCGCACATCCCTCCCTGTAGCCGGACTCCTCTTCCCCATAGGAGCCGGCAGGAGCTGAGGCCGAGGATGAGAGGGAGGCCCAAGAATCCAGAGTGGGTCCGTTTGGAGCAGGGGCCCTGAGACAGGCAGGCTGCTGGAGGGTGTCCCAGAGCTGGGCCCAGGGACAGGAGGGGGGAGCTGCCAGCGGGAGGGGTCAGAGGTGAGAGACTCAAGTAGAATCCTGTTTGTTCCATGGGGAAGTCGGCCCTCACTGTACAGACACACAGCTGGGCTCCCCCTACTCCCAGGGGGCAGCTCAGGCCCCCCCCTTTCCACTGCAGGGGCCTTGTCTTCACCCTGACCTTCCACTCTTATGTTCCCAGGCGCCTGCGAAGCCTCCCTGGCTTGCTCCACCTGCCACGTCTACGTGAGCCAGGAGTTGGTGGACAAGCTGCCTGCCCCTGACGAAAGGTAACAGCCTCTGGGTGCCTGGGCCCTGCTGCCCCTCCCCCCGCCCCCATCAGGAGGGCAGGGTTCTGCAAGAGCCAAACACTGTATTCCTCCCCCAGGAGTGCCAAGTGAGCGAGAGCGGCCCCCCTGTGTGCTGGGTGCAGCAGTGGCGTCCCTGCCCCTCATAGTCTGAACAGACCAATGAAGAATTATCTCCATTTTACAAGTGGGGGAAACTGAGGCACAGAGCCAGTCAGTGCCTCCCCCAGGTCACCGCAGGCATTGCCGAAGCTGTGACTCGAACCCAGGGCTCCTGGGGCCCAATGTTTTAGCCCCAAGCCTGTTCTTTCCCTTTGCAATACTGCAGGGCGGCTGCCCTCCCCCACAGCAGCAGCTGCTGCATTTCAGGGAAACAGGCCCTTGCAGTCAGCCTGGAGAATGCTGCCAGCCAGCGAACGCCCCCCTGCCCTGCAGGCTCACCCTTGTCTCTTTGGCTTTCCTAGGGAGGAAGACATGCTGGACCTGGCCCCACAGCTCCAGGAGAACTCCCGGCTCGGCTGTCAGATCATCCTCACCAAAGAGCTGGAGGGGGTGGAGTTCACCCTGCCCAAAATCACCAGGAACTTCTATGTGGATGGCCATGTTCCCAAGCCCCACTGAAGGCTGGAGGAGTCTCTGGGCTGCCCGCGGCTCTGGGGCTGGGCCTTATAGAGCCCAAAGCAAGGGGGGCTGGTTGGAGAAGGCTCCCCCTGGGGGCCTGCAGCACTGCTGGTGACACGGAGAGGTGCGGGGAGGGGTTAGTTTTATAGGCCCAGAGTGAAGCCCTGAGCTTCCTACAGGCCGAGGTGGGGAGGGGATGTCAGAAGCAAAGATGCTAGAATAGCCCCCCACTCAGCACCTTTGCTCACAGCCCCAGAGGTGACGTGGGGCCATACAACAGCCCTATCTTTTCTGTTCAGGGAATCTGCATTTTTTGGTGTTGGTTACCAAATCCTGCAGCCCGTCCCAGGGAGCAGAAGGAGGGCAGGATGTGGGGGGCTAGCAGGGGGTGCTCTGCATTCTTCCTGTCTGGAGGTCACCGTTTCTCATGGCGTGCTTTAATATGCATTAGGAGCTTTGGTGCGTTCTCTGTGCCATTTGACGTGGGACAGCAGGGACCAAAGCAGCACATTCTCTGGGCTGGTCGCTGTGGATCACCCAGTGTCACGCTGTAACCTCGGGATCAGGGCCAACGCCCCTCCCGCAGCCACATTTTATTATTAAAGCTCACGTTTGTATGACGCGCTGCCTGCTCTCTTCCCCAGCCCACAGGCCTGGGACTGGCCACAGGGGCGCAGTAGGGAGCAGAGAGCCCCGCGCTTTCCAGCAGGAGCCAAGCAATAGCTACAGCTGCCCTGAGGGTCAGTGGCACAAGATTTACCCCTTGTTGGTGCCACTACTGAGGGGCTTCAGCGGTTCACAGGCAGCTGCAGAACCCAGACCCTTCCGCAGCCCCCCATGGAGCACAGGGAGGTGGGCGAACATCAGCCAGGGAAGACGAGGGGGTTGCCAGATTGCGCACACACTGCCAGCAGGTGTCTTACTGGGACATGCAGGCGCTGGCTGGGCTGGGGGGAGCCCCAGGACAGCTGGCGGCTGCTGCTGCGCTCCTCCCTTGGAATCGGTGCTTAAGGGGAGCTGAGCTGCCAGACGCCCCAGATCCCATTGAAAGCCAGGAACCAGCTTTGCAAGCCGGACGCCCATCCAGGTGCTGACTATTTTAGGTTCCTGCAAAGAGAGGATACTGCATCTGCCCCCAGCTGCACCCCCACTCTGCTAAACTGTTGCTGTCTGGTTGACAAAACAGCTGTTGTGTCCCGCCCCAGAGGTGGCTCCATTGTAGTGATGGGGGCAGTGCCCCTGCCCTTTGGAACGGCCTCCACCCTCCCATGAGATGTGCACAACTGGTAGAGTTGGTTTCTGCTGCACCATCTCGCCACCCAGCCCCCACTGTGGGGAAGAACTGGGAAGCTGGTTGGTCTAGGGGGCTGTGAACAGCCACAGCAGCTTAGCAAGTCATCGGGGGATCTGACCTGAAGCCTTTTAGCTTTGGTGGCATTTGCAGGGTCACTTTGTCTCCTGCCTGGGGCAGCGGGAATGTTCCAGCCCCCGGGTAGCTCTGTGTCCTGACGGGGCAGTGAGCACCCTGCATGGTTTGGCACTGGTAGGGCAGCTGGTCTGAGACCCGACAGACTCAGTCCATGGACAGTCTGGATTCCTGAGCCCAAGGTCATTCACCCAGCAGGAACCAAGCTGAGTCCCCAGGAGCTGCTCAGCCTCCTAGGGCTCCCCGGCATGGGGTGGGATGCCAGAGCCAGCCCTGTGTGATTCATCTTGCCCAGCTCTGCCAAGCCAGGCACCCGGAGCCTGCAGGAGACCTGAAACCCAGGCACCTGCCCGTAGGGACGGGAATTCAGATCAGCCCCACGCACTTGCCCCAGGGCAGCTCTTCCCCTGTTCACTGCGTGTATTATGGTAGGTCTGATGGGCCCCATCGTGCTGGGTACAGCACAGACCCAGTCCCAGAGAGCTCACCCCGAGCCAGGACAGAGGGAATGGGGACCCAGACACACCGGGACTCGCCAGAGCCACCCAGGGCAGCAATGGCACAGCCAGGGATTGAACCAAGCCCCAGCTCCCTTGCTGTGGCCTCGGGCCCATCCAGCCACTCTGCCACATGCAGCACCAAGCGCCCGAGGGGCTCCCAGGCCCAGCGGGGCCCTGGCTGTATGCACAGACCCCCAGGCCAGAAGGGACCCTTGGGAGCACCTAGTTGGACCCCCTGCAAAGCACAGGCCAGAGTGGTGGTGGGGGGGAGCAAATTCACCCTTGGCATTACTACAGCAGTACCCAGGGGGAGTCCCCACCACCACCCCATCCAGTGCTCACAGCTGGGGGGGTCACACACAGCACTCACTCACCTGCCAGGTTGCATCTGGGGCTGCCCCACTGACTGGGGGGCAGGGAACAGCAGAGGCAGGGGCTGTGTTGTTAGGCGGGTGGCGCTCACCATCCACAGCCAAGGCAAGGGGGAGACCAGGTCTGGACACCGGGGGTGGGGGGGGTCTGGGTCTCCCCCAGCTAGATGGGGCTGAGAGCACCTGCCCCTAGTATTGGGGGAGCAGCTCTGGGCTCCTCAGCAGGTTCAGGGTTTGGCAGAGCTAGACAAGCCCAGGCCCCTGCCCAGCTGCAAACCCACTGCAGCCCCTGGGGGGGGCAGGTGGACATTAACCCCCCCCCGCGGCAGCACCCCTGGTACCAGCACAAATAGACATAAGAGCCCCTCCTGTCCCTATACACCGGCCAGACCCCTTCCACCTCCCCCCCAGTCCTCCTGCTGCAGCCAGCCTAGGCCCCCCGGCCCTCCCGGCTCTTATAGGGCGAGGGCCCCGCTGCCCAGGTGTGTCCGGTTAAGTCCCCGCAGCTGGGGCTGCTCCTTGCACCGGCCGCTCCCCGCAGCGAGGCTCCCGGCCCGCGTATGGAGGGGGAGCTGTTCCTGGACGGGCACCCCCCCGACTTCTCCCTCCTGCAGCAGCTGCTCTCCCCGCCCTGCCTGGAGCCAGAGCCCGGCAGCCCGGCCCGGGGCCCGGCCAGCCCGGGACGGGGAGCCAGGTCAGCCCTGGGCGCCCACCCCTCCCCTCGCGCGGGGGGAATCCGGATCAGCCCCATGGACCCGTCCCCTGGGGGAGTGGGGGAAGAGACGAGGAATCGGGATAAGTTCCATGGACATGCCTCCCAGGAGGGAGGGGAGATCCGATTCCTCCCCAGGCACCTGCCCGTAGGGACGGGAATTCGGATCGGCCTCACGCGCTTGCCCCGGAGGAGTGGGGGATCCGGATCGGCCCCACTCACTTGCCCCGGGGGAGGGGAGGGTCCAGATTGGCCCCACGCACTTGCCCCGGGGGGAGGGGAGGGTCCGGATCGGCCCCGGGGGAGGGGAGGATCCGGATCGGCCCCACGCACTTGCCCCGCGGGAGGGGAGGATCCGGATCGGCCCCACGCACTTGCCCCGCGGGAGGGGAGGATCCGGATCGGCCCCACGCACTTGCCCCGCGGGAGGGAAGGATCCGGATCGGCCCCACGCCCTTGCCCCGGGGGGAGGGGGGGATCCGGATCGGCCCCACGCCCTTGCCCCGGGGGGAGGGGGGGATCCGGATCGGCCCCACGCCCTTGCCCCGGGGGGAGGGGGGGGATCCGGATCGGCCCCACGCCCTTGCCCCGGGGGGAGGGGGGGATCCGGATCGGCCCCACGCCCTTGCCCCGGGGGGAGGGGGGATCCGGATCGGCCCCACGCCCTTGCCCCGGGGGGAGGGGAGGATCCGGATCGGCCCCACGCGCTTGCCCCGTGGGGAGGGGAGGATCCGGATCGTCCCCACGCGCTTGCCCCGTGGGGAGGGGGGGATCCGGATCGGCCCCACGCGCTTGCCCCGTGGGGAGGGGGGGATCCGGATCGGCCCCACGCGCTTGCCCCGTGGGGAGGGGGGGATCCGGATCGGCCCCACGCGCTTGCCCCGTGGGGAGGGGGGGATCCGGATCGGCCCCACGCGCTTGCCCCGTGGGGAGGGGGGGATCCGGATCGGCCCCACGCGCTTGCCCCGTGGGGAGGGGGGGATCCGGATCGGCCCCACGCGCTTGCCCCGTGGGGAGGGGGGGATCCGGATCGGCCCCACGCGCTTGCCCCGTGGGGAGGGGAGGATCCGGATCGGCCCCACGCGCTTGCCCCGTGGGGAGGGTGGATCCGGATCGGCCCCACGCGCTTGCCCCGTGGGGAGGGGGGGATCCGGATCGGCCCCACGCGCTTGCCCCGTGGGGAGGGGGGGATCCGGATCGGCCCCACGCGCTTGCCCCGCGGGGAGGGGGGATCCGGATCGGCCCCACGCGCTTGCCCCGTGGGGAGGGGGGGATCCGGATCGGCCCCACGCGCTTGCTCTCGAGCTGGGCGCGAGCTCCGGGGCTGTTTTGGGCGGGCAGCTCGCGAGCCGCAGCCTCCAGCTGCCATTGGCCGGGGCTGCGGGCGGGATCCCGAGGCCGGCAGCGCCCAGGCCGGGGAGGGGGCAGGTCGATGGGGACCTGAGCCTGGGGGCTGGGAGGGGCCAGTGGGGGGCTGAGGGGGGGCCACCCCTGGGGAGGGGGGCTGCCGGGGGGAGAAGGAGGAGGAGCTGCCCCGGGGGAGGGGGAGGGTGATCAGACCCCGGGGGGGGACCTGCCCGGGGGGGCTGAGTGGGGAGCTGCCGAGGGGGAGGGTGATCAGACCCCGGGGGGAGGGGGAGGGTGATCAGGCTTCGGTGGGGGGAAGCTGACCCGGGGGGGGCTGAGTGGGGAGCTGCCCCGGGGAAGGGGGGAGTGATCAGACCCCAGGGGGACGGGGTGGGGGGAAGCTGACCCGGGGGGGGCTGAGTGGGGAGCTGCCCCGGGGGAGGGGGGAGTGATCAGACCCCAGGGGGACGGGGTGGGGGGAAGCTGACCCGGGGGGGGCTGAGTGGGGAGCTGCCCCGGGGGAGGGGGGAGTGATCAGACCCCAGGGGGACGGGGTGGGGGGAAGCTGACCCGGGGGGGGCTGAGTGGGGAGCTGCCCCGGGGGAGGGGGGAGTGATCAGACCCCAGGGGGACGGGGTGGGGGGAAGCTGACCCTGGGGGGGCTGAGTGGGGAGCTGCCCCGGGGGAGGGGGGAGTGATCAGACCCCAGGGGGACGGGGTGGGGGGAAGCTGACCCGGGGGGGGCTGAGTGGGGAGCTGCCCCGGGGGAGGGGGGAGTGATCAGACCCCAGGGGGACGGGGTGGGGGGAAGCTGACCCGGGGGGGGCTGAGTGGGGAGCTGCCCCGGGGGAGGGGGGAGTGATCAGACCCCAGGGGGACGGGGTGGGGGGAAGCTGACCCGGGGGGGGCTGAGTGGGGAGCTGCCCCGGGGGAGGGGGGAGTGATCAGAACCCGGGGGGGGGGACCTGCCCGAGGGGGGGCTGAGTGGGGAGCTGCCCCTGACCCCTGTCCCCCCTCCCGCGGGCCCCTGGGTGCCCCGCCCCCCTAACGCCCTTGTTCTCTCCCCCAGACCCGCGGGGCGCCCCCGCCCGGAGCCCCTGCCCACCATGGCCTGTTGCCTGCAGGTCCCCGACAGCAGCGCCCTGAGCTTCCTGCAGGAGTCCGCCCAGCGGCTGCCCCAGGCGCCGGGGGGCCAGGAGGAGCCGAGCCGTGCGCCCAGGGCGCAGCCGCCGCCGGGGCCAGCCGTGCGCCCAGGGCGCAGCGCCCCGCAGCCCCAGGCCGGCGCCAGCCCCCTCGCTTCCCTGGGCACCTGCAGCCCCATGGACACCCTGAGTCTCATCAGCCTGCATTGTTCTCATCTGGTGTCCGGCGCGGCGGCCCCCGCCAGCCGCCCCGAGACGAGGGCAGGGCCCCAAACGATGTCCCCCTGCCTCCTCCCCATAGACTGCAATGGCAACCCCTCCAGAGAGGCCGGGGCGGCCGGGCAGGAGGGGCGGAGCTGGGAGCCAGGGGCCGGCAGCCCCAGCCAGCCTGAGCCAGGCTGCAGGAGGAGAAATCCCCGCAAGCAGCCCGCACCCAGCCGGAGCGCTGAGGCCCGAGACCCCTCTTTCCAGGGGGTGACCCTCTGCATGCGCCTGTGTCTTTGCCAAGGCAGCTCCGATGAGTACCAGCTCCTCATCCGCCCACAGTACAGCAGGTACAGGGCTCCTGCCACGGCGCGGGCACTGATCACTGGCTCTCTGCTAAGGGAGACATGGCTTTTCTGTCTGTCTAAAGGACCCACATAGGCACCCAGAGCTAGCTTGCTAGCTACCCCTGTACACACCCAGGATTTATCCATCCATCCACTTGCCAAACAGGCCCATGATCTATCGATCGATCGATCTATCTCCATCATCCCCATCTATCTATCTATCTATCTATCTATCTATCTATCTATCTATCTATCTATCTATCTATCTATCTATCTATCTATCTATCTATCTATCCATCCCCATCCACCCCCCATCCCCATTCACCCCATCTACCTAATCTATCTATCCCCATCCACCACCTCTATCCCCATCCACCCTATCTATCTATCTATCTATCTATCCCTCCCCATACACACCCACTATTTAGCCATCCCTCCCCATGCACACACCCTCTCTCTAGGGAGCTCTCTCCTATCACGTGTTGTGGCGAGCCAGTCACTGTGGTATCTAGGTACTGAAAGCAATAGGAAGGGTGTCACACCAAAGAGGGCAGGTTCCTTGATTTATGGTTGTTTATTGTGTATGTGTCTGTGTCTTCTCCAGGTGCTCGAGGAACTCCAGCCCCAACTCCTGCCACCTCTCCTCCAAGCTTCCCCCCCCCAGCCTTTGGATACTGGGGACCTGTCCAGCTCTGTGTAGGGATCCCCTTTCTGCGGCGGGAGGGGGTCAGAGATACTGAGCTGGGATTTGTCCTGACACTCTGACAGTGTGTAATCATAACACAAATGATGTCATTTCCCCATCCCAGCAGAGGAAAGGCTCCATTGTCTCTCCTCTAGTGCTTTCCGCTTACATAGTGATCTGATTTTTGGGGTTGGGAAATCGTCTGTTCTCTGGCACTTTAAACTGCAGCCAGTAGAAACTGACTTAGGACCAGAGGCATTGCCAGACCTGCTCAGCCCCAACACCCATCTAGTCCAGGATCCAGTCTCTGCCAGTGGCCACCACCAGCTGTCTCAAGGGCAGGTGTAAGAGCCCTGCAGTAGTAGCTGTGGGATAATCTGCTCCCCACTTTAAGTCTCTATCAGAGAGAGGTGGTTTAAGCCCTGGAGCATGAGCTTTACTGTCTCTTCCAGTAATATCTCGTACGACAGTCTGGTCTTCTCCCACTTCCTAAAGTGTCTGTCAAAATACAACCACCAAACTCCTTTTAAAGTTTTTTGAAGCAGAAGAAAAGAGACTTCACTCTGGTTCTGTTTTCAGCCTCCTTTAGCCTGTAGAGATACAGGGAAATGTTGAAAATCCACATTCGGACAGGTATTGAGGGAGAGGTGTTTTTTAGCCACCCAAGTGTTTTAGGAGCACAAGTTCCATTGACTTTTGAAAGGGACTTTTGTGCCTAAATCCTTTCAGGTATTTTTGAACAGCTCCCCCTCAGTCCTTAGATAGCTGGGGCCTGATTTGCCATTGCCACATTCAAGGAAAACAGAAACTGGCAAATTCAAACAGAGAATAGGAAATACTTTTTCAAATGCAATATGTAACTAGGCCATGGAACACATTGCCATGGGAGGTCACAGAGGCCAAGAATTTAGCAAGATTCCAAGAGGGATTGGACACTATATTGATAATAAGGATCTCCAGAGTACTAACCGCTAGTGCTAATAACCATTTTGGAAGAGACATTAAACTTCCTGCCTTAGGTCCTATATCAATCCCTAATTACTAGGGGTTAGGATGAGACCACATAGGGGGCAGATTACCCCACATCTGCCATAATCTATGACTCTATTGTGCTGTCCCCTTACTAGGCAGCCTGTAGGTCAGATCCATCATGGCAGTTCCTCTGTCCTGCACCTTGTACTGTCATTGACACCAGTGGAAAGAGGCTGTAAAACACAACAGGCTGATCTGGGGGCATTCTGTGCCACTTTGCTGGGTATCCGTGATTGCCCAACAAGCAGATGGAAAATCTGACCCTCGGTAGCTAATTTTTGTTGGTTTGGGAGGAAGATTTTTTTTTAATGATGTTCCACTGGTTTTTGCTCTTTGGTTTGTTTGTTTGAAAGTAATGTCACAACCTGGTAAAATTGGTCTCATCTAATCTGTCCGCAGTGCAATGTATGGGAAAAGAAGCCGTAACCCAAATCCAAGGCAAATCTCTTTAACAAGAGAATTCTGCAGAGCCAGCAGTTCTGAGGAGGATCAAGGCTCCCTCTCTGTCCAGAGTATGTTGCTTTTCAGAAACAGAAACCTTTACTATCAAATGGTAACACTCTAAAATGATTGGGGCAGCTATAAATACTGATACTGGGTCTGATTCTCCTATTGCAGGGAGAAATTCAGTCCTGTGCAGAGCCCAGCTTAAGATGTATACTCCACTTAAATCCCTGTCTAGCCAGATCCTAGCTGGTGGAAGTCAGACATAACTCCAAGGAGCAGCCATAGACTCACAGAACCACAGGGTTAGAAGGGACCACAAGGGTCACCTAATCTAACTCCCTGCCAAGATGCAGGATTTGGTCTCAAGTTGCAGTGGGGGAGGTTTAGGTTGGATATTAGGAAAAACTTTTTCACTAGGAGGGTGGTGAAACACTGGAATGCGTTACCTAGGGAGGTGGTAGAATCTCCTTCCTTAGAAGTTTTTAAGGGCAGGCTTGACAAAGCCCTGGCTGGGATGATTTAGTTGGGGATTGGTCCTGCTTTGAGCAGGGAGTTGGACTAGATGACCTCCTGAGGTCCCTTCCAACCCTGATATTCTATGATTCTATGATTTGTTGTGTCTAAACCATCCGAGATGGCTATCCAGCCTCCTTTTGAAAACCTTCAGTGAAGGCACTTCCACAACCTTCTGAGGTGTCTGCTGCTGATTTACGCCAACGGAGGATCTGGGCTTTTATAACTGAAGTGCCTCCTCTCATATGTACTTACTACCAGGTGTAGAACTTACTGCTGTGAGCAGTCCCCTTAATTTTCAACAGGCAATACTCTATGGTTGTAAGCACAATAGTACTTGTATGACTGGACACTGGTTTTGTAGCTGTGTTATTTAATTATAGGGTTAGTTCTGGAGATACAGTTGATAGGAAAAGCTATGACAAAATGAAGTCGCAACGGTACTGTACCTATTGTGACTTTATTTTCCTTTTCTTCTGCCACACCACAAACTAAAATCATGTTTATCCACCAGAAAATAAATAGATCTCTAAGCCCTTTCACTTGTTTTCCAGTTCCTGGGGATTGTGGTTTTAATACACCCAGAGCTGTTGCTTTGTCTTGCTGTGACATAAGGCACATCAGAAATTAGGCACAAATTCTTAACAGGGAGGGTGACTCACCATTGGAAAAACACTACCAAGGGAAGTGGTGGGTTCTTCATCTCATGAGGTCTTTATATCCAGACTGGGGAGGTGTTTTAGCAAAACACAAGTTATTGGGCTCAATATAGGGGTAAATAAACGGGTGAAATGTAATGGCCTGTGGCAGGTAGGAGGTCAGGCTAGATGATCTAATCATAGAAGGGTAGGGCCGGAAGGGGTGTCAATAGGTCATAGTGAAGTCCCTGCACTCAATGCATGATGCCTTCTGGCCTTAAACTCCATGAAACTACGCCATAAAGCCACAACGCAGCCCACGTCTGAAGCTTTGTCTGTTCCTTAGGTAGTAAGTGTTGCGCGTCCTGCCAGACGAGGAAAACTCCCCTGTGGAGGATTGCTGAGGACGGCACCCCACTCTGCAATGCTTGTGGCATCAGGTACCTGTGACATCGTGCTGCTGATGTTGCTTTCTGAAACTGTGCACAAAAGGGCCAGGCCAAGGTCTGTGCAAAATTAACTATGTGGGTAAGTGTTTGCAGGACTGAGGTTAGATTCCTGTATTCAGGCACCTAAACGAGCAGCTTGTTTCCACGTTCTGAGCACCCAGCAGTTCCCACTGATGCAGCAGTTTAGGTTAAAACTGGGTAGGTGCCTGGCGTAAGATGGCAGTGACGCCAGGCTCTTATTTAGGTGCCTAAATCAATATTGCCGGCTCCCATGATCTTATTGGGAATCTTGCCATAACTGGTATTTTGCTGGAAGCTCCATCTCCCAGAGTCATGTGATTACCCAAAACACTAAGCTTTAATTTTTGAAAAACGGTTCAGAAAAAAAGCTTTAAACTTTGAAAAATGACAGAGCTGAAAACATGACCCTAGTCTACCATATAAAGGCTCTGAAGCCTGACAGCAATTACAAAAAAAATCAACATTTTATTTTTTGTTTGTTTGATTTTTAAGCTAACCCCTTGATTTTTTTGAGGGTCTGCTGACTCGTAGGTTTTGGACACTTGGGGCTGGCAAGGCCCCTAAATATGGATTTAAGACCTGAACCCAGGCCCAGATTCTCAAAAGTTGCCTAACTCCTCTTGATTTCAAGGCACCTAAAGACCTTTGAGAATCTGGGCCCCATTTCCAAAAAACTTGGCCCAAGGCATTTTCCTAAATAAATTCCACCCTAAGTATTCCCCTTCTAAGCAGAGGGAACATTTCAAAAGACTAAGGGGAAATAAAATGATTATTCCACTTTTGGCTAAAAATGTAATTATCTGAACCAAGTGATTCCCCCCCCCCGTTCCCCCCCAGGTACAAAAAGTACAGGATACGATGTTTCCGCTGCTGGAATATCCCGAAGAAAAGTGGAAAACCTTACTCCCGTTGCTCTAACTGTGGAGACAGACTGCGCGTGGCCGTGGCCCAGCAGAGAACCGTGAAAAGGTCATTCCCATTTTATTTATTTATGTTTAAAAAAGGAACAGCTTTGGCTGAATTGCAACATCCTTATTTTAAAATTAACCCCTGCTCCCCTTCCAGAGCCTTTGATCAGACAAGTTGGGGTGTGGAAGCCACAGATCTGATCCAGTGAAATTGTTTACCCTAGTGAAGGGGAATGGAAGGTGTGAATGGTTTAAATGTGTCCATGGAGGCAGCTCTTGGTTACAGTGAAGTTAGTTTGTGCTTTGAAGGTGAAATTTACCCTTTTGCAGGGAGTCAGAACAAAATCTAGGGACTTTTGTTCCATTTAAGCAGGGAGCCTTGTACTGGCTCTTCCCACATGTTAAGTTTCACTTATTGGAGATATTTTTCCCCTGGAAAATAGATATTATTTTGCTACAAGAAGTTATTTTGCAGTAGAAACATTCTCATCCTCTCTGTACTTTGGGAGTGTGTGCACGCGTGTGTGTGTCCCTCCTTCCCTGGCCCTGCTGGAAGAGATGAGTCCTGCCCTCTATGTGTGTTGTGAGGCAGGAAGGAATTGCCTCCAAGTAGAAACAACGCACACCTGACACAGCTGGACACGTCTGCAGCCAGAGGTTGCCTTATGCACCAGGTATTTAAACATGTTACCAGCCTCCTTCCTTTGTCACATGTCTTTCGCTGGCTTTTCTCTCTGTTGTGTTGCATTTGTTTTCTGCTGCAGCGTTTGCCTGCATTCGTTTAGCAAAGTGACAGAGTTGGAAAGAGCCGGGGCAGGCTGGGGGCTCAGATTAGCAAGAGGGAAGTGGCTGATTGTAGTTAAGTGCAACAAGCTCTCCCAGTAGCACTGGTTCTAGAGTGGTTTGTCATCCCTCCCTCTCCCAGCTCCCTACTCTGGCCTGGTCTCAAGTATTTTGGAGGTTGAACACTCTGAAATGTGTCCATCCTGCACCTCTGTCTCTCTCTGCACTCTCAGTGCATCTTTAACAAGAGTCAGCTGGGTGCTGGATGGTCCAGTGGCCAGCGAGTCAGGAGCTCTGGGTTCCAGGCCTGGCTCTGTACTGACCTCCGCTGAGTTGCCTCTCAAGGCCTCTGTTTCCTGCTCTTTGGGGCTGGGAGTGTCTCTTGCACTACATTTGTACAGCACCCGGCCCAACAGGGCCCCAGTCTCACTTGGGGTCTTCTCATGCCGCTATAATGCACACACTTCCCCATGACGATGGATGCCTGCCTCAGATCCAGCCCTTTTCATCCCTAGAGCTCGAACGGGGAACAGTCATAGTAACTGTAGGGTTAAAGACAGGTTTCAGAGGAACAGCCGTGTTAGTCTGTATTCGCAAAAAGAAAAGGAGTACTTGTGGCACCTTAGAGACTAACCAATTTATTTGAGCATGAGCTTTCGTGAGCTACAGCTCACTTCATCAGATGTTTACCGTGGAAACTGCAGCAGACTTTATATACACACAGAAATCATGAAACAATACCTCCTCCCACCCCACTGTCCTGCTGGTAATAGCTTATCTAAAGTGATCAACAGGTGGGCCATTTCCAGCACAAATCCAGGTTTTCTCACCCTCCACCCCCCCCCACAAATTCACTCTCCTGCTGGTGCTAGCCCATCCAAAGTGACAACTCTTTACATAATCAAGTCGGGCTATTTCCTGCATAGATCAAGGTTTTCTCACATCCCCCCCACCCCCATACACACACAAACTCACTCTCCTGCTGGTAATAGCTCATCTAAACTGACCATTCTCCAGGTTTAAATCCAAGTTAAACCAGAACATCTGGGGGGGGGGGTAGGAAAAAACAAGAGGAAACAGGCTACCTTGCATAATGACTTAGCCACTCCCAGTCTCTATTTAAGCCTAAATTAATAGTATCCAATTTGCAAATGAATTCCAATTCAGCAGTTTCTCGCTGGAGTCTGGATTTGAAGTTTTTTTGTTTTAAGATAGCGACCTTCATGTCTGTGATTGCGTGACCAGAGAGATTGAAGTGTTCTCCGACTGGTTTATGAATGTTATAATTCTTGACATCTGATTTGTGTCCATTTATTCTTTTACGTAGAGACTGTCCAGTTTGACCAATGTACATGGCAGAGGGGCATTGCTGGCACATGATGGCATAGATCACATTGGTGGATGTGCAGGTGAACGAGCCTCTGATAGTGTGGCTGATGTTATTAGGCCCTGTGATGGTGTCCCCTGAATAGATATGTGGGCACAATTGGCAACGGGCTTTGTTGCAAGGATAAGTTCCTGGGTTAGTGGTTCTGTTGTGTGGTATGTGGTTGTTGGTGAGTATTTGCTTCAGGTTGCGGGGCTGTCTGTAGGCAAGGACTGGCCTGTCTCCTAAGATTTGTGAGAGTGTTGGGTCATCCTTTAGGATAGGTTGTAGATCCTTAATAATGCGTTGGAGGGGTTTTAGTTGGGGGCTGAAGGTGACGGCTAGTGGCGTTCTGTTATTTTCTTTGTTAGGCCTGTCCTGTAGTAGGTAACTTCTGGGAACTCTTCTGGCTCTATCAATCTGTTTCTTTACTTCTGCAGGTGGGTATTGTAGTTGTAAGAAAGCTTGACAGAGATCTTGTAGGTGTTTGTCTCTGTCTGAGGGGTTGGAGCAAATGCGGTTGTATCGCAGAGCTTGGCTGTAGACGATGGATCGTGTGGTGTGGTCAGGGTGAAAGCTGGAGGCATGCAGGTAGGAATAGCGGTCAGTAGGTTTACGGTATAGGGTGGTGTTTATGTGGCCATTGTTTATTAGCACTGTAGTGTCCAGGAAGTGGATCTCTTGTGTGGACTGGACCAGGCTGAGGTTGGTGGTGGGATGGAAATTGTTGAAATCATGGTGGAATTCCTCAAGGGCTTCTTTTCCATGGGTCCAGATGATGAAGATGTCATCAATATAGCGCAAGTAGAGTAGGGGCTTTAGGGGACGAGAGCTGAGGAAGCGTTGTTCTAAATCAGCCATAAAAATGTTGGCATACTGTGGGGCCATGCGGGTACCCATAGCAGTGCCGCTGATCTGAAGGTATACATTGTCCCCAAATGTGAAATAGTTATGGGTAAGGACAAAGTCACAAAGTTCAGCCACCAGGTTAGCCGTGACATTATCGGGGATAGTGTTCTTGACGGCTTGTAGTCCATCTTTGTGTGGAATGTTGGTGTAGAGGGCTTCTACATCCATAGTAGCCAGGATGGTGTTATCAGGAAGATCACCGATGGATTGAAGTTTCCTCAGGAAGTCAGTGGTGTCTCGAAGGTAGCTGGGAGTGCTGGTAGCGTAGGGCCTGAGGAGGGAGTCTACATAGCCAGACAATCCTGCTGTCAGGGTGCCAATGCCTGAGATGATGGGGCGCCCAGGATTTCCAGGTTTATGGATCTTGGGTAGTAGATAGAATATCCCAGGTCAGGGTTCCAGGGGTGTGTCTGTGCGGATTTGATCTTGTGCTTTTTCAGGAAGTTTCTTGAGCAAATGCTGTAGTTGCTTTTGGTAACTCTCAGTGGGATCATAGGGTAATGGCTTGTAGAAACTCGTGTTGGAGAGCTGCCGAGCAGCCTCTTGTTCATATTCCGACCTATTCATGATGACAACAGCACCTCCTTTGTCAGCCTTTTTGATTATGATGTCAGAGTTGTTTCTGAGGCTGTGGATGGCATTGCGTTCCGCATGGCTGAGGTTATGGGGCAAGTGATGCTGCTTTTCCACAATTTCAGCCCGTGCACGTCGGCGGAAGCACTCTATGTAGAAGTCCAGTCTGCTGTTTCGACCTTCAGGAGGAGTCCATCTAGAATCCCTCTTTCTGTAGTGTTGGCAGGGAGACCTCTGTGGATTAGTATGTTGTTGGACAGGCCTAACAAAGAAAATAACAGAACGCCACTAGCCGTCACCTTCAGCCCCCAACTAAAACCCCTCCAACGCATTATTAAGGATCTACAACCTATCCTAAAGGATGACCCAACACTCTCACAAGTCTTGGGAGACAGGCCAGTCCTTGCCTACAGACAGCCCCGCAACCTGAAGCAAATACTCACCAACAACCACATACCACACAACAGAACCACTAACCCAGGAACTTATCCTTGCAACAAAGCCCGTTGCCAATTGTGCCCACATATCTATTCAGGGGACACCATCACAGGGCCTAATAACATCAGCCACACTATCAGAGGCTCGTTCACCTGCACATCCACCAATGTGATATATGCCATCATGTGCCAGCAATGCCCCTCTGCCATGTACATTGGTCAAACTGGACAGTCTCTACGTAAAAGAATAAATGGACACAAATCAGATGTCAAGAATTATAACATTCATAAACCAGTCGGAGAACACTTCAATCTCTCTGGTCACGCAATCACAGACATGAAGGTCGCTATCTTAAAACAAAAAAACTTCAAATCCAGACTCCAGCGAGAAACTGCTGAATTGGAATTCATTTGCAAATTGGATACTATTAATTTAGGCTTAAATAGAGACTGGGAGTGGCTAAGTCATTATGCAAGGTAGCCTATTTCCTCTTGTTTTTTCCTACCCCCCCCCCAGATGTTCTGGTTTAACTTGGATTTAAACCTGGAGAATGGTCAGTTTAGATGAGCTATTACCAGCAGGAGAGTGAGTTTGTGTGTGTATGGGGGTGGGGGGGATGTGAGAAAACCTTGATCTATGCAGGAAATAGCCCGACTTGATTATGTAAAGAGTTGTCACTTTGGATGGGCTAGCACCAGCAGGAGAGTGAATTTGTGTGGGGGGGTGGAGGGTGAGAAAACCTGGATTTGTGCTGGAAATGGCCCACCTGATGATCACTTTAGATAAGCTATTACCAGCAGGACAGTGGGGTGGGAATAGGTATTGTTTCATATTCTCTGTGTATATATAAAGTCTGCTGCAGTTTCCACGGCATGCATCCGATGAAGTGAGCTGTAGCTCACGAAAGCTCATGCTCAAATAAATTGGTTAGTCTCTAAGGTGCCACAAGTACTCCTTTTCTTTTTGTAGGGTTAAAGGACATAATTGAATTAGGCTCCTTTTGTTTCAATTTCTAGAAAATGCGACGACTTCCTTAAATCTCAAGCAAGGACTCTTTGCTATTAGCCGGACAGCGGGCTGCGTAACAGAGGGCGCTGGTATCTGCTGGAGTGAGCAGTAGGCCAACGCTGCCCTGCAGTCTGAACGGAGGTTTGCAAGAAGCGTTGGCTCAGTCCAGTTGCCTTTAAGACCAGTTGTTGCTTTTTTCCCTTCCTCTCATGCTGTTGTTTTCTGTAAAAGGAATGTTCGATCCTGCCTTTGGTTTGCGTGAGCAACTTGGGAAGTGGACGAGAAAATGAACCCATATTTTTGCAGAGGTGAAGTTGTTAGAGATTGAATAAGGGGTGGGAAAATAAGAGTTTGAATCTTAAGCTTGCTCCTGGCTAGCCGTGTTTGTGAGTGTGGGTGGCTGCTTGTTCGGACCCCAGGGTACCCTGGCCAGCAGTGATACGGCCTGGGTCTAACCTGCCTTGACAGTAGAATAGATCACTGCAGCGTGGCTCTTTCTGTCAGGCCTTTTTATGGGGCAAATGTAGAATCCAGAAAAAATTGAGATCACTCTGGATGTTAAAGAAAAAACAAAAGACGTTAAGGAGAATAAAATATTAGCTCCCTTCAGATAGTAATGTGCACCTGTGCCAGCAACCATGTAGATTCTGGCAATGCTTAAAAAAACCCGCTCAAAATGAAATGAAGCCTTGTTAAGGGTTTAAGAATGTTTTAGATCAATATTCATTCACAGACCCCAATGAAGA
This sequence comes from Lepidochelys kempii, assembly GCF_965140285.1. Taxonomy (NCBI): domain Eukaryota; kingdom Metazoa; phylum Chordata; order Testudines; family Cheloniidae; genus Lepidochelys; species Lepidochelys kempii. The sequence continues at coordinate 26,706,685 of NC_136399.1, forward strand.
GCTTTCCTGTTAACGTGCTGATGTCTTTCCAAGGAGAGACACTAAGACTTGCAAACTTAGTGAATTCAGGGTTCAGACTTCAAAGCTTTTATATTTGCTAATTTAAAAAACTAAACAACAAGAAGTTAGTTGGGGATAATTAATATGAACCTCATTTGTTTTGTTGCACTAAACTTAGTAAGGGTTGCACTTTTTGAATAGCTATTATCTCCTTCATTAGCTTGTTATGTATTTCAGAAATGTATGTCAATTCTCAATTAGTTTGTTACGTAAAATAGTTCCTATGGGGCATTCTTGTACAAAATGATTATCTAGATATATTTATATGTGTAAATAATATATTTATTTTTGCAGTGTGACATTGTTCACACACACACACACACACACACTTTATGTGCCAAGTTGTAAATATGGATGAAAATTGCCATGTTTTCTCCTTTCTGGTACAAATGTTCAAGCACTTCAATGTGGTGACAATGCGGGGAAGAGATCTGGTGTAAGGTGATCAAGTGTTGTTGGGTTTTTGGCTTTCGTTCAGAAGTCTAATGGTTGCACTTTAGAATAAAACTGGTTTCTTGTAGCTGTGTATGGAAAGACTCTACTCCCTGCGTCCCTTTTGAATTTTGATGTGACATGTTGGTTTCTCACGGGAGATATAAAGCCAGGCCTCCCCTATTCACAGCTGGTTCAATCCAATCAAGGTGCTGTCTCAGTGGTTTACAAGCGGCAAAAAGAGTCTTGAAATCAATGGGTGTTAGATGCCTAAACACCTTAAAGGAGCTAGGCCTAAGTGACTTAGAGGCTTAGCTGCTTCTGAGAACATTACCCATGAGCAATCCCATCCCTATTCAACACAGCACTTAAGCATGTGCTTAAAGTCAAGGTCTTTGCCATGTCAGGGCCTTAATAGGAAGCCAAGAGGCAGTGAATTCCGATGTTCCTTGGCTGGATGCATTAGCTATTACTAGAGAAACCCATCTCAGGGGCATTATCTTCCTGTCTCTGGACAGTGACTATGGGCTTGATTTATTCTGCCAATGAACTTCTCAAAACAATGAAAACCCTGAGAACGGACTGGTCCCTGCTTTGGCATGGAAAAGACCCGCTATGAAAAGAGAGTGGAAAGCTTAGAAGTGTTGACCTCAGAAAGGCGATGAAGTGAGGTTGGTACATAAAATAAAGAGTGGGGCAGAGAAAGGAGAGCGGGAGTTTCTGCTCTCCCATGTCTTATCACGCAAGGGCCAGGGGGATGTTCAGTTAAAAGAAGCCCACTTCAAAACAGATGAAAGCAAATGCTTTTTCAAACTGTGTGATTAGTCTGTGGAACTCACTGCCACTGGAAGTCACAGAAGGCAAAAAAATTAGCAAGATTCAAAGGGGAATTGGAAATTTATATGGATAGCAAGAGTACCCAAAGTTCTCCTAATTAGCTACACAGATTTTGAGAGGGATTTTGAACCTTGTGCTTCAGGGTTTAAGCCAATCGAACTAGTAGACACCAGGAGCAGCTTATCTCACATCTGCTACTGTGGGAGGGGGTGGGGGGGCGGTTCTTATAGCTTCCTATACAGCATCTGGACTGGGCACTCTAGGAAATGAGACAGTGGTCAAGAGGGACCTTGGATCTGATCCAGCCTTGGGATTCCTGTTTACGCTGTTTCTTGCTTAAGCTGCTTGGTGGTGCTGCTCCTGCTCGCTATTAAGGCTCTGGTTCAGCGAAGCGTTTGGGCGTGTGGCTGACTTTACTGATGGGTTTAACTCCACTGAGGTCAAAATTAAAACCGAATGAATGCCCAAGTGCTGGGCTGAATTGACTGAAAAGCTTCTGACGTGCAGAGCACGAGACCAATGCGGGATTCAGAGTCCGGGGTTTCAGGATTTATTATGGGATGAGTTGTGATGTTGTATAATAAACACAGTGTAACCCCCGGGCAAATGCGTGTCACGGGTCAGGCCCCCTTGCTCCCAAGCCGTAGGGGATAGGGGAGCCCTGATTCCTTAGGTCAAGCTCTAGTAGCTGATGCTTTTGGTCCTGCAGGTCCCTGGGTCAGTGCCCGGTGGGTTGGCCTGTCCGTTACCATATTGTAGGGCAGTTGTCATGGTATGGGAGCACACCTTGTTAGCAGCCAACTAGTAAATAATAATAATCCTGGTCGGCTAGTCTGTGCTTGAGGACCAAAGTTTGCAGAGCTCAGGACCAGATTGACAAGGGCCCAGCACCCACCATTATCGGTGAAGCTCTGGAATAAACTGCCCAGGGAGGCTGTGGAATCTCCGCCATTGGGGATTTTTAAGAGCAGGTTCTCTTTAAAAGAGAATCAGCCTGCAAAAGGATGAACGCAAACGGCCCGATTAGCCGTGGAACCAAACTCCCAGTGCAGCCGTTGGGTTCGATTCCCTGTTGTGCCATGACCTGGGCCAAGTCAGAGGGACAAGGCAGGGGAGGGAATATCTTGCATTGGCCCGACTTTGGTGCTGACACAGAGTGCTTCGCCTTGGCCAGCCTCTCTGTGCCTGTTTCCCATCTCTACAGTAGGGTTTACATTTCTTGGGGCATTGTGAGGTTAAACACAGTGAAGGCTGCAGGGCTCGGAGACGGTGGGGCGGGAGACAGGGTCCTGGAGTCAGGGCATTCCAGCTTTCTAGCCCAGGCTGTGGGGAATCGATTTGGTGCATTGCTGGCTTGGGTGCAGGCCCTGCCGGGCCAGGAGCCGGCACTTGTTAAAATGCAACCGTTTTTTATTTGGCTCTCCCCAGAGCAAAACACAGGAATGTTTCCCGGGCCAACAGTCAGAAGGATCACATGGTCCCGGAAGCAGGAGGCTGCGAGCTCCGAGGCGAGTGGGAGCGACTGGAGGCGGGGGGCCGGACGAGGGGGTGTAGCGGACAGGCTCGAGCAGCCCCTGAGATGGATCCAGCCGGGGGGGGGGGGGCAGGTGGGATTCTCTGGCCCGCTGTCCAGTGCGGGAGGGGCAGGAGCCTGTGTCCACCACCAGGATGGGGCGGGGGGTCAGCAGTGCCCAGGGCACCTGCTACTGCCAGTGGGGGGAGAGCAGGGCTCTGGGCACCACCCGTAGAGGAACCGACTTAGGAGCAACTGGAAAGCTCCTTCCCAGCCCTGGGCTGCTGGCCCCCTGGCCAGTCTCAGTAGCTCCCCCTCCTATTTGCAGGGAGCTTCCACTCCCCGTGCCGCCCCCCGCCGCGCCCTGCCCCGTACTTAACAGTCAGCACACGAGGAGGCCGACAGATGCCACTCGTGCCGGTGATGCAGCAAAACGCAATTAGCACGTCTCCTCCCCAGAGCACTTTGCACAGGGGGGCAACGGCATTAGCCTCATTTTACAGGTGGGGAAACCGAGGCCCAGCAAGGGCACCCTGCAGGCCAGCGTCAGAGCCCAGGAACCCCGACTCCCAGGCCCCTGCTCCATCCATTAGGCAATGCTGCTGCCCTCGTGTATGCACGTCCCTTTGACTACGTACTGAAAATTTAAGCACGTGCTTTGTGGGTCATTGCCCGGGTCCAGCTCTCCCCGCGGGTGGAGCTGGACTCGTCCCGGGGCCCTAGGGGCCCAGGCCGACGTGCGCGCCCACGAGACGTGCGCTCCTACGGGCTGCTCCGTGCAGTTTCCGTAGCAACAGAACTGTCTCAGCGGGGTGGCGCGTGTGATTTTTGGCCAACATTAGATCTCTCAATGAGCGTGGCCCTGTTCTACCAGTCGGGCTTGGTCCCCGTCCTCGGCAGAGCTGTCCTGGTGTAAACGCCTTTACGCTGGTGTAAGCCACTCCCCAGGCCGGGCGGCGCGGGCTGCTTTAAGGAGACAGGTACTGTTAAAGTGCGACAGCGGCTGGGGGTAGCCAAGCCCTCAGGCACTGAGGCCTGGTTGACGCTGACCTCGACCTTGCTGCACGGCCGAGGGCTGGGAAAAACGTTGTGTTTTGAGACCAGCTAAACCCCCCCCCCACACACATACACACCCCCACACACACACCCTGTAACTGCAGCTGGGGCGATGGAAGAATCGTTCCCTCGCCCCAGCTCCAGCCCCTCAGCGAGGTGGATGAACCACGGTGCTGGAAACCCCTCTCCGGGGGGGTAGGAAATGCCCACGCTACGGCACAATAGCGGCGGCCCCAGAGCCGTGGCCCACGAGCGGAGACTTGCCCAGAACTACGGCGGTTGGGGTGTGAAGAAAGCCATGGAGCTCTGCCCCCTGACGCTTGGTGTAGACAGAACTCCGGGGGTGGCCGAAGGCTTCCGCCGGCCTCACTACCCGTGCGTGGGGACGGGGTGTTCCTGTGCCGGGGGCCAAACCCCTTTCGTTGGTATAGGCTGCATCTCCACCAGCCCAGCTGCCCTCGGGGCGAGAGCCGGCCTCAGGCGCTCAGGCAAGTCTGATGCTCCAAAATTTCACCCGTTACCCAGCTGCCGATTCTGGAGAGTCAGGACGACTTGCTGGCCGTGCCCTCAGCAATAAAACCCTGACGTCAGCATGGCGGCTGGGGCCAGGGGGAAGAGGCCCATGTTCCGTCTGCTCGATAACTGGCACGGAAACTCGCCCCAGGGAGAGCACTGGGTCTCCACGGCTTCTTAACGCTGCCCCAAAACCCACGCTCGCATGTGCAGAGGCGCCTAGCGAAGACAAGGGCAAGTCCACATCCAACCTCTCAAACAGAAACTACCGTCGCTCTCGCCCCCCTGCTCTGACGCCCACGGAGCTCCTGGTTTCCTGTCGTTTATGTGCCATTTTAGTTCATAAAATTAAACACGCTGCAACCTTAGCTAACAGAATGAATATCTGAGCACGTGGCTATTGATATTTACCTTGTAGCAAAGTCTGTACAGCCCTCGGGTATGACAGCCACCGTGGAGTGCCACCGGGGGAGTTCACTGGGGCTTTTGATCCATAGTGGAGGAGCGCCGAACGACTCATTTCTGCCACGCTGTGAGCACTCGGGCACAGCAGGGGGGGCATTATGGAACTATTATCAACCCGTTTTTTGCCCTTTTTTTTTAAACCCAGCTTTACAGCCTTGCCCTTTCTTATCCCTCGGGGAAACACGTTTTAAAACCATTCCCAAGCTGAGGCCAGCACCGCAGGGAGCGTGCGGGGGGCTGTCGTCCTGCGCGGGAAGGAAACCTCTCACTCCATATTGCACATGCAGGGGCGGGGGACACGAAGTCCTCGCTGAACATTAATTACAGTGCAGGGAGCCTGCCGGCTTGCCGTGACGCAGGCCCGCTCCTGAAGCTGGTGCTGTGGGGGCGCTAGACAAAACCATACAAAAGCAGCTAAAAACTCGACTTGAAAACAGCCCTTTTACCCAGCGGAGCTGTGCGAAGTGCCGGCTTCTCCACCAGTGCAATGAGCCCCTTGAAAAGTTCGCAGCTGGGCCAGCTGCGCTCAGAGAAGGGCCCATTTTCATGGCCAAAACTCGCCCCCGCCGAACCCCTTCGTTATTTACATTCCAGTTGTCGCTTGCGGTTGGACAGGGATCTTTAGGCCTGCGTAAACCCTCTGCAAAGTGCCAGCTGGGGGAGGGGAAGCTCAGATGACCCACAGCCTGATTCTCGGGGATGCGCAGGCCACCGCACAAAGGGGCCTTACGGGGGGGGGGAGGGGGTGGAAGCAGCCCTTTAGCAATCCCCTGTGGGGCAGGGGGGCCCCGGCAGGTGCAGAGATAGCAGAAGGGCTCGACCCCGTGCCTGCCCCGGTGGCAGGGACAGACGGAGCGTATGGCCGTAGCAGCGTGGGCCCCACAGCGATTCTCAGCGTGCCAGGTAGGCATGGGAAGCAGGGTGTCACTTACACCAAGGGGCGGGGCGGGGGCGGAAAACAGGGAGTGCAAAGGTGGCTTCAAGCTCCCTGCATTCTCCTTCCCCTCTGGCAGGCGCAACGTGGGTTTGAACCAGAGTCAGATCTGCTGCTGCGTCTCCGGCCACCTGCTGCTGGAAATGTCCCCGGAAGTGGCTCCCTGGCGAACGCGGTGGGTTAGCTCCAGGTCAGGTCAGCACCACGCTCCTTAGCCCAGGACTGCAGCTCCAACACCAGGCTTGGCTGGGAGCTGGCCCCGCTGAATGCTCTACCAGAAACATCCTCAGCAGGGAAGCTGGGGTTCCTCGAACCCAGGGCGGGCAGGGAGAGAATTTGCCAGTAGCAGAATAGCCCATCGCTGGCCCCTCCTGGGAATCCCACAGCCTGGGTGAGCTGAGCCAGGAGAGGCTGGATGGACCCGCCCCAGTCTGAGCTGCTCTGGCCAGTCCAAAAAATAAACCCAGCCATTCCGCTCATGTAACAGGATGAAAAACGAGCCCCGGGGTCTCGAAAAACCGGTAAAACCTGCCTCGAAAGTGAAAGACAATCACAAGCGTTTGAAGGGCCGAGAGGCTGGTTATGTTTACGGGCCAGACCGTCCGCTGGCGTAAAGCGGCATGGCGCCAGGATTTAACGCGGCAGGTCCATGTCTGTGCAGCACGTAGTGCGGGGTGTCCTGGCACAGGAGCGATGGTATCACAACACCCCTGATAAATAACGTGCAGCGCCTTGCACAATAGGGCCTTGGGCTGTGACTGGGGATCCCACCGTAACCCATGCGTGATGCTGACTGGTGCCAGCGGCGGGTCTGGCCCGCGCTCGTCGGCTTGCAGTACCTAGCCGATTGGCCAGACCACCACACGGCTTTGCTGAGTGCGCAGCAACATTAAGTCCCACAGCCCCCGAGGCCGGCAGCGTGGCATCCTGCAGCCCGCTACCCTACAAGCTGCTTTTCCCACCTGCTTCGCGTGTCTCCTGCCAGGCGTGTGCCGAGGGGGAGCGGCTTTTCTCTGCAGCTCAGCCGTGGGGCTGTCACCGATGTGCTAAATTTGTCAGTTGCTAGAGAACAAAGTCTGTGCTGGTAATTAACACTTCCTGGAGAGAAGCACAACGAGACCGACATCCACAGCGGCTGTTCTGGTACGATCCTGCGCAAAGCCTGCAGATGCAGACTTTTTTTCTGGCCATTGCAGGTTTCCTTTGGCATCCTGCCCTTGGAAGTGGGAGATGTGGGTGGCCGGGCGGGGGGGGGGGGTTGCTGTTTTAATTCTGCCCCACAACCATCATACAAAACGTGCTGGGGCGTTACTTTGCCTCTAAAGGACAGCTCGACGGGCCAGGACGTTGGCGTGAGTGACAGCACCACCCGGCAAACTCAACTCACGCTGGAGTCAGAGTTTGGGTCAATGGAGCGATGCTGATTTCCACCAGTTGGGGCTCTAGCCCCCTTGGCTCCAGTGAAGCTATGGCTGATTTCCACCACCCGAGGGCCCATAAAGAGCAAGCCAGCCAAGTGCTAGAATTCACTAACCTCTGCGAGCTGGGGGCAGATGTCGGGGGGGAGGGGGTCTCCTGGCTGTCTCTGAGAGAGGTGTGACGAAGTGGGACTGTTCTTAATGTTTCCTCTGAATAGTGTGGGGGTGCCTCAGTTTCCCCTAGGCAGTTCTTAAGTATCTAGGGGGTGGGGTAAGGGTGTATGATCGTTGCAGAGCCCTAGAGGGCAGGTGTGTGCAGGGGTCTGGACACAGAGAATGGCTGACACCCTGTTTCCTGGCCACTGATGGCCTGGGCCCTTCCCCCCTGCAAGGTGAGAGCTGAAGGGTTGGAGAACAAAGGAATCGGGTGACCTCCTGGCCCGGGAAAGGGACAAAGCCCAGAGGAAGAGGGGCTGGAGGGAGTTTCAGTTTGGGGCTGGCTGGGGACATGGAGTGAAGGGCAGACGGGGTGGTCTGGCTCACTGCCCCCCAAAATGGACCCAGCTGAGGGGTCCTGTTCTCTGCACCTACAAGCTCTGTGTTAGACCATGTTCCTGTCTAATAAACCTCTGTTTTACTGGCTGGCTGAGAGTCCCGTCTGACTGCGGAGTTGCGGGGCAGGACCCTCTGGCTTCCCCAGGACCCCGCCTGGGCGGACTCGCTGTGGGAAGCGCACAGAGGGGCAGAGGATGCTGAATGCTCCGAGGTCAGACACAGGAAGGGGGAAGCCGGGTGAGCTGTGTCCCCTGCAGACAGGCTGCTCCCCGAGAGGAGACTTCCCCAGAGTCCTGCCTGGCTTCAGTTCCAGAGCATCGCCCGGGGACTCCGTGACAACAGGAAGGGAAGTTTAACAGGCTGTGGCTGTAGTAACCCGGGAGCAGGAGCAGCCTGCGTGATCTGCACCCAAACGCTGACTGACAGGGGTAATGGGGCGCTCAGACCATAAACTTAGTGGCCTGCAATGAAACGAGTTTGCTGGGTCTCAGCGCAGTTCCTGGCAAGACACATGAACCATGCTGGTCCCCAGCTGTTCTGTCTGTTCCAAAAAGAACTAGAAAAGTTCCTGGAGGACAGGTCCATCAATGGCTATCAGCCAGGATGGGCAGGGACGGAGTTTCTAGCCTCTGTTTGCCAGAAGCTGGGAATGGGCGACAGGGGATGGATCACTGGGTGATTCCCTGTTCTCGTCATTCCCTCGGGTGCCCCTGGCACTGGCCACTGTCAGCAGATAAGACACTGGGCTGGATGGACCCTTGCTCTGACCAGTCTGGCCGGTCGTATGTTCTTATACCTGAGGACAGACTGGCCCATTCCTGCTAGCCAGGGGACAGAGACCCAGCACATTTGTTTCCCCGCAGGCCCGATTGTGTTTGGTGGCTCCTGCCTCCCCCCAGGTGGGAAACTGGGACCTAGACGTTCAGATCCCAGCGGGCCACGTACCCATTCTCCCCTGCACACGCCGTCCAGCCAGGCGCTGGATTAGGCAACACCCCTGACCCCGCGTGCTTCAGTACAATCATTGCTGGGCCTGGGCCAGCTCATGACCCATTTCCCAAAGCCGGAGAACGGATATTTAAGGCAAGACACCAGCTTTCTGGAGCGGAGACAAACCGGAAGCTCCAGGGTGGGGCTGGGGAAGGGAAAAGGCAGGAGCAGATCCGAGCCAGGAAGCCCAGGGACAGGAGCTGCCCGCGGAGGTGGCTGTATGGAGGCAGGCCGGGGCTGGCCAGAGAACACAGTTTGGCAGGAGCTTCTGAAGTGGCCCGAGGACGGATGCAACAACAAACAAACAAACCAGCCGGTCCGGCCAGCGCCCCGGCCGCAGGGACGCACCGTCGGGTTCCCCTCCAGCAGCCCCTGCACTCGCGGCTCCAGCCGCCGGCCGGCTCAGGTCTGCATGAGCTGTATCCCGTAGACGGCACTGTCGCGGCCGAGGCAGGTGGCTTTGGAGGAGCTCTCGGCGTCCTGCACGTTGTACTCCCCCTTCTTGCAGGCGGTGGATTTGAGGTAATAGACGAGCCCGGCCGTCCCACCCAGCAGCAGGACGGCCACCCCCACGGTCAGGGCGGCAACAATGAGTCTGTTATCTGGCGGGGGGGAGGGACACGCAGCTTAGGCTCCAGGAGGAAAGACAGTCCCTGCCCCAGAGAGCTTCCAGGCTAGACAGAGGCATCAAGCAGGGAAGGGACATGCCCAAGGTCACACGGCAGGGCAGAGGTGGGGAAGGGAAACCGAGGCACAGAGTGGGGCTGCAGCTTGCCCAGGGTTGCTCAGCAGGCCAGTAGTGGAGCTGGGAATAGACGGCAGGTTGCCTGGGTCCCCGCACAGACCCCCAGCCTCCCCCCGCCAGGCAGCTTCTGTTACAAAGCCAGCAGAGAGAGACTCGCCCCAGGTCCTGCCTCCTCGCCCACCGCGCGGCAGGGAACGTGGCCCCCCAGGGCTGCCGCAGAACACTGAGGAACCCCAGAGGGGGTCTGTCCCCCCCCCACACACTTTGCCCTTCCCTGGCGTCCTCGCCCTCTGGTCTCTACCTGTCACCTGGATTTGGAGCTGGCCCAGGTGCTGCCCGTGGGCGTTGGAGACCCTGCAGACGTACACGCCGCGGTTGTGCCTGTCGGCACCGGCCACGCTCACGGTGCTGTTATCGGCCGAGCAGTGGACATTGGGGGCGGGGGGCACGGTCCAGCGGTAGGCGGGCGCCGGGGAGCCCTCGGCGCGGCAGCTAATGTTGAAGTTTGCGCCGCGTGGGACGGTGGCAGAAGGGCTGACGGCCAGGAGCAAGACGACGGGCCTGTCTGGAGAGAGAAAGGTCACACACTGAGCAGCCATGTGGCCCCGGGTCCCTCTGCGGCCCCTGCTCGCCCACACACCGCCCCGTGCCGTGGGGGAGCACCCCCCCCATTCTACAGCGGGGCACCGAGAGATGCCCTAGGCCGTGCAAGGATGGCACTGAGGTCTCCCGAGTCCCAGGTTAGTGCACTAACCACTGCGCCATCCTACCTCTCTCTTGGCTCCCTTTGCTCAGTCAGCCCCGGACCTCCCCCACCGCCATTTCTCCATCTGTAAGCAGGAGCTTTCTCCTCTGAGCTCTGGTAAAGCCTCCCTGTGTTCAGCAGCAGGGCAGACCCCTGGGGTCAAACCCTGGCTCTGCCACAGACGCCCCACGTGAGCTTGGACCCGTCACCCAATTTGCCTCAATTTTCCCCAGCCATAAAATGGGGCTAACACTGGCTGAGCAGCTGGCCAGGAGCGCCCGGTGCGATGCTGTGACGGTCGGGGCTGACGGCCCCTCGGCTGTGCAAACAGGCGCAGGGAGGCGATTTTACCCGGCGAGACCGAGCCGGGAACGCTGTGGCCGGTTCTGACTTGGTGAGGGAAGTGGGAAGAGCGGCTCCAGCACAGGTGAGAGCCCCACGGGTTCGAGGGGGAGGAAACGCCTGACCGGCAGCAAGGAGCGTACCGTGCTTTGCTGCTCAGACAGAACCCTGCGTGGGGAGCCGGTCCCAGCTGCCAGGCGCTGTCCCGGGCGGAAATCCCGGGGACGGGCCCCGTCACCTCGCTGAGGGAGGCAGAACAGGCCCCACTGGCTGGCTGGTGAAATGGCCTCTGGCCGCGTGCAGCGCCCAGCCGGGGCCCAGGGAACGTCTACGGGGCTAGGGACGGGCTCGTGCTGCGGCCCCAGAAACGGCCGTGTAGACACTGCGGCTCCAGCTGGAGCTCCGAGAGCTGCAGTGGGGAGCAGCCTTCAGACACTGGCTCCGGGGCCCTGCGGCCATTTGTACAGCGCTGGCGCGGCGACTGATAACCCAGCACCCCCCCCAGCTCCTCCGCCCCAGACCCCAGCTCGCGTCTCCCCGGCCCGCTGGGTTCTCCCTCTGGCTGTGATTGGTTTTAGCTCTCTCTTTGAGAAGCATTTCGGGCGGAGCTGGTGTGACGGACGCCAGGCGAGCGGGAGGGGAATCGGCCGCAATCGCGCCGTCTTGGGAGCGTCCCGGTGGCGCTCGCCCTCCTGCCTTGCCCCGGGCAGCGAGGAGCTCAGCACTTTGCAGCTGGGCCCGACACCCAGGGGACCCCCCGGCTAGTGTTCGCGAGCCAGGCCCGGCGCAGGGGAATCGGGAGGGGGCCAGTAAATGGAGCCAGCAGCGGCAAGTACACGAGACTCTGAACTTTCTTTCGCGGTCAGTAATTTCCCGTGCGGTTAGTAACACGGGGCCGGGTGCAGAGGCTGGGCTCGTCTAGGAATGTCCAGGGTCAGCTTCCCCCTGCTGTGCTTGGACCAGCCCAAAATCAGAGCAGCTGCACTTTGCACGCACTGGGCCGGAGTCCCAGCTGCTCCATTCCCGCGCTTCTGGCAGGGACTGGCTGAGACTGAGCTCGCTGGGGCAGGGGCTGTTACTCCATTCCGTGTCTGTGCAGCCCCTATTGCCATGGGGCCCTGGGCACTGCCGTAATTCACCTAACAAATAATGTACAGCTCCCTGCACACAGGGGTCCTGCTCCATGGCTGGGGCCCGTAGGCTCTGCCGTAATGGTGTGGCAATAGCAACAGGAGCCATTTGTGCTGCCTGTCTTCTGGGGTCATGCAGGGCTCTCGCCCAGCCCACAGGGTGAATCAGAGCAGCCTTGGGGCTGCTCTAACTCACACTCTGCACCCTGTGGCCCCTGGGGAGCAGCAGATACTGCACAGCCGTGTGCTCCAGCCACGCGCCAGATTCACAGATTCCAAGGCCAGACAGGATCACCTAGTCTGACTTCCTGCGGAGCACAGGCCAGAGACCTGCCCCAATGCCATATGCCGGGGGCTGGGAGCAGGGTCTTTATGCCAGCTGGGCACCTGTCTGGGAGGGGGATTCTCAGGGAGCTGTTCCCACCCCCTATGCTGACCGCGCAGCCTGAGGGTCACACGTAGGGCGAGCCAGGCCCGGGCAGTCTTGTGCCACGCTGGCGCACGATCGGGACTCACATTCCACCCGCACGGTGACCGCCCTCCTCGCCGACCCGTGGCGGTTGATGGCCGTGCACCAGTAGGTGCCAGAGTCATTCCGGCTCACGTTCCGCTCGCCGCTAAACTCGTCAGCTGCTCCCTCCTTGGCGCATGGGACGCGGGGGACGGGGATCCCGTCCGCCTCACAGGCCAGGGTGTGCAGGGTCCCCTCCAGCCACGCCCGGGTACTGGGGCAGCTGGACTCGTCCATGGTGGGCTTGTCTGGAAGGCAGAGAACAAGGGCCCACTATTCAGTACCTCAAAGAAGCCCCGCGGCTCCCCCAGCCCGCGGCTCCGTTTTCTGTTAGGTGAACCCCGGCCGAGTGCTCCTGCTGGGCCACCTTTTCGACCGCCAGGTTCCTAGTCCAGGCAGGGGCAGGGTAACCGGGGAGCGGCCACGCGGCAGCCGAAAGAGACACTGTCTCTGGGGCAGCGCCTCGCCCTCAGAGCCGAGCTCCCCGACACAACGGCTGTTGTAACAGAGGGGCCCCGGGCCGCTCTGCTCTCAGGGCCGCAGACGAGCTGTGAGGGAGCGGGGGGGTTTCTCGTTGTTTTCAATGGTTTGCAGGCAGAGGGGGTGGGACTCAGTTTCCCTGGGGGTTACTGGTTTTACGAGGTGGTGGGAGAGGGGGTTTGTGGGGACACAGGGCCAGCGACTGGCCTGGCGAATGGAGACCCCATTGACAGGTGACCGGGAGGCCCAGCTCAGGAGTCCCAGCCGGGTCTGGCCAGTGGGGAGACAATGGGCTGCGGAGAGGGGACCCTGGTGACCTGACCAGCCAGTCCCAGCCAGAGGGGCCAGAGGACAGAAGAGGGGAGAGGGGGCCCAGGCGACCCTGTTCACCTGGAGAGAAGACAATGGACAGAGGGGGGGCTTGGGGCCGATGACATCAGATACCCAGCTGGGAAGCAGGGGGGCTTGGGGCTGGAGAGAGGGGGCAGGCAGAGCCCCCCTGGATGCAGGGGAGACTGGGATGTGCTGTGTTGAGGGGTGCCAGGCCTGAGGCCCGGAGAGTTTCCTGTGCTGGGTTCAATGCTCAGTAAACCCTCCTGTGTAACCCTGACTGAGCATCGCTCTGGTCTAGAGAACGGGGGGGTGGGGGCATTATTCCCTCTGGGAGCGGAGGCCCCGGGGCTCCAGAGCCAGGGGACTCCCTGAGGGGTCCCACGGCAGAGACAGGCGGGCTGAGGCTCCGAGAGGTGCGGCTCCAGGGGGCGGAGAGGCCTATGGCTTAACCCCGAGAGAGGTGGCCCCCCGAGAAGGGCAGTCACACCGAAGGGGGTTCCTCCCAGTCCTGGGAGTCCGTGACACAAGCACCTGCTGGATGAGGCAAGCGGACAATTGTACGTGGCTGCCGGGAGGGCCGGGGCAGAGCTGGAATTCACTGCGCGCACGGGCTGCGCTGTTGTGTATGTGCTGGGGAAGTGCAAAGAGAAACCCCTCGCAAACCGCCCCGGAGCCCGTGGGCAGGGCCCCGGTACAGTAACCCACAGACCGGCCAGGGAGGGTGCCAATGGAGACCGGCCCAGCCCTGGGTGGAGGTTGGGGGGCAGGGGTGGGCCTGGCCCAGGGATGGGGGTTGATGCAGGCACCAGCCTGGCCCGCGAGGGCAGTGCTACCTGCCAGGCTGTAAACTCACATTCGAGGGTGATGGTGACCGTCTTCGTAGCCGAGCCGTGAGGATTTGTGGCGTTGCACTGGTAGGTGCCCATGGGGTCCGTGAGGCCCAGCCCCTGGCCCAGGCGGTACGAGACCCCGTCTTTGGTGCACACGACCTCTGGGGCTGGGATGCCATCGGCGTCACAGGAGAACGCCTGCGGCATCCCCTTGACCCAGGTCCAGGCACTTGGGCAGCTGAGCTCGTCCATTGATGGCTTATCTGGAAGGCAGATGGGCCGGAGGTTAGGTTCGGGGTCTGGAGTCACGGAGAGAAACCTCTGACCCCCAAGCTGGACTGGGATTGATGAATTAATTAGGAGCGTGGTGCACAGCAGAAAGGCACGGATGTTACCCGGTGTGCGAGAACCGACCCTGACAGCCTATGACAAGCGTGACCAGCCGGTTTCCGTGCTTGCCCATTTACAGCATCTCACACTCAGACCCTACTTCCCGAGGGCATCTGCAGCGCCAGTCCCTAGTCATAGAAGATCAGGGTTGGAAGGGACCTCAGGAGGTATCTAGTCCAACCCCCTGCTCAAAGCAGGACCAATCCCCACCTAAATCATCCCAGCCAGGGCTTTGTCAAGCCTGAGCTTAAAAACTTCTAAGGGAGGAGATTCCACCACCTCCCTAGGTAACGCATTCCAGTGTTTCACCACCCTCCTAGTGAAAAGTTTTTCCTAATATCCAACCTAAACCTCCCCCACTGCAACTTGAGACCATTACTCCTTGTTCTGTCCTCTTCTACCACTGAGAATAGTCTAGATCCATCCTCTTTGGAACCCCCTTCAGGTAGTTGAAAGCAGCTACCAAATCCCCCCTCATTCTTCTCTTCTGAAGTCTAAACATCCCCAGTTCCCTCAGCCTCTCCTCATAAGTCATGTGTTCCAGTCCCCTAATCATTTGTGTTGCCCTCCGCTGGACTCTTTCCAATTTTTCCACATCCTTCTTGTAGTGTGGGGCCCAAAACTGGACACAGTACTCCAGATGAGGCCTCACCAATGTCGAATAGAGGGGGACGATCACGTCCCTCGATCTGCTGGCAATGCCCCTACTTATACATCCCAAAATGCCATTGGCCTTCTTGGTAACAAGGGCACACTGCTGACTCATATCCAGCTTCTTGTCCACTGTAACCCCTAGGTCCTTTTCCGCAGAACTGCTGCCGAGCCATTCGGTCCCTAGTCTGTAGCAGTGCATGGGATTCTTCCGTCCTACGTGCAGGACTCTGCACTTGTCCTTGTTGAACCTCATCAGATTTCTTTTGGCCCAATCCTCTAATTTCCCTAGGTCACTCTGGACCCCATCCGTCCCCTCCGGCGTATCTACCTCTCCCCCCAGCTTAGTCAGTCCCTTTCTCTGACTCCAGCCGAGCTGGGTTTTCAGCACAGTCCCAAACTGTGTCACATTTCAGACATTCCTTAGCTGCCTAATTAACCTCTACTGCTGACGAGGTGTTTGCCCTGGGCACGCTGTATTTATATGTCCTCCTGGCTGGGCTGCTTCGGCTGCTGCTCAGTCCTGCTCGCCGGGCGCTGTGTCAAAGGTCACTGTCTCTTTCCTAATGAGTTTTGCGCGCTTGTACTTTTCCCTTCTTCGCATGGCCCTGGAGGACGACGGGAGCCTGGTTCTCAGCTCCACTGAACAGAGGCGCTGCCAGACTGGCTCAGCCCAGGGGCCCGTCTGACCCGGTGTCCCGTCTCCAACGGGGCCCAGCCCCAGCAGCTTCAAAGGGAAGTGCAGGACACCCTGAGGAGGCAGCGAAGGGCTAACCTTCCCCGAGGGACAGTTCCCTCCTGATCCCCATGAGATCTCGGTCGGGGTCTGGGCAGCGCCCGCCCGGCACAACGGGGCCCCTGATCGGGAGCTTCCATCCAACCAACCAACCGACCAAGACCAGCTGCAGGGCATGGGTTTAACTCAGCCGACTGCTCCACCCACGGCAGAACAAGACCAGGGGTTAGGACGGGGCAGGGGGGTCTAGGGCAAGTGACTAACTCGGGCATAGCTGGGGCCCTCCCGGGCTCTGCAGGGATCCAGTCTTTGCTGACTTACATTCCACCCGGATGGTCACCTCCCGGCGGGCTGAGCCATGGGTGTTGGCGGCAGTGCAGTGGTAAGTCCCAGCGTGCTCTCTCGCCACCCGACGCTGCACCCCCACGCCGTAGGGTGCCCCGTCCTTTGTGCACACCACCGCCGGGGCCGGGTTCCCCCACGCCAGGCAGGCCAAGCTTTGCTCCGTCTCCTCCACCCAGGTCCGGGTCCTGGCACAGCCGGCATTGTCCATTTCAGGCCCATCTGGAAGAGACGGAACCAGGACCCGTTTTTAAAGGGGAAGCTACGGCACGAGAGCAGGGCTGGTTCCCCTGCCACGTGCTTTGGCCCCGCCCCGCTCCGGAGGGGGCTGGGGGGGGGACTCGGGGGCTGTCACTGCGTCCCCGGGCGATGCTGTGGAGCTGCTCCCCATGAAGCCAGGCAGGACTCTGGGGCAGTCGCCTTCCTATGAGCAGCCTGTCTGCAGGACACACAGCTCACCCGGCTTCCCCCTTCCCGGGTCTGACCTCGGAGCATTCAGCATCCTCTGCCCTTCCCTGTGCTTCCCACAGCGAGTCCGCCCAGGCGGGGTCCTGGGGCAGCCAGAGGGTCCTGCCCCCCAACTCCGCAGTCAGACAGGACTCTCGGCCAGTCGGTAAAACAGAAGGTTTATTAGACGACAGGAACATGGTCTAAACCAGAGCTTGTAGGTACAGAGAACAGAACCCCTCAGCTGGGTCCATTTTGGGGGGGGCAGTGAGCCAGACAACCCTGTCTGCCCTTCACTCCATGTTTCCAGCCAGCCCCAAACTGAAACTCCCTCCAGCCCCTCCTCCTCTGGGCTTTGTCCCTTTCCCAGGCCAGGAGGTCACCGGATTCCTTTGTTCTCCAACCCTTTAGCTCTCACCTTGCAGGGAGGAAGGGCCAGGCCATCAGTTGCCAGGAAACAGGGTGTCGGCCATTGTCTGTGTCCAGACCCCTGCACACACCTGCCCTCTAGGGCTCTGCAATGATCATACACCCTTACTCCACCCCCTAGAGACTTAAGAACTGCCTAGGGGAAACTGAGGCACCCCTACACTATTCAGAGGAAACATTAGGAACAGTCCCACTTCGTCACAGGGGCCCATTCAGAACTTGGCCCCTCTGACAAGGTTACTGCCTGAGGGGTGGGGTGGGGGCAAACTCATCTCATGCAGGGCCCAGGGAGAAACTGTCGGAGGGGGATACTCTTCAGTCGCTATCAGTCTGGGGACGATAGAGGAGGAGAACTCCTCCTCTCCACCTGGGGCCAGATTGGAGACAGACCCCCCTAGGGGGGGAAAGGCCCTTGTCCCATTCCCTGTCCTGAGCCATGTCCTGGGGTGGGTTGGGGCCGGCACCCCCCGGAGGGGAAAGGCCGCATCCCCCATTCTCCATACCCCAAGCCAGCCAGTCCCCCAAGCAAAGGGGAATCTTGGCAATCACACACTCCCCCTTCGTCTGACCCGTCTTGCGTTTGCTGGGACTGCGTCACTTCTAGCCAGGCACTGAAGCCACGAGCACCCGACACTGGGGAGCCCAGCTGCGTGGGGCCATCAGCTCCCCAGGGCCCCCACAGGCTGCGATCCCTGCCCTTACATTCGACATGGATTGTCACGTCCTGCCGGCCGTCCCGTGCACATTGGTTGCACTGCAGCGATAGACCCCCGCGTGGCCTCTGGTGACGTTCTGCACGCTGCCGGCATCGTACACCTGGCTGCCCTTGTGGCAGGAGACCTCCGGCGTCGGGTTTCCGTCGGCTTCACAGGCCAGCTGCTGCTGGGTCCCCTCGAGCCACGTCTGGTGACTTGGGCAGCCGGACTCGTCCAGCGTAGGCTTGTCTGGAAGAGAGAGAAGAGTAAGGCTGGCGTGGGAAGGATTGATGAGCATGACGCCTTCGCTCCGTCTGAATGCCCTGATCTGTCCACTCCCCTCTCGACGCGGGGGCCGTGCGTTCCCTGCAGGGGAAAGGCCCCATGTCCCATTCGCACACCACAGCTCGGGCTGGGCTCCCGCCAGCCCTGAAGATCAGGGTTTGCAGCGTCCCCTCGAGCCACGTCCGGGGACTCGGGCACTAGACTCATCCATTTCGGGCTCATCCAAAAGTGCAGAGAGACAGAACTCGAGTCGTTGCCCATCACGCTCTGCTCTCTCTCCCAGGGGTGGCAGGAGGATCAATGACCTGGGTCACTGGACTTTTTGCTTCCCGAGGGCCCCAGCGGCAGGGCAATGGGTGCGTGGAGGGGCGAGAGGTCTCCTGGTGGGAGCTCTGGGACTCGGACTGCAGCCCCCCACACAGCACAGCCCCGGAGCACGTGCCGAACATTGAGCACGTCAGTCCCGCCGGTGCGTGCTGAGAAAGTGAAGCACGGGCTCAAGTGCCATGCCAAACAGGGACGGACGTCAGTGTCCACCCATCTCGGCACCTGCCCTGGGCCATGGGACCTGCTCACTACGCTAAAGCTTTAGGCACGCCCTTAAGTGCTTCGCAGAGACAAAGGCCTCGCACACTGCAAGGCTACTGGGTTGTGGCCAATAATAACCCCAGCTGCGAGTCCTCGTGCCATAGCTCCCACCTTCCGGCCAGGGGCTTTCTGCATGAGGTGCCAAGCACAAGCCTGCTCAATGATTGCAGTCGACACAGAGGCACAGAGAGGGGAAGAGACATGCCCAAGGCCACGCAGTGTGTCTATAGCAGAGCTGGGAACATAGGCTAGGAATCCTGGCTCCCAGCCTCCTTCCTCTAACCCACCAGATCCCAATCCTCTCCTTGAACTAGGCATAGAAACCCAGGAGTCCTGACTCCCACCCCCCCACATTCCAACCAACAGACTCCCCTCCTTCGGCTCGCTCTCAACTCCATTCTGTATCATCAGACACCTGTGCAGGCTCTCCCTCCTCACTGGGCCGATGGGGAGTGCAAATGGGTTTGTCCGGCAGCATCTCTCTCTGTGTCCCTATTAATTTCTGTTAACGAGGGTTTATAAGGAAGCCCGGGGGGTGCGACAGCAACGTGGGTTCTGCTGCTGAGGCTGCCAGTCAGACAGAGCAGAGATGGGGCCGACAACCAGGCGGCTGGATGGCACAATGGTTAGGGACCCAACTCTCTCCTCTGCCAGGCTTCCCGTGCCTCAGTTTCCCCACCTAGCCCGTGGGGATAAGGGCACGGCCCTGCCTCAGAGGGGTGCACGAGGATAAAGGCACTGAAGGTTTTGAGATGCTCCAGTGTGACCATCCCAGGGGCCCCGGTAGGAGGGCGTAAGATGCCACCCGCTCAGGCTTTGCCCTGGTGTCAGTAACCGCGGGACAGGCGGGGGCAGGAACACGGGCACTCCAGCCCCCGTGGTGAAGAAGAGGTGGGGTCTGTGCGCAAATCGGCACCGCTCCCGACTCACAGAGGACGATGAGCTGGGCGGACGTGTTCTTTACGAAGGAATGGGCTGCCCAGGGCGAGGTTCCCTTCGCACGTGAACTGCCTCCCGTTGTCTCCCTTGCGGGCCGTCAGCGTGAGCTGCAGGCAGGGGCTGGTGCCCGGACGCCAGGGTTCGCTCGGAGTCTCTGAGCTGCAGCGTAGTGCCGGGGGGCTGGGAGGCAGGGGAACAGCACGTGAGGCTCACGTTCCTGTTCACGAGGGCCCGTGGCTGGTCGATCTCCAGGACAGGCTGAGGGAAACCTGCAGGGGACCGAGGCAAAGCTGCTGTGAAATAATCAGGGACTCTGAGATAGCGCGT